>NC_139928.1:8219963-8820845 GCF_963514095.1 Eutrigla gurnardus | reverse complement strand
GTGGTCATCGAAAAAGCAATACCATCCCTATATCTGCTGCAATGCATCAGCTCCTACGTCTCTCAGTTTTTCTTTATAGAAAGAGAACAGGCGAAGCAGCGGTTGTCACGTCATGTTGAAACGGGGACGAAGTAAGGAGGAGTTGCTCCCTCAGGCCACTTGGGGGCACTTGTGGCACAAATAATCTCTTTACCTTTCTCTCCTGTACTTCATCAGGAGATCAGGCTGCCGCTCTGTCTCTCGCTCCGTCTCTCCCTCCACCACTGGTCTGGATTATATAACTATGCATTCATTAACACATCTTCTACCATGTGCTCCCCCTCCCAGCAGATGGTTAACTGAAGGCTACAGAGGACATTAGGGGGGTGACGACTACCTCAATATAAGGAAAGTCACTTTAAATCCAATCTGTGACTTTGAAAAGGCAGAAAATATATGTTTGTTTTAAAGGTGTTTAACTTTTATGCCGATCTAAAATGCAGTGAAACAAACCTTTGCCATGCACATTACACATTATGACGTAAGCAGGTGAATCACTTTTGTAATCTTGTGTTGCTTGGAAATAAACACAGCAACTCCTATAGAGAGTGAAATTCAATTTTCAGGAAAAATAAGTCCAGCTGAAATTGTTGTCACATTAGCATCCAGCATAGCCATCCCTGTTTTTTTTTTTTTTTATTATTTCTTTGCTTCATCTCCATCTTTCCCCCCAAAAATGCATCTTACTCCCCTTTTTATGCAAAGAGGATGCCCTCACGAGGATAAAGATGTAAATAAGAGATAAGGCGAGCAGACAGAGAGGCTCAGTTTCTGTTCATCTAAATGTTGGAATGGATGAGACACGAGATTTAAGTGGTTTTGGATATTGTACGATCATTACAGGCACGTTGGTTGCAGCATCTGACAAACAGACATCACACGGGGGTATTTCTGTATTGCAGAGTTTACAAAGGATATCAACTCAAACAAGACAAAAAACAATTGTGACAATGGCAGTGATTCTCAGGACAAAAAAAATGCTTCATAGATGAAATAGGGTCAGTGGAAAGTGGCAAGATGCACTGATGGTAGCAGACAGGCTGCAAATGTACACTCTCGTAGTGCAACAGTGATGCAGGGATGTTTCAGAAAACCCTACTTGCACATGGACATGGTTCTAACTCCCCTCAACTAAGAACTACAAGATAGAGCTACAATGGCCGTGTGATGTCCTATAATGGGAAGCTTAAAATAAGAATAAGGTCACCTTGTTCAACAAATCCCATCAAATACCCATCAACTGTACACGATTTGAACTCAGTGTACTCCCACCTCGTTGCTGACCATGTTCAGCATTTCATCACCAAGGTCTATTCTTTTTCAAGTGGTTGCGCCCAGCAGGATAGCCTGTCACCAGATGTATTATGTCCCCTAAAATATGTGAAGGAACAGTGTGATGCTACCAATTCAGAGGCAGCTGGTGCTCAGTAGGTAGAGCGCGTTCCTCCAACCAGCAAGGTTGGCAGTTTGAGCCCCAGCTCCTATAATGCATGTCCTGTTCTACAAGTGTCCTTGAGCTCCATGTTGCTCCCCTGGCTCTTTACAGCAGCCCGTCACTCCTAAAAAAAATGCTTAAATGAAGGGGTTAAATTACATGTACTGTATGTAACGTACACAATGGTTGTAATAAAGTTTAGGTTTTAAGCATGGGTCAAAATCACTGTGAAACGCAGTGATGTTTTAAGGAATCCAAGGTTGTTGTAGAGGAAAAAAGCTGCCAGCAATCCTCTCAAGGAAAAGTCTGATGTGTATCATGTTCAATAAAATCTCAAGCAAAGAACCAAATCAACAATGAATTGATGTCATTAACAAGAATGGCCAGTGTAGCCAAAGCATACAGTTTATTATTCCTCTGCACGGAGCTCCATTGTTGTCCGAAAACTATTAAACTCACATCAGTGAAACACACTGTTACGCTGGCTGACAGGTCTCTTCATTACACTGAGCATGGACACTGTAGTGTATTTCTAATCAAACCCACATGTACCATCCAACTGCAGTAAAAGCCCCCTAGGGAACCAAATCCGCAGTTAAAATAGTCGCCAACGAACACACCATTTACTCTTTGTCTAATGTTTGTCAAAATCTAAAGACTAACATTGTGACTCCGAAGTTTGTACATCTCGAGTGGGAAAGAATGGGCTCGCAGCCCCGCGATACAAACAGGGTGGGGTCATTTTTTGTTGTTTGGTGCGTTTTTAAATGGGATTCGTTGAAAGTACCAACATACTGTATATAAAATATTGCCAGCATTATCATTTCAGAAGGCAGAAGTACATTTATTGCCTCTATTTGGTGCCTAAGGCTTTTTCAGCCTTTAGTTATTAGATATTCCTCCTGAAAGTATTCAGAAAAGGTGTCAGTGCTCTCTTGACCCTTGAGTGGGCACGTGATGTATTAACCAAGACATGTAGAAATGCAAGCGGATTATTTATACTAAGTACTGGAGACTGAGGGCAAATTAGAGCTGCATATTTAATATTTAACATGTGTGCCTCTATGAATGTGCATTTGCACACGTAGCTATACACTATAATATATGTTATATATCCGTGTATGTCTCCATGCAGATTATTCTGTGTGGGTGCTGAAGTTTGTGGAAATGGCAGCTCGTCTCTCGGGCAGTCTGTGTCTGGCCAGGTCCTCTAGTATGTGGGCAGAAAACAGACAAGCTGCTTTCTCGACCCATCGCAGGCCTGACAGTAAGAGGACTCACCCTGGAAAACATGGCACTGTGAGAGAAATGTTTATATACCCATAACAAAAAGTGCACATACGGCAGCCAGTTCCTCTATACGCTATATGTCAGTTTATTTGGATTAATGTGATTGGTAATCATTTCATTTGAGCTTTTATGTAATTAAGGCAGACTTGATTTTTTTTTTCCTTTCAATTTTCAGTTTAAACTGTTCAAATTTGACTTTTGAGACCGAGTCAGTCCCTCCGACATAAATTAATATCTGGTCTATTTCTGTCTTCCTCTGTTCAATCCCACGGCCAGGCCAACCAGAACAAGTTTCCCCCCCTCATACGACCAAATGCCAAGAGCTCTGCAATTACGGCTGTAATTGGCTTGAATTGGCCATTAGCACCCAGCTTGAGTCAGAGTCCAAAACGCGCATCCACAGACAGATGCAAATCCAATCAAACAAGCCCAGTCCTTCACCAACTCTCTAGCTAGGTCTTTTTTCTTTAACTTCACAGAATTTGAAGAGGAGGTTTTTTACTCTTTTAAATAGCAGAAAACACCTACGGAACTAAGATTCAAAAATATGGGAGGCTTTTTTACTTCGCTGAATAGAAAATGCTTTCAGCAAGTTTCCAAATTAATGAATGTGCTTGACAGTGATCACGGAGGCGTGGATGTGTCAAAATGATGATATGGTGATGGGATGGATGACTGAGACATAATGCACATTAATAGCAGATACTTATATTACTATATTGGCATTTTTTAATTGTTATTCGCCACAGTCGTCTTTGGGTTAATTGTCATTATGAGTACCTGCCACTCTTCATCACTACTAATACGTGTTGAGTGTTGTTGGCCATGCTGAGTGTAATTTTGTCGATGCTGGTCGCACATAGCAGGTGTCTTAAGTTTACAACTGTCAGTCATATAACAGGAGCTAATCATCATTTGCTACTACTAAGGCACAACTCCAGCTCTGCTTTCATTATGTGCAGTAAACAACTCTGCTTTAGATTACCATGATCAGAACCCAAAGCACCGTGCTGCAGGATGTTAATATGTTTCTGTGGGCAGATCAGCATCTCAGAATCGTATTTTTACCCAGCAGGTTTCAAGAAAATTCAAGTTGTGCTGGCTGAGTTGTTTTTCGTGTTCAGGCTAACGTGTTCCCAAACAAAAACCGGTGCAAGCTAATATACAACTGCAGAGCTGCAGACTTCCCAGTTTGAGGCCTGGGGGCCAAACGCCTACATGCATATGCATAAAAAATCTGATCATCTGTGAAACAACCTATGCAAAGTTTATTTATTCAGGTAGGGCCTCTCACCTTTGTCTTTTTGTGGTATCTGCCTCATCATGTCACCTGTGGCTGACTCTAGATAACCATGTGTACGTATGGTCTGACTGCTCTCTGACTGTGTGGGGATTATGCAGGGCGTTCACGAGCATTTTGTTTGTGCACAAGAGGACAATCTGTGCCACCAAGCAGCTTTGAAAAAAGTGTAGACATGATGATGAGCGCCATCTATATGAAAGGGAAGTTACATTTTACACAATTTTACTTGAAATTAATGACGGAACTATTTGATTTTCTAATTGTAAATGCTATATGTTATATTTCTGTGTTTATAACATATTCAATAACATGATACAGAGTAAATATGTCTGTTAATGTAGACATTCAGCACTTTTGGCTGAGTCAAATGAAGGTTCATATGGTAGCTACCATAACAATCCTGCTCGCATTATCATGGCAACTCAAAAGATGTTTTTTCTAACATGCTTGACACCAGTAAGTAGAGAAAATTCTGCTGAAGAACAATAAATCCTCTTGGGGAGAAAAATATGTCTGGTAAAATACATTCTTCCACAAAACAGAACCAGTGCTGTCTATCTCCTTAACCCTTCCCAAGTGTTCTGTTTAGCCTTTTGCCCGAGTACTAATCGTACTGTTACTCAGTGTTAGGATTTTCTCTTGTTTTGCTTCTGCACAAAAGTGTATCCGTACATTTCACTACCCTACAAACTGTCAATTTCCTCAAAAATAATCACACATTTCCATAATGTTGAGCTGTACATTTTAATTCGTGAACTCCATCAAGTCTCTGCTTAATCCGGCCAGCTGAGAGACAAGACTGCAGTATATGATTTACAAGTGCTGGAACTGCTCCACAGTCTATTAATAATAGAACAAATCCTGCGACAATGCAACACCATCCATTGTAATTTACTGGGATGATTCAGATACATTCAAAAGAAACTCATGTGGATGTTATACATCTTCAGTGAACATTCCATAAGGCCAAGGAGCTGCTGAGGAATACTGTGTCAATGGACCAGACCAATGCCAATAGTCATCTTTCTCCAAAGGAACCCATGCAATCCCTTTCCTCATATATGTTAAACAATTAAATAATTCCATCCTCCATCAAAAATATTAAAAAGAAAGTACTATAATATGAGAAGATTTATTGTCTTATATATTGTGACTTGATTATTTTCAGATTGTATTATACCTGTTTTTATTGTTTCTGAAACTATTGTTTCTTTTCACCTTTTTTTTCTAAAGAGCTACTGTCTCAAACCCAGCATGTTAATTTAAGCACATTTATGCATGAGTGTGTGTATGATGTGAGTGTGTTGTGTGATGCAGCAGCTTGGATACCAAGACACATTTTCCTGGGGAACAATAAATAAACTCATCTTATCTTATCTGAAAATACATTACAATAGCTAAAATATATATCCCTTTGTCTGTGAGGCCACATCAGCAAGACCATTCCTTTCTTCCACATGTTTCTCTCCTTTTGTATACCTTTGTTTCTCCATCTTTTTTTATCTCCCTCTATCTGTAAGCCCCTCAGTTTTTGCCAGTCTCTTTCTTTGCCACACAAACAGAAACACACTCCCATCGGCACGGACACCATGATTCACTACACACTTGTGACTTTTCACAGAGCTGTGTAATGGCTTTGATCAATTATTGATCAAGGGAATCTTCTAACAGTTCAAAGAGTGTAAGGAGCGTGTGGAGGGAACCGTTTTCACTTCCTCCCAGGATCCACGCAGCGAGGAGCCCCCATCAAGGCAATGAGACGTCGCCACAGTAACCACGGAGGCAACCGACACACAAACCTGTTCCACAGCACAACATCACTGCGTGTCTGACATTACCTGCAGCTCTAGGACCTGCCAAGTCATGTACATCCAAGCACAGACAGAGCACCAAGGTAACATGTCACCTACTGAGATCTTAAATGTCTCTGGAGCTGGGATGTAAAATGTCATGGCCTCAGGGTTCAACTGCCTTTTGATAGGCAATTTCGCTTAAGAAATCTGTCCTGGTTCAATGGCTTGGCTGTACCACCGCCACTTGACAGCTCTATTTTCAGGTTGTCTCCTACAGTGATTGTTTCTATCGTGTGTGCATGGATGCAGAAGTGATGCCTAAGGCGGATGACAAAAGTGAAAACCTTTTTGATTATTTACTCTTTCATCTCATCTCTGTAGCTTGGATTACATAGGATTGTATTTCTCTGTCACCTCCTTCGAATGACAATTACAAAGTTGGGTCATTCCATGTGAAAACAGCCAAAATCGGGGTATCATGTACATGACACCTCTCAGATTTTGCTGAAAAGCGGTGAAAATATGCCTTATGTTACCAAACGAGGGAATCTGAAGTTTCAGGTCAATATCTCAAACGGTTTGCCCGTGGCGTCCATTTGAATTTCAAGTGCCACACCCCTTTTTGACACATTGGAATTTCGCATTTCATTTGTTGGCATTTTTGGAGGCCCATAACTTCTGTTCTAATAGGGATAGAAGGCTGAACATTGCTCTGTAAGTTCATTGTAATGTGTACTACACAATTCTTCAGGCAGAATCAACATTCCTTACTGTTTGGGTGAGAGGTGGGTCACCAAAGTCCAATTTATTTTCGACGGCCAAAATTATTTTTCACTTTTTGGGTGCTCCTAGCACCACGATGAATGATCACATTTATTCTAAACAGGATTATTTGTTATATTTGGGACCTTTGCTCTTGCCAAAATGAATTTGAAGGGTATGGTACCACTGGTGGGGGTTTTATGGGGGTCCAAAAACCCTCCCGGGCAGAGGTGACTCTTTTGGAACCCCATATTTGGACCCCCAAATGACCGCGTGGGCACTTGATGATCCTAATGAGATTTATACCAGATAAAGATACATATTTGTTCTTTCTTATGATGAAATAAAACCTTTGACTATGAAGCTCCTTAATATGAATTTTATTTGTCAAAATGCACCATTTTGGACTTTTTTTTTCCAGAAGTCTGGAATGTAGATCAGGGAGAATCTTATTTTTGGAAATTGGTATAAAGCAATGATGCGATCGTGTTCCACTGAACGTTTTGGCCAAGGCGTAACGTCTCTCCAATTTGTACGTTTACTCGTGTTTTTTAATATTTTCTGCACTAACAAAGAAGAATGTAATGTTCTTAATGTTTTCTTTTGCCCACTGAAACATCTCCATTGGTGTCAGAATGTGGTTTGCCTCAGTGGCCTGCAGACTTGCTCGTGCTGCAAGTCGCTTGTCACAGGCGGGTCTCTTTCATCGGGGATAAGGGGTTAATTTGTGATTTTCAGGAAATGAATGGCCAGCAGTCTAAATATTTAATTGTTTGCCATCACTGAGCATAATAATAAGTTATTTCCACTATTTTCATGCTTTATCATCACTAAATTCTCCCTGATCTACATTCCAGACTTCTGGAAAAAAAAGTCCAAAATGGTGCATTTTGACGAATAAAATTCATATTAAGGAGCTTCATAGTCAAAGGTTTTATTTCATTAAAAGAAAGAACAAATATGTATCTTTATCTGGTATAAATCTCATTAGGATCATCAGGTGCCCACGCGGCCATTTGGGGGTCCAAATATGGGGTTCCAAAAGAGTCACCTCTGCCCGGGAGGGTTTTTGGACCCCCATAAAACCCCCACCAGTGGTACCATACCCTTCAAATTCATTTTGGCAAGAGCAAAGTTCCCACATATAACAAATAATCCTGTTTAGAATAAATATGATCATTCATCGTGGTGCTAGGAGCACCCAAAAAGTGAAAAATAATTTTGGCCGTCGAAAATAAATTGGACTTTGGTGACCCACCTCTCACCCAACAGTAAGGAATGTTGAAGAATTGTGTAGTACACATTACAATGAACTTACAGAGCAATTTTCAGCCTTCTATCCCTATTAGAACAGAAGTTATGGGCCTCCAAAAATGCCAACAAATGAAATGCGAAATTCCAATGTGTCAAAAAGTGGTGTGGCACTTGAAATTCAAATGGACGCCACGGGCAAACCGTTTGAGATATTGACCTGACACTTCAGATTCCCTCGTTTGGTAACATAAGGCATATTTTCACTGCTTTTCAGCTAAATCTGAGAGGTGTCATGTACATGGGTGGCTGAGTTGGCACGGAATGACCCAGTTACCAAAGCGTACTACGGTACAAAAGGAACAGACTTATGGGTATTGGCTAGGTATGGTTGCTTGTGTGTTGATACAATGTTGCCGAGCGTTCGTCTTCGCTCTCCTCTGTAGTGCCTCATGTGTGAATTTGTGCAATCCCAGTGTGTATTGGCTCCTGCTGTCCTGTGTTTTCGTGCTAACACTACCTGGCAGAAAGGATTCCTCTGCATTTCTCTGCCGTCATCTCCACATGCCGAGCCTCGGGGACCCCGAGAAGGAGAAGAGAACGGAAAAAAAGAAAGAAAAAGAAAAAAAAAACACTGGAAAATAGAATACCAAGCAATGTTGTCCAGAAGCTGTTTATTCTGTCTGCAGGCTACCTGCTGTGTTTGAGCTGTGTGTGGGTGCAGGCTTCGGTGTTTACCTACTTGTATGGGCACCAGGTGTGCTATCGCAGACTGAGCTCGAGACAATGCTCATCGGTGAGAGGACTAGTGAGAGAGAGAGAGAGAGAGAGAGAGAGAGAGAGAGAGAGAGAGAGAGAGAGAGAGAGAGAGAGAAGAGAGGGAGATAAAGGGAGAGAGGGGGCGAGAGTTGGCAGAGGGATGTGAATGAAAAATTCATACGGCTGCAGGTCCCAAAAGCCCTTCTGTCTTTGCCAGGAGTCTTCAGCTTCAAACTGCTGGGCAGGGGCGGTGGGACTGTGCCAAAGAGATGGGGGCGCGCGCACACACACACACACACACACATATAAGAAGCAAAAGGGAAGAACAATACCAGAGGAGGTGTTACCTAGGAATCAGGAGTAAGCTGAAAGGAGAGTCAACAGCACAACCACAGGGTGCTCATCAGCATCTTAAAAGTTGTCTGGATCCTTTTCCAGTGGCAGCCATTACAACCGACCCACAGTCACGCCTGTAAGTGAGGAGTGTGATGCGGCATGTTTGTCTGCGAAAAACAAATTGTATGTGCTGCCTGAAATGAAGTTTAAACGGTTTCACCCGTAGCCCTTTTAACACACACCCCATTGAAACGGTGTAGAAAAGTGATTTGATGCAAATTAGGCTAAATGAGAAGCACACTGCTGAGGAACATTGCAGGCGTGCTAAATAAAGCAGAAGATAGGGATCTTTGTCATTATGAAGACAAAATCTAGATGCACATCGTGACACAGCCTTGAGCTGACGAAGAGAATAAAAAAAAGCTAAAAACTGAAGAAAGAGGAAAAAAGTGAAGCGAGCGAGAAGAAGCCTCCTCTTCTTTACTCAATACTGCAGCGTTGCCATAGTCACCACTGAATCCTTAGGATGCCAGGGCAGAGCGAGTTAGAGGAGGTAGAGGAACGTTTACAGCGCTACCTCTCTCACAGTGTGAAAGTGGGTCAACAAACACACACACACACACACACACACACAGTACGAGTAATTTTCCAAACTGTTCACTTCTAGGTGTCCCGTGTGTGCTGGGATCAAACACTTAGTGAGGTCTTGAAGAAGTCGAGCTTTCCTCCAAGGGCACATGGAAATTAGCAGAGTGGCAAAGACAAACATGGTGTGTTTGACATGGATTGTCTCACACCTCTGAGATGTGCATCAACAGTAAATCCAATCAGGCTTGTCAACACACTCTGCATGAGAATATTTGATGAGTTTAATTCTAGTGCACTACATCCATTTTGGAAAGAAGTCAAGACTTTCAGGCCGGAATTTAATAGTATTTAATCACATGATGTTTTTCTTTTATAAACCAATGTGCTGTCCTTGAAGGTTTTTTTGTGGCCACCATTTTTGTAGGTTCTACGGTTTGGTGATAGGCTAAGTGTGAAACTTTGCTTATTCATACGCCGATATTCCGCAAAATTATGAGATTTTTTTTTTTAGTCAAATCAATTAAATTAATACATTGCATGTATCTAATAAGGTATCGTTATTATAAGTGAAAGCAATGGCTTGTTTTTGCATGTTTTTCTGTGGACACATTTGCATGCTACCAATGATGTTGCATATTGATGCAGAATAAATAAATGCCCTGATTCTAGCCAAGAGCTTGTACTGAATTTTTTAGACCCCAGCATGTTATTGTTTGATTGCTTCTGCAACGCTTCCATCCAAAGAAAATGTGTTTGCTATAATTGCATGCTGCTTTCTTGTCAGTCATTGCAAGTAACAAAGAACACATCTAAAGTATATTAAGTAGAATAGAGAGCTTTCTTTCAGAAAATCCAGTAATGATTTGCTTTCTGTTTCCATACATGAGAACTTCTGTTTTCCTGTGCATGACTTTTATCTCAATGCAGCAGCCTTGGAACTGTTAATTGTTTATGTTAATTCACATGGCATCACTGCATTAGTTATCACATAGATTGTTCTTCATGCAAATAAAATAATTCTTCAATGAAGTATAAGGACTTTGTTGTGCTTGAAGATCAATTCTCTTCTGGGCTTTCAGATGGTAAGCCCCATACATGAAAACATATGTATGTACATATTTGGTCATGTAAATATAGGTGTAAAGTTAAATGCATCCAGATTGTACAGAGTACAGTGCAAGGTAGTGGTTTGTTTTCTCAAATCAACCAAAAATAATCACTTTTTAAAATGACATAAAGTGTGATGAATATAATAAATATGTTGGGACAACAATCTCAAATACTCTAAGTAGAGCCAATGTTTTCATCAGAAAAAAAACACTGAACTTATGATCAGTGCACAGATTTTCACACCCTAGGTGGGGTTGGGGGCGTATTTGTATATGTGTGGGTGTCATGGCTGTGTGAAGGGGACAAAGCCCTCTCCACATATTGTTGATTTCCAACCCCCAATTTAACTGTTGGTTTTGATGTATGTCATGAAGTCCTTTCATCATCAAGAGAGCGGACATCCATCTGTAAGGACTATTGGTTTATCCTCACGGTCAAGATGGTCGTTTCTCTGTCAGAACGGGATCAGGCCCTGGAGAGCTGTTGGGGCCATTTACCAACATTGTAAGACATATGGCACATAAACACATAACTACTCACATGTGCACACACATACACAAACACCCGGGCATTTACCAATGTGACACAAACACTAGAGGGATGAGAACAGACCCAGATGTCAAGGAAAATCACATATAAGCAGAGGAACGGTGTGTGTGTGTGTGTGTGTGTGTGTGTGTGTGTGTGTGTGTGTGTATGCGTGTGTGTTCTTCCCAAGCGTCCACATCTCTCTGTGACATGATGAGCATGTGACGGGAGCAGAGGAGCACTGAACTGAGTCATAGTCTCCAGGGGGCAAGTGTGATGATCAAGGGGACCTTTGGGAGAGGAACTGAAGCTTTACCTAAGCAGCCCTCTGCTCATTCCCAGAGCCATCGCCTTTACCACTCACTAACCCTAACCCATCAATTCACTAGCCAGGTCCCCACGGACCCACAGTGCTGACAGTCCTCGAAGAGTAAAAGTCATCATATACTATTAGTCTGGTGGGACTGGTGGAAGATACGTGAAAGTGTTGGACAAAGCCTTTTATTCTATCTTTTCCCCACCATCACCCTGCAGCCTTGTTATGCTCTTATGGGACTTTTTTTCTAACCCATCACCCTCAAAGAATTGTTGCCTTCCTTCCTATCCCGACCCCCACCGTCCATAGTTGAGGCCTAGCGCCTGAAGCATCGCCGACAGGCACCAAGACAGCAGCTGTGCATGACACATGTTCATCAAAAAGTGCTCTCTTTGCTTCATTGCATTCATCCTCATCCTTCATTTCACTCCACCTCCTGCAAACCACCCATTCTCCTTTGCTCCCCACCACACCATTCAGAACAGGTGACCCCCCAGAGGGCCAGTTTTAAACCCTTCACTTACTCGCCATGCTGCTTCCTTCTCCATCTCTCTCAACCCACACTGCAACCCTGCCTTGAGTGCCAACTGGAAACATCCGTCCCAAGAGCCAGCAGCACAGACGGCCTCACAGCAAAGGTCCAAACTTGGTGAAAGACAGTGAAAAGAGGCCATGGGGCAGCTGCTGAGGAGAACTTTTCGAATCAAGTAAGTTTGACAGAATTTTACAGAATGCTACCTAGAATTTAAAACTGCATTGTATTAATAATAACTCTGGATTTGTAGACCCATTCAAGTGGTGAATAGTAAATAATTTGCTTTGTTTCCTGAAGAAGCAGAATTGTTGCTTTTGCAATAAATTAATTTCACCTATATATTTGCTTGCAACAGAACTATTCTGTGAACTGAAGACTGAAATCAAAATGATTTGTTCGTAAGATCTCCTACATTGAGTAACTAATGGCTTTTGTATGTGGGATGGTGAGTTGTGTCATGGCCTCCTCTCCTGTGAAACTGAAACAGGCCTGGGCTAAATGGAGGACTCAGATGCAGAGTGAGCAGTTCAGGCAGACCTTGTGAAGAAATTCTCTTATCCTCCCTCAAGACAGTGGCAAAATAACCTGGCTATGAAATTCTCAAGCTAGTCTAAAATGACAGAGAACGAAAAACAACAAACAAACAAAACATGAGGAAAACTTCTAGGCTGGATAAACATAAAATCACTCCCAAGGGAGGCAAAGCAAAAGGCTGGAAACTTAACTTCATTGTGAATAAAATACTATGAAAATGTACAAATGGAAAATCACTCCAATGGAGTAAAGATGAAAAGGCTATAAACTTAACCTGCACTGTGGAGCTGAAAAAATTACAAACAAAAAACACTCAAATAGAGATAAGCACAAGGGCTATAAACCAAAAACTAGCTTCTATAGAGCTGACCAAAAAATGACAACCAAGGATCACTCTTCTTAAGAGGAAAACAAGGAATCAGAATGATACAAACGTGAAGACACTTGCCGTGTTCTATAGCAAGGTGCTGTGATCAAAGGCTGGAGGTACACGACTGAACTAAATACTCAGGACAAAGGGAGATGCAGACTATAAGACACATGAGGGTAATGGGAAACAGGTGCTTTCTGTTTCCATACATGAGAACTTCTGTTTTCCTGTGCATGACCTTTATCTCAATGCAGCAGCCTTGGAACTGTTATTTGTTTATGTTAATTCACAAGGCATCACTGCATTAGTTATCACATGCCATAGCTTGTTCTTTATGCAAATAAAATAATTCTTCAATGAAGTATTAGGACTTTGTTGTGTTTGAAGGACAATTATCTTCTGGGCTTTCAAATGGTAGGCCCCATTCATGACACATATGTATGCACATATTTGGTCGTGTAAATGTAGGTGTAAAGTTAAATGCATCCAGATTGTACAGAGTAAAGTGTAAGATAGTGGTTTGTTTTCTCAAAGGAGGGTTCGGCCGATAGTCGAACCTCTGATTGAAGAGGAACAATGTGGGTTCCGTTCCAGCTCTTTACTCTAGCGAAGGATCCTGGAGGGGGCCCGGGAATATACCCATCCAGTCTACATGTGTTTTGTGGACTTAGAGAAGGCATATGATATTTTGTGGGAGGTGCTGCAGGAGTATGGGTGAGGGGGTCATTTCTTAGGGCCATCCAATCTCTGTACTCCCAAAGTGAGAGCTGTGTTCGGGTACTCGGCAGTAAGTCCAACTTGTTTCCAGTGGGGGTTGGCCTCCACCAGGGCTGCACTTTGTCACCAATCCTGTTTGTGATATTCATGGGCAGGATATCGAAGCATAGTCGGGGGGAGGAGGGTTTGCAGTTCGGTGTGCTGCGGATCACATCGCTGCTTTTTGCAGATGATGTGGTCCTGCTGGCATCATCGGTCTGTGACCTCCAGCACTCACTGGATCAATTTGCAGCCGAATGTGAAGTGGTCGGGATAAAGATCAGCACCTCTAAATCTGAGCACATGGTGCTCAGCAGGAAAACAGTGGATTGCCTGCTCCGGGGAGGGAATGAGTCCTTACCCCAAGTGAAGAAGTTCAAGTACCTTGGGGTCTTGTTCGCGAGTGAGGGGACAATGGAACGTGAGACTGGCCGGAGAATCAGAGCAGCTGGGGCAGTATTGCATTCGCTGTACTGCTCCGTTGTGACGAAAAGAGAGCTGAGCCGGAAGGCAAAGCTGTCGATCTACCGGTCAATCTTCGTTCCTACCCTCACCTATGGTCATGAGGGCTGGGTCATGACCGAAAGAACTAGATCGCGAGTACAAGCGGCCGAAATGAGTTTCCTCAGGAGGGTGGCTGGTGTCTCCCTTAGAGATAAGGTGAGAAGCTCAGTCATCCGTGAGGGACTCGGAGTAGAGCCGCTGCTCCTTTGCATCGAAAGGAGACAGCTGAGGTGGTTTGGGCATCTGGTAAGGATGCCCCCTGGGCGCCTTGCTAGGGAGGTGTTTCAGGCGTGACCAGCTGGGAGGAGGCCACGGGGAAGACCCAGGACTAGGTGGAGAGATTATATCTCCACACTGGCCTGGGAAAGCCTCGGGACTCCCCAGTCAGAGTTGGCTGATGTGGCCCAGGAAAGGGAAGTTTGGGGTACCCTGTTAACTGCCCCCGCGACCCGACACCGGATAAGCGGTAGACGAGATGAGATGTGCACATATGCCTGTAACAGGAGGACAGGATTACAGAAGTAATATCTACGTGTGACAAAGACAATTATTGTCTTTAAAATATTAGAGAAGGTAATTAACCTGTTGATTTTCTTAAAAGATCATCACAAAAGTAGGAAGTGATAATCAATTTATTATCAAATTGTTGACATCTGAATCAGAAACGAATCGTGAGGTGGCAAGAGATTCCCACCCCTAATGAGTAGACATTCAATGAATTTGACAACAACTGTATTGCTTTACAATGACATACACCGTCTCCTATGTCTCGTTATAATTAAAAGAAAATCCGATTCAAAAGACCAGTAAACATAGATTGTGCCCCAATCTTTACAACCTTGCCCATCAACTGACAAACCTCTGGTTCCTATCGTTTGCGGTTACCATGTTGCAATGAAAATGGTGCAGTAATAATTGTAATGATGAGCACGACAGTGGCTATGTGTTTTACCATGGTGATTTGAGCATGTTCTAAATGTCTAGTTGACCAATGGGATTTCTTGGTCGGAACTTATAATAGATATAGTATAGTATAATCAGCAATGATGGTTGACAATGATAATTGAGAACATCCATTATGGGAAGGCTATTTGTAAGGTATTCTATTATCAGTCAACATAAAAAAAAACTATTTGTCACTGTATATGATTTATATATCTAGGAGGTAAACCCGTTGATCCGCTATATCGGTTTTAATTCCCCCGTATGACATGAATTTTTCATATATCCCACACCAAGCTGCAAAGAGCGCTACCGTTGAGGCATGCTGTGAGTTGCATACATAGTATCTGTCTCACTCATGATTACACCTTCATAAGAACAATTTATAACCCACAACTAACTCTCTTTAATAGGGTAAAACTCCATAGCACACTACAATATGTGACACATTGTGACACATCATCAGATTTGAGGCATCCAACCATTAGCACAAGTTACACGGTAATCAAAGTACAATGTACTCTGACAATAGAATAAGCAGTTATAATATATATATATATATATATATATATATATATATATATATATATATATATATAAAGGCCCAGTCATGCAAAAAACGTGATACAAATTGATTTGAAGAGTATTAGGAAAGATGTCTGAAATGCAGCATCAGAGAGCTGCATCTCGCCTAAGGTGTTCATACATGAAATCCATCAGGTCTAAATCTAGCGTTGATATCTCTCAACATAGATCCCTGACTCCAGCAGTTTGTTCCATTACCATTCCAGTGGGTTTATCTAGAATATAACTTTTCCAGCTCATTATGCCCACTTTAGGCTCCCATAAGGTCATTAATCCCAATCACAGTGTTCATTTTCACACATGCCAAACCAGTATTCCACACTTGGCGTATCTTTTTACCCTTCTGTAATGCTCAAACACACACACACACACACACACACACACACACACACACACACACACACACACACACACACACACACACACACACACACACACAGCCTCCATCTACTTACTCATTCTGTTTGCATCACACTTTCTGTGATTGCATAACAACAAAATTCTTTGAGGGGGATCATAAGATGATAATGATCAGAGAAAATATTGCCAAATATAGGCTTATGGACTTGAAATGAATCTGTGATGACACATTTCAGAACTCTTCAATACCATAAGTTAGATTTGTGAAACAGCTTGCTTATGTATAAATGATTTGCCCTCATCCAGAATACTTGTCATACTGGAGAGCATTCCAGCTTCAGTGCTTGATGCCTTATAGAGATTTTGAGAATATACCAAAAAAAAAAAAAAACTGCTGAAGTGCCCCGAAAACTCACGTAGGCAGGAAACAGAAAACAATACAAATACAAATTAGTGTTTCTCTATCATTTGTTATTGATTTAATTGTTGATCCTGATATAATAGATTGTCTTGCTAATGGTGGATGAGGAATAAACAACTGGGCTCATTAGTACTGCTCAACACATTTTTTTGGTAACACTGTATGCATGAAGGTATGTATGCGCATGAGATGTGAGTTCATATGTGCATGATAATGCCTTATGCCTCTGTATTTGTACATGCAGGCCTATGATCAATGCAAGGGTACCAAGAAGCAGTGGGGAATCAGTTTGCCAGGTTGCCGAGATGCAAATGAGCGGAGCAACAGGAGGGGGAACAGAACACACAATCAGAGGAAGAAGATAAAGAAGGAAGATGATCAATGGGTGTGATTCAGCTTGAAACTCTATTAGACATGCCACAGTTATGTGCAAGAGGATTCGTCTTCCTTCTTCAGGGGTCGTTGTGGACCTTATGCTGGGTTGTTAGATAGAAGTAGTAGTATTAAGCCCAATAAAAGATGTATAGTCTGAGAGAACAAAAAAAGACTATCAAATTATTTTACAGTAGCATGCAAGCCTGTGGCAAACATCCTCCTCCCTCTCTCTCTCTCTTCTCACACACACACACACACACACACCCTTATACTCACACTTGGCAGCTTAGTATTCACAAACGGCCACATGGCTGTGAGGGAATAGCCCTGCAGTGGATGGAGAGGAGAAAAACTCATTTGAAGGGAACTCAGGAGCCCAGGACCACATTAAGCTCAGCCGCTGGCCTGAATGAAAGATCATGTTGAACTCGTCACGCAGTAAGTATGTGTGTGTGTGTGTGTGTGTGTGTGTGTGTTTGTTTGGGTGTGCGAGAATGAATGAGGGAGAGACAGGATAAAAAAAACAGCATAAATATGATATGAAAAGATGAAAAAGATGTGAAAATTGAATAAAGAAGGCTGAGTGTGCGAAAAGAGTAACATATTCAACACGGTCCCCTGACTCACCAGGCTATGAAATTTTCTGGATCTGTATCCATCCTTCATTCAATCGATTTCACAGTCCGTAACTTTAACAGACAAACTGTTTTCCTGCAGGTTACTCCACTGGTTTTAACGGTTATTGATTCTTCTAGACACACAGCATTGTGCATTCAATCCCTGAATATAAAATATACCTGGTGAGTGTTTTCACAGCTACTTAACTTTTGCTTGATCAACTGATGAAGTCATGTAACTGAGATAACTTGTGAAAATTGTACAAGATTAAGTCTTGTACGTGTCCAGGTATTATCAAGATCAAGTTTTTTGCCAGACAATCCCCTGTTGATCGTCTACTTAAGCCCTGAGTTAGGGGAACACTGCCTTTAATTCCAAGGAGGGCACTAATCTCTTTCTCCCCTTCTGCTCTCTGTCTCAGACTTGAATTTCAGGCAAGATGAGTTTAGCCCATTTTCTTTCATTTTGTGGAGGTCAGACAGGAACACCTGTGGGATTCACCCGTTGGAAAAAAACTCCAACATTTCTTACTTTCTTATTCTTTGTTTCCTTTGTCTCCCCTTTCCACCTCTATTTAGCCAAGGTCAAGAAGATTTTTTAGCAGCATCCCTCTTTCTCTGTTACTGGTGCCAGTGCTGGTCAAATTGTCATGCAGATATTGAATGTATGGGCATCCTGGGAAGGTCTCTCACTGCATTTATGCTGCTTCTTACATCCACACTTCCTACGGTTTCTAAAATGTCAGAGTAGGGGGGGTCTCTGAATAAAACATTGTCTGTCTCTTACTCTGGAAGGATTTACCTTGGATTGAACTCAATAAAGTGAAATTCTTATGACACATCAGTTTGAAGAGTGACTGAACCTTCGAGCGACTCTTGAAATATATTCAATCCCAGGGACGCCCTTGGAGGAATGCAACAATGCAACTATGAGATGCATTTTGCTGATCATACATCTCTGCAATTGGGTAATGGACATTTTAAGGAGTGATATCATTTTGAAGAATCAACTGTACTTGACTCAACCTGAGTTGTCTTCCAAAAGCAAATGAAGCCACCTGAAGTATACACACACACACACACACACACACACACACACACACACACACACACACACACACACACACACACACACACACACTATTAGCTCAGTGTTCCAAAGTCCACCAATGGAAACTGCTATCACAACAACAAAAAGCCAGGGCAAGTCAGAGTCGGGATGTCATCATCAACCACACACTCTAAGATTGGCTTCCACGCCCCAAGAAGAGCAGAAAGTCTTCACACCAGGACAGCTGACCTGAGATTGAAGATCCATTTATGTTCTCTAAAAAGTTCAACTGGTGATCTACCCCCAAAGGTTCACAGTTGATCCATATGCTACGCATATGTAGTTTTTCTAGGTTGATAGTGTGCATATAAGTTCCGATTTTAGAAAGGATATGTAATAGGGTTGTAAACGATAAACCGATGCGACCGGATATTCGGTTCAACAAGTGAGAGATACGGCTGCATCGGTAGCAGCCTCCTCAATCGATACAAATTATCAGTGATTTCCTAGATGAATCGCAAGACTTTGAAGCGGTTGGCGGCATCATATCTATGGGCGGCATTACACCAGCGTCTCTAAAACAACGTGAGAGCTGAAGCTGCCCGTGAAACGCCGTAGCTGCCTAGCTCATGAGTTATAAACAAGGAACAACACGGAACATGGAGGAGGTGGAGGTGGAGAGGCAGGCGCAGCACAGGTAGGCGGCTGCGACGCTGCCGTGTGACCGCAGGCACTCCACGACCGCACGTGAGAGACGGATGGCTTTGAATGTCAATCGCTTGTGTCTCAACTTGCGCCACAAGAGGCGGCCGCAGCACGGGTAGCGTCCACGACACTGTCCTGTGACCGCCAGCCAACGATTCAGCCAGACTTTTTTTTGGTCCATGTCTAAAAAATAAATACATTGACATGTGATTTTGTTGTTCTGTTTTTTTTTTTGCCAGTGCCATACACCCACAATGTTTGGGGATATGTGGTATTTTACATATTTGAAAAGAAACTATTGTACTGTCACTTTCATAGAATCGGCTTCTTTATTTTATTAAATATCTACAACAAATATTAACCGTAGAATCGAAATGTATCGTTCTTACACTGTATGGAATCGATTTGAATCGAATCGGTCTGTAATAAAAGGATATTGTTTTTGAATCAAATCGTAACCTGTGTATCTAGATGCATATCAAACCGTTTATCACAAAGAGATGTGCAACCCTAGTATATATTAGGGCCCGACCGATTATCGGCCGCACCGATATATCGGGCCGATATTTAACATTTTAGGGATATCGGTATCGGCCATACTTTCCATAAATTCCCACCGATAAGTTCATATAATTTTCACAACCAATTTTGCAGCCGTTTCGTTCTGAACGCGCCTTCCGCTCTTGCCACTTGGAATTCATGAGCCTTGCCAAGTTGCCTCGCCCGTCACAGCATCTGATTGGTTTGGCACACGGAATACAACCAATCAACACGCAAGGCTGCAAGCGGGGCGGGGTGCCTTCACGCTCCCTGTGACTCGTGAGCGGTTTCTAGACGGCCACGTGGGGCTAAGGACGGTGCTGCGTGCGGATACAACTTAAAGCAGAGAAAACACATTTCCTTCGAGGTAAGCAGTGTTTCCCCTACCATTGTACAGGCCTGGCGGGTCGCCAGGCCAAGGAGACCTGCCGCCAGGCCAAAAAAAATAAATCAATACTCCAAAAATAAGCTACCTATCAATTCATTCATAAATCAATAATCATTTACATTAGGAGCGCCTCCGCGCAGCACAGTAGACTTGCTCCGCAAGATGCGCGGCCGCAACAATCCTCGCCGCGCGCTCCCGCTACGTTTTTCGTGTACTTTACACGCTTGATATTGTTCTGATGCCGTTCCGCCTCGTTAAACCACCACGATGTCGCTTTCTACTTTGAAAACACGGAGTTGACACTGTATTTTGACAAGCTGTTGCACTCTTTAGACTCGTGGTGTGAGCGTAACCGGACCGGTACCGGAACCGGACCGGTGCATTTATAAGAAAAATGCCGCTGTGTTTCTCCGTCCAAAATCCGCTTTCCTCGCGCTGCCTGCTCGCACAGATCCGCTCGTGCGCACATTCGCTGATGCAGGTCGAGTGTTTAATATAAATATATGCAGAGACGGCGCTCCTTCAAAACAACATCAAGCCATGCATGTGTAGTATTAGGACGTGATGACGTTTGTACAACCGGGCATTTTTTTATTTTTTACTTTAAGTAAACTACTAGTGCCGTATATTTACAGAAATATACAGGCTTATCTATATGATTTTGACTATTTTTATATAGAGACATACTATAAATTATTTACAATTTATATGTACAATTATTATTTGTTTGTTTTTTTACAATGTCTGAAAATAGATTTAGTTTGTATCAAATATTTATTTTCTAAATATGTCTGTATTAGATTGCAACTGCTTATGCTACCCAATTTAACTTGTGTCACATCAGAATTTTTTTCTTCTATTTATCGGTTGCACATATCGGTTATCGGCCTCCCATTTTCATAAATATCGGTATCGGTATCGGCCCTGAAAAAACCATATCGGTCGGGCCCTAGTATATATACCACGTTTCCAACTTATATGGGTACAATAAGAAAAATGTCAGTGTGTGACCAAAATTCTGTTGGGGGAGAGGGAGGGAAATGTATCATATTAATTAAACCTAGGAGATTAGGAAAAGTAAGTCGATTTTATTAATGCTAGTAAACTTCAGAGAACTCTGGAATCAACAATGTTGTGAATAGCAACATTGAAGATCATTATTGACAGTGTAAAATATATGCATGTAAAATGTATGTATTGTTGATTTGCATGCAGAGAATACATTTTCAATATAAGACCCTGTGGCTTCTTTGCAGAAAGCTTCTTGACCTGATGTGTTATGATTCACACCTGCATGCATACACACTCAAAATTGATCCTTAGTGGAGTGCAATAAGACCAGGATGAGAAATGGGCTTTTAGTCCTTGGACATACGTACAATATTGATGATTATTATATTATATTGATGAATATTTAGGTTGTATGTTACCCTTAGAAACATTTTAAATCCTCAAGGGGGTTGTGACTTAAAATGGAAAAAGTGAGAAAACATTAGGTGAGGCTATTGTACATGAATGTTATTCTTCATTGATTCATTTTACATTATTTTGAAAAACTACCTAGTAAGTACATCGAATTATCTGTACCAGAGGCAGTGTAGACTACCAAACAAAGACTCACAGCCCTTGCAACCCACCTGACGAGCTACACAGGAGAAGTAGAAGCAAGGAGAACAAACGGAATGTTCTCCACAGAACCATCCAGTGTACTCCCAGTGACAGTAGTGAGTACAGACCCACCCAGGGCTGTGACTGAACAATATTGGAAACATTTGGGAGAAGGAGGCAACACATAATACCAATACTCATTGGCTAGTGGATCTGAGGCAACACCACAGCAACCTCCCAGAACAAGACCCAGTAACCACCATGGCAGACATCCAAGAAAGAGTGTCAGGTATGAAGAGATGGACAGCACCAGGCCTTGGTGTGAACCACACCTACTGGCTAAAGAAACTAACTGTACTCCATGAACACCTGACCGCACAAATGGACCAACTGCTGATGGATGGGACCCAGCCAGTGGTTAACCCAAGGCTGGACAGTCCTGATCATGAAAGACCCCCAGATGGGAGCAATTCCTTCCAACTACCACTCAATAACCTGCCTCTGCACAACATGGATGCTCCTTTCAGGCATCAGCAGACAATCCAACCTGTGCAAAGCCTGGATTGATTACAAGAAAAGCCTATGACTCCATGCCGCATACATGGATACTGGAACTGGTTTGAACTATACTACATCAATAGAGCCTTAATCAAAAACTCAATGGGGCTGTGAAAGACAACTCTAGAAGGCCAACTCAAAGCCAGCACAAGGAGATGCTCTGTCCCTGCTGCTGTTCTGCATAGGCCTGAACCCCCTCAGCCAGATCATCACCAAGGGCTGCTATGGATCAGAAGTAGAGTAACCTCAGCCACCGTGAGATGGGATCATATAGGATTATATCTCAGATTGCGGTAAAATCACTTACAAAAAGCCACTCATGGAACGGAATAATCACGAATATCCTCACATGAGTAAGTTGAAAAAGTCATCTAGCTCGCTATGGTAGAGAAGTGAAAAATAATAGCCTGATATAAAAATACAGTAATTATCATGTAACAACTGGCTCAAAAATTGATTCTTATTTTCAATTGATTTTTTTCTGGATTTATGCATAAAGATTGTAGATTACTAAATTTAATATTGTTTTTTCATATTGCATTGACATTTACCTAATTACTCAAGTTTCTCAAGGAATTGTTTCAAACAGACGGCCACTAATCACATAAATATAGGATGATGCTGAATATGTTGATAAAATATGTTAATTATTATCATAGTCAAATGTAACCACAGAAACAAATGTGTGGACATGACTGCTTCACTGACCACTTAGTGCAGGGTATCTCCAAATAGCCAAAATGTTTATGTTCATATTTATTGTCAAGTCAGTGGTGGCTTGGAAAAATACCCAAACAGAGGGTCCATCACCCAAATACACAGATGTGTAAGTATAATCTATTTCTACAAAGATTGACTGCACAATCTTGTAATGCACATTTTTTTTCTTCTTCTGGGTGGGCCATTAGAAGACCATTAATTCTCCAGATATTTAAATCAGACAGAAATTATTTCCATGCTAATAGCTTGTGATATGCTCTTCTCTGGTACCCTAATTTTCATTAATCAATTAGGGATAGCCCACAAATGCAACAAATGTTTTCCATGCATGCCTCGCTCAAACTACAATAAAGGTCTACCAACCGACCGTCTGACCAGCATGATTTGGAATGAGTTGAAACAATCAATTCCCGTAGTGAGTTCCTATTGAGTTTTAGTAAAGATTTCTACTTTGTTCTGTCTTCTCTCACGGTTGCCTGGCCTGCAGATTTCACAGGTCAAGGAACCATTCTGAAAGCTTTAATTAGCTTTCTCAAGCTAATGAGTTCTCAGGCATCATACAAATTGCTCTGTCAAACCCTGACTTTGAGCCAGCTTGGATTGTTTGGGTGTGAGCTCAACAGAATGAGGGATTTTTAATCATGTTCAAATTCATTACCCCCCAAATGAGTAATGTTTCATTCTTCTCAGTCATTTTGCCCCTTATTCGTAGTTAAAGCTGGCCCTCTAGCCATGACAGCCAACGCTGACTTGTTTCGTGCAACTTCCATCATCATTACACTGGATAGATCCATCCCTAGCACATTTTGAGGTGAAATTGTAATAACAAGTCGAGGCTGATGGACTGGGAGCAGGAAAAGAAGGCGACACATAAGAAAGGTAATTTCGGACTTGGAGTAAATTCAAGCATCGAGTACATGATGACAGCAGGGCAGGAGGGAAGTTCAGACAAAAATATGAGCTTTAGTTTAAACATGAAATATGGCGGTCTGACCCCATTCCCTTTTCCCCAGATCAAATTCAGCTCCGCCTAAATGGGGATGGGTATTGCCTAAACCGATAACTTGCCAGAACTGAAGTGTCTTTTTAGAACCAGTTTCCGGGGAATTGAATTTCAATCGTGTTAGTAGTAAATGAGGAGGAGATTTATGTGGCTCTGTGTGGGAAAAGGGTATAATAAGGCAGCAGCAGCAGTCGCTTTACACTTTGTCACATTCAAAAAGAAGGCATTAGGGCTTTGACCCACTTCAAGCAGGGTTCGGAATAATGCTCCTAGTCTCTAATGCTGTCATAATGGTCGTTGTCATCATCCTTGTCAACTTTATTCTCACTGTCATTGTCATTCTATTCATGGGTGAAATTCCGCCCCGAGATTATTAGGCTACTATTAATCTTTTGACTGTTTATGCATATTTTTGACTCCCATGTCATGCCGCTTGATGCCATTTGATATATTCATGGTTTGGGCAGGGGTGCTTAAAAGAGGAGTCGTACAGCAAAAGAACCAGCCGTTATATACCTAAGTCTGTCGTTTTATCCCTATTTCTCCATCTCTCTTTCTCTCACTAGCTTCTGATGTGAGACTGATAGAGCTTGGAGCACAGCCACTCGCTGTCAGGTCCCGGCTAATGGAATCAACATGGTTGACGGATAAACCCACTGAAAATAAGTTGTCAGAGTGCTGCGGACCCTTCATCAACCTCCCTGCTGCGCGTGGCTTGACCCGTCCCAATGCCATATCAGGAGGGTGTTTTATCAATATGGCGAAATTAGGTTTCAAGTTTTTATTTATTAATGTATACTTTTTGTTCTCGCTGACATAAGGAATTCGGTTATGGTTGTTCTTGTCAGAAAGATGCTCTGAGGGTTGGGTTTACCGTCCTTAGATATGACCTTATGAAGCATCACAAACAATGTATGAGTTCTTAAGATTATATTTTCACATTTTGGGAAATATGCTTATTAATTTCTGCCAGGAGTTAGAGGAGAGATTACTGTCTGTAAGGCTAACAATGTAACTACAGCCTACGGCCGAACGACCTACCAGTAACTCTAAAGCTCACTCTTATATTTTGCATGTTTCATCAATACAAAAATGGAGGTGTGCAAATGACACATGGTTTTACGAGGGTAGACCTTTTCTTTTGCACAATAACTTCCAGTCCAGAGAGTAACTGCAGCTGGCCACAAAAGGCTTTTCAGCTTTTATGATTTTTATGATTTTATTACAATGGACAATAACAAGATACAAGGAGTTAATTCAATTGTTTTAGAGATTTTGGTAGTTGGTATACCTTTGGACAGAGCCAGGCTAGCTGTTTTCACTCTTTATTCTCAACTTACCATTGCAGACAGCAACTCTCTCAAACTATTCCTTTAACATATGCAACAGGATGCATAATGCCAGAGGTTCTAAATGAGGAATTTCAATAATCAAGCAGTTTACCTCTAAAGGTTGAGTGGGTGATGCTATTCAGAAACACTTTCTGCTCTATTACTGGAAGTTTGGCAATGCGTCAAAGTCAAAGTATCTGTGGTTTTTCAAAATGACCTACCTAAAAATATAAAAAGCTGAGCAAAACTCAAAAGAGCAGCTCACCGTAAGTGAGGTTGTTGCTAACTTTGCTTCAATTAGCAAGTTGCTAGCAAACAAGATACAGGAACTTGGTTGATGTCTGTAGTATTTAGTCACCGACAAAGTGTACACACACTGGATTGCTACGCTTTGGCATTACGACTTCATACTCAACCCTCCAAACACGCTCTCGGTCTCTCAGCCGGACACTCGGTAACATTGCGTCTGGCTTGCGATACACTGGTGGAAACCCTGATTATGCTAGGCAGACACACAGCTGAAAAGCTCAAAGTTTAACTAATTGATGCGTTGGAGACTTACTGAAAAAGTGGCTGCATACATCCATTAAAATGCATGTAACACTGTGGCTGCTAACTCTCCCCTATGGGTCAACTGAGGACTTATTCTCCTGTTTTGCGCATTCGCCAGAGCAGGCAATGAGTGATAGGTTCAACCTGTTTGTGCATCAGTTATCATTGCAGAACTTCAAAAGCATATCACAGCATCCTTGCTTTCAAAGCACGAGTCCTGTCGATTAACAGTTAATGATTGGTTAGTGTTGGTTTGTCTATCTGTCAGAAAAACAAAACAAAAAAAAAACGAAAATGAGCATCCCTTTTCTAAATCCTTACTGTTAATACAGATTCCCGTGTAATATGTATCCATTTAAAGATTGTAACGGAAGAAACTAACAATAAGATTAAAGCTAAGATTTAAGCCAATACACAAGATAAAATGTCTATTGAATGCCAGCAGAAATATAGAGGTTAGAAAGAACAAGGCCGGGGTGAACCTGAGTAGAAATCAAAATACCAAGAGCATAAAAAAAGACCTCATGTTAAAGGAGAAATCCAGTCATTTTTTATCCCATTTCCGTTGTCCCCAGGGTCATCCCGACTTATTAGAAGCAAAAAAACAGACAAAAATTGACGTTGCCTAGCCCGAGATCTATACCTGCCTGGTAGCCTTCCAGACTCGCTCCAATGCTAACCCATTGGGGCAACTTTTATCTGCTTTCCTGGGCCTCAGAAAACAATTCCAAGATCTATGCAACACAGGTTGGGTCCGTACGAGACACCACGGCACTCGTTTAGCTCAAATAGTGTGGCAAAACGACATAAATATGTGTGTTTTAGCATGAAGTTACTCACCTCAAATCACTCCGTAGAGAAACGAAAACGTTTTCCTCGTAGATTTTGATTTTGTATCCATAAAGAAACGATCGAGCAGTGCAGTCGTCATGTCCATAATAAATCCATGAAGCTGTTATATCCATATGTATGACTATGTTACAACATAGCAACGACTGCTTAGAGCTAAACAGTAGCCGGGAGCCAAAACAATGCAAGTCTCGCGCAAGTTCCCGTCTGCCGTCCTCACTCTGGAGCTGTTTTCAAGCCAGTACAGTGAAAAATCTTGGACAGTCGCGCGAGGGTCACTTTGATCTCACTCTGTTGATGAGAGACTGCAGTCTGCACACGGCACGCGGCACGCGGCACGCACACGCGACACGCGACACGCGACTCCCACTCGTGCTGTCAACACAACTAGCCTACTGAGACTGCGCGAGATTTGTTGTGGCTGTAGCAGCTTCAACTGTCACACAGGCTAAGCAATCTTACTATGTAGGCTAGCGCTAGTTACACTGTCATACATGACGGCACTGCTTGATGGAAAGAAGTTTTTCACTGTACTGGCTTGAAAACAGCTCCAGAGTGAGGACGTCGGCAGACGGGAACTTGCGCGAGACTTTTGGCTCCTGGCTACTGTTTAGCTGTAAGCAGTCGTTGCTATGTTGTAACATAGTCATACATATGGACATAACAGCTTCATGGATTTATTACGGACATGACGACTGCACAGCTCGATCGTTTCTTTATGGATACAAAATCAAAACTACGTGGAAAACGTTTTCGTTTCTGCGGTGACTGGGATGGACGAGCGCCCGGAACGTTACTAGCTGAAGCTATGTTGCTATGTTGTAACAGTCATACATATGGACATAACGGCTTCATGGATTTATTACGGACATGACGACTGCACAGCTCGAGCGTTTCTTTATGGATACAAAATCAAAACTACGTGGAAAACGTTTTCATTTCTGCGGTGACTGGGAGGGACGACAGGCGCTCGGCTATCTACTGCTAATGTCTACAGGGTGATTTGAGGTGAGTAACTTCATGCTAAAACACACATATTTATGTCGTTTTGCCACACTATTTGAGCTAAACGAGCGCCGTGGTGTCTCGTACGGACCCAACCTGTGTTGCATATGTCTTGGAATTGTTTTCTGAGGCCCAGGAAAGCAGATAAAAGTTGCCCCAATGGGTTAGCATTGGAGCGAGTCTGGAAGGCTGCCAGGCAGGTACAGATCTCGGGCTAGGCAACGTCAATTTTTGTCAGTTTTTTTTGCTTCGAATAAGTCGGGATGACCCTGGGGACAACGGAAATGGGGTCAAAAATGACCGGATTTCTCCTTTAAATCCTTCTCAGACTGTATCATGTACCTTCTTCCAGGTAGTGCTACATTCCCCAGACAGAGTGAGAAGGATGGGAGAAAATGAAGGGTGACTGCTTTTGAGCTTGAGAAACACAATGACTTGCTTTGCCTCTTTCCCTGAAATGTACCAAAATCTTTACTCACTTTATGCCCTGAAGGGTCTAATGTTCTGTGCAGGAGTTCTGCCCGCATACTAACTTAATCAATACTGTATGTGAGTAAGGACTCACCAGGACTGCATGGACTTATTATACGAACAATACATCTCCCACAGTTGTCCCCGAGAGATGGAATTGAACACAAGAGAAAAAAATGGTATCTACGGCATTTGTTTCATGTAGGCCTGCCTACAAGGAAAAATCCCTCTGGATTTTTTTTTAAATCTCTTTTTCCCCACATCCACAGCACAGTATGTTAGAGGTTTTCTCATATGACGTAATCCTCATCCAGTTGCCAGAATCCATGTAAGCAGTTGTGCTCAGTGCCAGCCTGCTACTATATTCTCTAACTCAGAATCAATGGATCTGGGCTAATCTGTCAAACCGAGCAGGCTGTTCTAGTCTCCTTCATTCATCCGCCATTTGTTTTGAAAAAGGTCTAGCAGTTTTCCAAACACTGATTTGAGAGACATGAGATGCAAACAAGTAGAAAAACTGGGTCATGGATTTCACACAGATGCTGCATCCCTGACCCCGCTGCACAGTACCTCAGATCTCCACCAGGAGCCACTGTAGATCTATCTGTGCTATTAGAATTAGAGAGGCAGACAGAGAGTGAATGTGTGTGGGTGGGTTTGGGTGTGTGTGTGTGTGTGGGGGGGGGGGGGCATGCTGGGAGGTAAAAAGAGCTCAATGTATTAGATCAGCCACCCCACTGGTTTTGTATACCGACAGCTGTGCTCTATAACCCACTTGACAAGATTAAAAGTCCAAACATATAAACAAATAGACAATATGCATCCTGGTTTGCACAGCTCAGTCATTGAGCTCAGCTCCCTCCCTCCGTCTTCTTCTGCACCTTGTGAACTGCATTGATGAGACGGGGGGAAGAGTGCTGTAGAATAATTTAGGGCTGCTTATGAGATTTCAAAACGTGACCCACTTCTATGCTGTACCGACTAAAAGACGCAAGGTTCTAATAATATTTCCGGAGACACTTCTTCATAAATCTTGAATAGTATTCCATGCATGTATGAGATTGAATCCCTAACCTCTCCGTGCATGGTTTGTGGGTGCCGGTGCATAGCTGTGCCATTGTTTGTAGACGGGAAGAGAAAAAGAAAGCAAGACAGAGAGAAATGACTGATGACAGATCCACAATGCTCAGCAGTACATCTCTCCGCACAGAGCCAGTTCTCCTCCAAGCTAAGGCATCCATCCATCCGTCCTCTTGCTCACTGGTGCTGTGTGTTTTTGTTTAGTTTGTTTGTTCTGACATGTTAATGGGACAGCTGATGGACTGGCACTCTGATCCTGCTAGAGGGGCAGGGGCTGCTGGGTTTATTTTAATTTGACAGCGAGGGGCAAGGTCAGCACGATCATAGCTCACCTGCTTCCTCTCTTCCTCTCCCTCTCAGTATCAGTTCACTCTCATCCTCCCTACCTAATTTCTGCTTTCGTCTCGTTTGCTTCCATCTCCCACAGTGTTTTTGGGGCACATCCGTCTCAAAGCATTTCCTCTCTCATGTTAAGAGCTCTTCTGAAACGTTTCCCCAATGACTGACCGACGGCTGCAGGGAAATTGGGACAACAAATTAGATGAACTTTGATGCAATACCAAAAGTAATACATGGCAACAAAAGTAAGAAAAGCTGAAATAACGCCTTCTGCAAAGGAAAAAAGCTAAAGGCAACAATAGCATTATGAAACTCACAGGACTAATCTCTAGAAGAATGTCTACAGCCTGAAGACTGCCAGGAGGAAAAATGTTTTGAAAGTAAGTACACTGAAAGGAAAATACAAACTAAACATAGAAGCAGACACACAGCATTTGCATATACCTCAACCGCTGATTTTACAGCAGAAATTGTTGTATTCTCCTCTACAAAGTGCACAAATGTATTTTACTTAAAACTTTGAGCTTGTTGCACCTTTTAAATGTTTTTTTGATATATTTTAAAACATTTCTATCAGTCATCATTATATTGCACAATATATTAAATTCAATCATAATAATTCGAAGTCTGCTTCATCCCTCTCCTCTCACTACATGCATTAACGTCATTCTTTGTTATCATATGAGAGTGAAGGCTGTGTCATACAAAAGGAAAAAGCAGCAGCCAAGAGTGAAGAATTTGTAAGGAACTGTAGGGACAAGCCCATAATAATATCCAGCGACTAACGAATTGTCCCAAATAATATTCCAATCAGCATCAGCAGAGCAATTACGTAATGCACAGTGGACTATAGAAATATTATTGAGGTCAATACGTGCTACATGCACGTTTAAAGAGTGTACTTCCCCAAACAAAAGACACAAAAGAGGAGGGAAATCATGTCCACTAATCGTGTGTTGACTCAGCAGAGATACCATTAAATGACAAAAGTAAATAAACAGGGGAATAAACATTTTAAAGTGATTACAGAACGGCTGAAATTGAACCATGTAAAACTTTAATTATGTTGCACCATTAAACATAGCGACAATAGATTAGTAAATCTCCGCACACGAATTCCAGGAGCTGCCCGACAATGTGCATTAACAGCTAACCAGGCAGGCCGCTGCGCTGCATGCCACAACAAGCCGAGAGCACATTAGGCTGCTGAGATGGAGGGTGATGCAGGAGGTGGATACCTCACTGTGGTATCCACCTCCTGCATCACCCACAGCACAGCCACGCACCACTAATAGTGTCGAGGAGTGCAGCAACACTCAAGAAGTCTCTATGCCCAGTGCTTCCATCTGCTTCAGGCCCGAAAAAAAGCAGCAACTTTTGCAACGGTTTTGTGTGTGTGTGTGTGTGTGTGTGTGTGTGTGTGTGTGTGTGTGTGTGTGTCTGTGAGCTCATTATCGTCAACACTGCAAATTGTTATTATAGGGTCAACCTCACGTTATAGCAGTGCGCAATGCATGAGATCAAGGCTGTCACATACATGCCCAGCCAGGAACACGACCTCTGATTTGGTCGACAGACGGCTAACAACGAAACAAGGTAATCACACAAGACTTTTGGTACTGGTTTTTCCATTATGGATTTATTTTCACAAAGTCTCCAAAAGACTAGCTGCTTCCTCTCTCCTCTCTTACTTGGGCTTGAGAAGATGAAGCGTTTATTAACTCACACTGTAACATGTACTGTACAACTGCATATGGACAACTTACTGCTCACCTTTCCCTCTACCCTTCTTGGGTTAGGGTTACTTTGAAAGTGTAACTTTAGAATAAAATACATTTTAAAATAAAGAACGATATATGATCATGCACTAAAATCACTCATAAAGTCCTCTGCCTGCTACTGGGGATGCACCGATACCAGTATCGGGTATCAGGTCCGATACCGAGCTCATCTACTCATCCTTGTAAAACTACTTCAATACAAACCCACCTGATACCACAAGGCAGCGCAACGTTAACCTCTCATCTGTTGAGCATAATAAGCTGCCCAGCTGCAGCAATAACCTGATGCGCAAACAAGATAAATCCATCATTTATTGCCAGCTGCGGTATGTGAACTAAACAGACAGTCCCTAGTAAGTGTCCACCACATCAATTCATTTAGCTGTGAAGTTTCAGCTGTGTCAGCCTGGCATAATCTGGCTGGGTTTTCTGGCAACGTATTGCAAGCCCTACATAATGTTAGCGAGTAAGTGTCCGGTTGAGCGAGAGAGAGAGAGAGAGAGAGAGAGAGGAAAATAAAGAGAATATTTTTGCTGTGAATATAGCAGTGCATTGTGTTGCATATCGTCAGTCATCAGATTCTGATTTCCTCATGTGGGTCCATGTAGTGCTGATGATGCAGGATGGCACCGCCAAAATGACATAAACTCCTCCTGTGCGTCAGTATCAATAGAGACCGAACCAAAAGTAAAAGGCAGAAAGAACCACACTACAGATGACAGAACCCCGACATGGTAATTTGAGGTAAGACTGAGATAAGAGTTAAGATGTTTCACTGTGATGAAGAGGTTGTAACGTGTGTGTGTGTGTGTGTGTGTGTGTGTGTGTTTTATATTGATAAGTTATGTGATAGTGATAGTTTCCCCTCATGAATGCAACTCTGGGAATCCTGAGGTATGAGTCTCTGAAATAGTGTATAGTCCATAAAAATGCAAAGAAGATAAATGGTGCACTAAAGTAGCCACCAACCAGACCATTAGCAATAGCTAGTAACCCCCAAACAGATGGAGCTCTCAGTCATTGGGAAGAAACAAAGATTCGGACAATCAAGAAAAAAGCATTGACTCTCCCTCCAGATAATATCAGATAGGCAATAAGAGGGACAGAGAAGACCGAAGAGGGAAGTCAAGACAAAGAGAGATGAAAAGAATGAGAGAGAGAAAATAAAGCGTGTTTTCTGTGAATCCTTACTTATCGCTGTTTATTTAGTCTTCACCCATCCCTTTAAAGCGGCAGGGCCTTTAACACCCTTAATCAACCTCTCTCCCCGGCAGGGCCTGGAGCAGGCATCTTCACTCGCCTACATAATTGACTCTTCGCGTTTGAGAGGCAATAACATTTTATGACTATTAAATATAACATCAAGCGGGCTGTCTTTTTACCAAACTATTAGCGGAGGGAAGGCACGTTGCGAACCGATAATTAATTGCTTACTCTGGGGATGGCTAATTACCAATTGTTGGTGTTATTAGCTGATTAGCGGGTGGAGTTGACAGCACTGAAAGGCTGTCAGTTGACTGGAGGGAAGACGGGGCATCCATTGGCGCTTGGAGGTGCTGACATAATTGGTCTTTATTTTTTGAAGTATGCAGCTTGCACAGTCTAATGGCAGGCAGGATGTAAGAGAGCTCTTGGGTGATTCCCAAGGCTCCTAGTCGATAATTGACTCCTTATTTAAAATCTGATGGCATGATTAACACGTTGGATTCTAATGTGAATTGTTTAGTATGTTAGACATGATGAGTGAGTGGAAGTTAACCAAGACCTCCCCACATGTCCCAGTCCTCCAGGACATTCTATATTCGGCACCATATCATCCAGGTAACACCTTTGGGTCAAAACATATAGAAACAGACAATAGCCGTTTTGTTCTCCTCTGTATAATTGGATGTATTTCGGGGGTTTGGTTTGAAATTGATATGGGAGACAGGGGCGCTGCTCAGTGATCCATCCTTTGGTGCCAACCTTGGTGGCCGTGGTGACAAATTTAGACATAGAGTGTTCTCTTCCAAATTAGATCAGGCCAATGGGCCATGAAAAACTTGTCTCTGTGTCCCTGGAAACAAGTGAAAGCCAAACTGCAAAAGAAATTAACTTCCCAGTTCAGAAATTCTATGAAGCCTTCGACACTCAATCACACTTCAGACTTATTAAGTTGTGATAACATGGTTGTCAGGCACACCAGATATGTATGAATGATATTACTTAAATGAATAATGTCATTTATCTGCATGTTTGTATCCTTTAACTTAACATGTCTTTGTCTTTGAGCCATACTTGGCGTGGCATTGCTGACACATTGCAGAGGGCTCAATGAACGACCGACCTCTGTCTTGGCAAATCGGGCTTAATATAATTTTGCTAATCCAAGCAGTCACAAAGCAGTTGTACATGGCATGTGTATTGTTGGGGGGGGGGGACAGCTTTATTAAGATTTGCTCAGTTAAATATGTAATTTTAAAAATGCCATTTATGTCTCTGGGGCTATCGTGTAGACTCGGAGTAACTTAGAAACAAAGCCAACATTACATGGATTGGGAGATTGCTTTAACTCGTCTGTTCAACATTCAGTTATTTGTCCATTCTCAACATCCCATACGGTCTCTGTAAGGTTTAAGATATGGGAGTGATGAAGTAACATAAAAAATATATACACTTGAACTTCAGAAATCCATGACTCCCTTTTTCTGTTCACCTAAAAGTATATATTACAAATACAGTGCATGGCTAGACAGGTGTGATGACAAGACGAACACGCTCTCAAGAGAGACTCAAGGAAAGACAGCTGGCAACCAAGCAATAACAATGGAATGGAGAGAGAAAATAATAAGGGTAAAAGATGTTTCCCTTTTCTACACACAGTATGGAATTCAAAAGCAGACTATTTCTCCAAGTACTCTATAAAACGTAGTGTAGGGGCTTAATAGAACGTGCAGTGTTATTGAAAGGGAGAATGGGAAGTCCAGTCTGTGCGACTCTGACCTATTAGAATGCATCGAGGGAAATAGTGAATGGATAGAAATCATCATAACGTGTGCAGATGTGAACGGATTTTAGTGAGCAAAAAGAAGGCAGTGAGTCATCCTATTACTAAATTCAGAGATGGAATGAGAGCAGAAATTACTTTTGACAGAGGGATAGGGATCTGGATGACTTTGCCTTTTATCAGTTAGTCAAATGAAGCCAATCCCTATAATTTTATAGTTGGTAATTTGGCATGGTGTCAGCAAAGTTTGATCAAATGTTGGCACAGTTCACAAGACATTTGGGGCCCTAGTTTCGTGGCGCAGCACAGGGCGGCGCAGGGTGGCGGAGCCGGCGCAATGCAAGTTTCGACCCGCGCAGCCTTGCGCACGGTCAGTTTGGCAGTTTGGTGGATCGCCTGCGCCAAGATGGGTGTGGCGGCGCAGCAGGGGGAGGCGTCAAAGATTCAGCTTGGCGTAGCGGAAGTTTCGTGGCAAAAAGCCTCGCCGAGACTGCGCTGAAAGCTCGCCAGCTCCAACCTGGTCTACTTTCGGCGCAAGGCGTAAATAAAGTCCATTCATTCAATGCGAATCACAGCTGGCGGAGTGGAAGTTTGGCTGACGGCGCGCAGTGCGTACACGTCACCGATACCTCACAGGCAGGTTTCCACAGTTCCAGGCACATTTAAATGCAATAAATAATCACAACAAACACTATTTAATGCAACTAATTGAATCAACACGTGAATTTATATCTATATAGATTGTCCCGTCACATCTGACGTCAGATCAAAGGCGGATGGCACGCGTAACGGAAACTCAGCCTCTCGGACCAAAACATCTCCCTCTCTCTCTCCTGTTTTTTATAATATGGGCATTGTTATTATTATGATACGCGCGCACAGCGCGTGATGCGCGTGGTGGGAGCAGCGGCGCTGCTTCTGTCATCGGGTTGTCAAATGACGGAACTTGCACTGAACCTTCCCTAACGCAATAAAGGTGAGGAGAGGAGCTCAATTGATTGGTGAAGATCTGAATCGGCTGTGTTAATCCCAGTCCACGCCTCTTCTCCTCCTCGTCTCCCACTCACGCCTTCTTCTCCTCCCTCTTTCCCACTTGCGCCGGTGGGCGAGACGGGAGGTGTGCCTGCGCGAGCCTGCGCGGTGCACGAAACTTGCAAAGTCCAGGCGGACATACCCCGTCGGCGCGGCGCAGGTGCCCTGAAAGCTGACTGCGCCTGGTCTACGAAACTAGGGCCCTTGATGATCGAGTCCGGAAGAGTTCTTTAAAATAATACCCAATAAAAAAGTGCTCTGCTATACATGAACACCTTGAAAGAAAACATCCTGGGGCTCTTTGACCTCAGAGGGACGAGAGAGCAACGCAAATATTTATTACAGTGCGTTTATTTATTTAGTTCGTTATTACAGTCCAATTGTTGAATATTGGGGGAGTCGTTGCATCCTAATCTGTTGTGTTTTAAACAAGAACTCTACAAAGACCTAGAGCGCGTGCTAATGTTAAGTATGGCTACGCCATTCCCAGCACATTTGTAAGTAGGCTACACTGGAAACAGCTTACAGCTCATGTTTATAATTATCAAAAAGTACGGCGCATAATCATTCCTATACGGGCAAAATAATTTGCTTAGGATTTTAGGTTGAAGAGCCAAAACAAGCCAACAGACAACGGCAAACAGTTAAATATTGAGATCAGTGCTGACTTGAACATCAATATTCAATCTTTTTTTGCACTTTTTAAATTAGGCAGAATTCATTTTTAACGTATGCATGTATTGAAAGTGGCTGATACCCTCTTTTTGCACTAAGGATGTTGGCTTGAATTTTGAAGTTTGATATCTGCCTAATCTTGCCACTTTATTTTTTATGTTGGCAATTTCTCTCTTTGTAAAATAAGTGTTTTTATGAGAAAGCTGGTTCAGTAAAAGGCTGAAAGATTAATAGTTGAAGTTGTGGTTATTATGAATTGGTAAGTAAACCAAAAGTTTAATTGAATAATTGGAAAGTAATCACTTGTTACAGCTCTACACAGTAGTCGGGTTTCCACTCTGCCCATGCACAAATTGAAAGTGCGCATGAAAACTGCTGGAATGAAACTCACTTGATTACTTTCATTCTCACCATATCAAATGTACGGTCAGCATCTCAAGCTTTATTTCTCTGTACACTTAACACAGGCTGTCTACAACACTTGTTTTGCTGTATGATAAGTAGGAAATGTGTTTTTTAAGAAGAAGGGAAAATGGGGAATTTTCAAAAAATCATGGTATTTTACAGATGCAAAAGTATGCAAATTATCTGAGATTAAGAATCAGGTGGAAATTTCAGAGGCTGTGTGAATACTTTCCACAACTCATGGTCATGTATTTAGTAGAGGTGAAGCATCGCAGGTTGAAAGCGCTCTTGATGATCAAGGCATATCTGGATAATAAACGTGTTTTTATGAAGGTAACACAGCTTGCCCCGGGGCAGGGTTAAAGACTTCAAATGGGGGCTGCTGGTGATCAGTTCACTAAATATTGTCCGCTTCTTGAAAGAGAAAATGAGGACACAATGTTAAAAGAGAAATCATCTGAGAGCAGAGAGAGAGGTGAGGTAAGGTGATTAGGACCACCATCGGATAGAAACAAGTTCTGATATTTTTAACCCTGATAGACCAGCCAGAGCAGGACTACAAGCGGGACAAGCGAGCCAAAACCGCTAGGGGCCATGCCTCTTCTTAACAACAGAGCGCAGTCTCGTTCAATTACCGTTAACTTACAATCAATAAGATGACCTACAACACATGAGTGGAACTTGGCTTGCCTTCACTGATGCCTCCATTTTGGAGAAAAAGAAAATCTTCTTCCACTATAGATTTTACCCTTGTCCTCAGGCTGGTCAATTACATCAATAACTCCCAAAAACAACACCAACAGAGGAAAAATAAGGTGAACTGGCTCCTCAGTTCAGTCCCCTTTCTTTCCTGACGTTCTGCCAGGCGGGTTGTATTTTTTTATTTATTTTTTTGCCTTTGTTCTCTTTTTCTTTTTCACAACCCTCCTGCAATTTTGTTGCCGTCAGAGCCTGGCAGCATGGCAGTTTTACTGCACTCCCTCACTGCGTACCACGACAAGATAGAATCACTGCCTAAAGGTTGGCAGTCAGTGAGACATGGCCTGTATGTTAATGACAGAACGGGGGGATGCACCCAGGCAGAGCTGGTGCCAAGCCCCCATGCCAGTGTGAGTTACAGAAGCAGCAGTTTGCTGAGAGCAGTGGGAGGTCTCCGTGTAATCACTTCACTTTGTATTCAGCAGACAGCAAAGTCACAAAAAATAACTTTTTGGGGAATTTAGAGGAGTTGACGCATCTGAAGGGAATGGGAAGCAGGCAGGGTGGTGTTGAAGGGTAAGAGACGGTATATTTCTGAGCATACACATTCATGAGGGTACATGTACAGCAGCCATCAATCACAGGCAGTAGTGCTGCAAAGCAGACATTCCTATTTTTATTAAAACACATGCTGTGAGAGGATGATACGTACCCTTTTCAATACCTGGAAGTTATGCTAAACAGAAGGATTAATAAAATCACACCCATAATCGAGCACTGTAGGGGTCACACATCACTATGGATGGGCTTCCCTGCCGTGCATCATTAGCATCGCTTGTTACTAATCCCCCTATCGTTTGCCTTATTGAAGTTTAAATGGAAACTTTTAAAGCAGACCACTTTCATTCATCTTCAATAATAGCCCCTTTGTGGCACTTTCAGGATGGTTTGTAATTGTTAAGCTTCTAAAGTCGCGGGGTGCGGTGTGGACAAAAGGTTTGTCGGCACAATTCAGCCAGACAAAGGGCGAAAGACATGAACGGGACGAGTAGGGAGAATGAGGTTGGCTGCAGAAATGTGAAGTAGAAGAGGAAAATGCAAAATGGAGGGTCTGTTCTGTCACAAGCTAGAACTGGTGCTGGTTTCCCAAGGAGGACTTTCAGCAAGACAGGGAACTTTATTCTTCCAGGGATATTTGATGATGCAAGTCATGTGGAGAGATACTGACAGGCCTATGTGCACACTCAAAACAATGAAACTTGTTATTCCACCCACCTTTGTCGCTGCCTGTCAAGCAATGGAATGGCATATAGCTATTGATCAGGCTGTCTGTCCTTCTGTATCTGGCTTGGACTCTGTGTAATGAGGCAAGTTCAGCATAGTCAGAGAATACTTGAGATTGGTGGCTTTACAAAGACTGGTGGTAATTAATGTGCTCTATCGACACAGGACCTTTCCAACTAATGAAGCTGATTTCATAAGAAAAGATTGGGTTTTGTGCTGCTTGATTTATCCGTTTAGCTTCCAGGATTTATCGGTGATCATTCGCTTCGGTAAGTAACCAAAGGAATAAGACTGTGCATACAATAAGTGGTTATAAATATTTTATGTCAGCAGCCTGTGTAAATATTTTTTGGAATTGAATTCACAAATTTGAAAATGTTTTTGGTCCGTACAAAATATTGCTATACGTAACAGTTAATTAGTATTCAGAACATTAGTATCATTGCCACTCTTTTCCTACTAGAGCCTTTTGTTAAATTACGCTGCTGTTGGAATTGGTATTCTCTCTCTATTAGGGTCTGACAAAGACACTGACTGTAAACAACAAAGGTCTAAAACAGTAGAGACAACTACTGTCTACACCTAACCTTGGCTATTATAACCAATGACATGATAATCAGTGAGGCTATGAAGGCTATAGACACTGAACATACAGTCGTTGACCTGCCGTGTAAAATGCATTCATCGGTTGTCTTTCATTGAACAGGGCTGTTTAGGGCTGGCAGTAGTGTAGGGCTGATTTCTGTGGTGCGGACGGAATTACAGAATCTGACAATGAAAATGGAATCAATTCGGTGGGTTTTTGGGTGGCATATTGCGACTCCTCCATAAATAATTGCACATACCCTTGCATATTTATGCACATGTGTATGGTCTCTGAGTGACAAGGAATTAGAATTAGAATTACTAGAATGTTTCTTCAGTAAATGTCTTTATTTTTGATTCATCAACCACATGGTTAGACGCCATTTTATGGGAAAAAATGCTCTAAAATGTCTAAAAACACAGAATTTAAGAAAAATTAAAAAGGAAAACACAGAATTTAGGAACAAATTAAAGAAATCTGTAAAGGGACATTAAAACCTTTCATAGGGCCCTACAGTAGTGTTATAGCTGTGAATGTAGCAGTGCAGCATGTGGTAATGTTAATTTGTCAGTGAATAAATGCTGCATTTTTTTGTCTTTATAAAAATACCCTCATATACCATATCCACAGCAGTTATGAAAAATAGCCTCGTTGTCAGGCTTGAAATCATTTACTGTCCATGTATTTAAATGATTCTATTTAAAATTTACCCCGGCCTCATCTCTCAGTTCGTATTCAGCATACTACCTTATTTGTAATGAACGTCCTACACAAATGTACTGTCCAACACAAAAAGAGATAATTTATTATTTTGGCTGGTTAGAAATTAGGGGTGGGACGATACGGGTAACTCACGATTCGATACTGTGACGATATTTGGCCCACGATAACGATAATATCACGATACACGATATCTGCGATATTCGATATATTGCAAGAAATTTCATCAGCGATATATCACGATATGTGACTGAAAAAGAAAAAATATGCATAAAAAATAAATTCCAAAACTTCGTACAATGTACAAATGAATAAACACTGTCCAGCTGGACACATTAAAGTGCATGAACATTAATAACATGTCTTATGTAAACCAGGACAGTGTTTTCTGATACTGAAAAGTCAGTAGCAACTTGTTTTATGTAAACTTGGGCCCGTTTTAGTTTAACAATAGCTAAACAAGATAAGAATAACATCAGAATTAAATGAAATATTGGGCACATTTCAGTATGCAACCAATTATGTGCAGAGTTATGTTCACCCATCCAGTACCTGGGAAGTCGGGCCTCATGCCCTTAGAGCTGGGTGAAAACCGCTTGGAGCTCACAGCAACACCGGGCAGCACACGGCTCCGCGGATCCACACATGCGGACCCTCCGGCGGACGGTAAACACGCGCCGCCCGGAATCCTGCCCGTAAATAGGCAATCGAGCCCGGCCGAAAAGTGGGTCTTCATGCCCTCAATGCTGTGTGAAAAGCCCTTGAAGCTCACAACAGCACCGGCCAGCACACGGCCACGCTTATGCGGCGTTCACACCGGACGCGATAGACGCGAATACAATCGCGTGAGACGCGTGTATCGCGCCGCTTGATCATTTTGGACTATTCGCTTCATTCGCGTCAGACGCGCCATGTCTCATCACGCCAGACGCTCCATTCGCGCCGCCTCCGCCTGAATCGCGTGTCATCGCGTCATTTACATTGATTTTCAATGTAAAGTCGCCACCACAATTCGCGTCTATCGCGTCCGGTGTGAACGCCCCTTTAGACGCACCGACGGGAGTCTAAAAAAACCTGTAGACCCAAAATATCGATATTTGCCGTCAGTGTATCGATTTATTTATTGCGACAGAGAGCACAACAATATATTGCAATATCAATTTTTTTTCCCACCCCTATTAGAAATATGCTTGGCCGGGGATTATTTAATCTCGGGTCAAAAAGTAAATTTAAGACACTGGGTATGTTGCTTAGCCTGCTGCCTACTGTATGCAAACCAGACTCAGATATATGGTGGAAAATTGATGATTAGGCTGTGCACAGCCATTATGGTTGCAGAGGTGTTGGTACTGTATATTTTAACAATGAGATATGAATCGCTCCTGTACAGCAACCAACCTTTTCAGGTAAGGGAATAGGTTTTGCAATACAAGAAATAGACAATAGCAATGTAGAGTGTGCAATTTTATGGAATGATATGAAATACAAATACCTAGCTCGTACAGTTATACTGCCGTCTAATCAGTAAATGTCAAAAAGTGTGTATTCAAGAGCAGGAACTGATGCACGGAAAATACTTCTTTCCTCCTACTGAGCATGTCAGAGGTGATGAGATGAATCGAGGGACATCAGCAGAGCATAGAGATGCAGGCACACTTGCATGTGACACGCAGTGGAATTATGTGGATGGCTGGCATTGGCAAGGAAATGGAGACAGATCTGCATGCCAAACGATTGATTGCTATCCCTTGGCTCAGTTGAACACGACCCTTCATTTATATGATAAACAGCTGAATTATAATCCAAGCACTTGTCTTTTGCTCGCCTTCCATCCCGTCTCATCAGGGGTGCCGTTGTATTATCCGTCATTCCTATATTTTCCACTTCCCTAGAGTTTTACTACAACTCTCTCTTAAGCTTGCGTGTCACCACGCCGTCACTCTGTATGTTCTGAAACAGCGGTCAGGGGGAGATGGATGGCAGGGAACCATATGCAAAATGTGTCATCTAATTGGCTTCATGTAGCGTTACCAGCCACCTCAGTTTCTTGGTGTTTTACTCATGTAAACATGTGGCATAGCCTGTGGGAATGAGAAAAAAAGCATGTCACATTTGTGTGCACATATTGTTCACATCGCAGCATGACTTTGTGAGCGGGTGTGTAATTGAAATTGCTATGTGGCAGCCCCACGCTCGTTAGCACACATAAACACAAAGACCCATGCACAACCTCGAGCCATGTCCCGTTGAGTGTGATGTGACCACTGTAGCCCCTAGCACAGTCATGAAAAGGATCAGAATAACTAAAATGGAATCAATTACACACAATGACTAAAGCAGATTTTTTTTTTCTGAAGGTAAAAACACTGATACAATGCCAGATGATATTATCCTGCCAAGGGATTGTTAAAGAATGTGTTCATCCATGTCTGTGTGCCTGTGTGTATTGTTCACGTATGCAGGATTGCAGGATGCAAGAAATTAGCTAATATGTTTTAGCTGAATAAAACCAACAGGGATTTAAGCAATGGGACAAAAAAAGGAAAATGAAATTCTAAATGTTATCTTTTTAATTAGTTAGTTATGTATAGCGCTTATTTGCATAACAAAAATCAATTCAAATAATTAGAAAATAAATGATCGACTTTCTACTTTTAACAATGATCTCCTGATCACATATTTTTACGGACTACCCCCAAAAATAATTATTCGCTAGCCTTATCGCACAACGGCATGAGGCATTCCACTTGCCTGAACACAGTATTTACTTGCCCTGGGCAAGCAGGCAAGCGTTAATGTCGAACCCTGATTTATGTGACCTTTAATAGACCAGTGTATGTCTAACAAATTACAGAATCTTTCCCACAGCTTTCAAAAGTGCAGAAAAAAAAATGGGTCCTAAAAATTCTCGCCGAGCGCAGCTAATGAATCACGACACACACATGCTGACTACACAAAGGGATAGAGAGGCTGGGAGAAAAAGTCACAAGAAACACAAAGAAAGTTCAAGCCATGTTTCAAGTCAGTGCAAGATGTGGGCGAAAAGATAGAAAGGCACAGAAATGAACAAGAAACGGACAACCACAAACGTGCATATGTCAAGGTTGTAGGTCCCCTAACTGGAGTATTTGAGAGAACAATTTAACAACAAAAGTTATACTTTTCAAACACTATGATCATATTCATATTTGAAAATGCTGCTACTTTAGTGTATTGACACCCCATCTCCCGTTTTTCCATTTAAAGCAAAGTTGCTTGATGTTGGTGGTTGAAATAACGAGGAGCCTTTTTTTTCCCTGCACAGCACCTTTGATGTTTTAAAGCAACCAGACTCACCAAATGGCATCAGCACCTGAACTGCACAAGATTTACCGTCTGGAAACCAAAGGGGGAAGATTAAGAGAGGGATCGAGATAAGGAAGGAGGGAAAGCAAGGTGAAGGAGGAAAACAGGTTAAGGAGTATGTGTATCTGACCTCAACCGAGGGACATGGATGAAGCAGGAGCATGACATGAGATGCATACTGATCCAGATCCACTCATGGATGATTGACAGTGCCACTGGCGCATCCAGGGAAATAGATTTGAAGAGCTGCAAAACCCCAATGGGCAGCGCGGCAGAGGAGCTCCCTCTGGGTGAGTGATTGGAGAGGTTGAGATCAGGCTCACTGCCTCACCTGCTAAAATATGAATCAAGTTCAAAATCGTGGACCATCGTGAAAAGTGGACCACTGCGCTCCTGTGAAACAGAATGGAAGACCTTGACCTCTGCCTGAGCGTGTCCATTTAACTTTCATTCTGCAAAGACAGAAAGCAACCTCAAGCTACATCAATTGAAATAATGTCTTATCTTGGGTAGCCATACATAAGTCTTGCTATGTCGGGGCAGAAAATGAAGCCAGAGGTGCTGCTGCAAGTTAGTCTCAAAATCAGAGACAATACATGTTTTACCTGTCGCTCTGAAATACTTAGTTATCCCACGTTTTGTGACAGGAATGTCCATCATTTAATGAGGTCTGATTAAGTGCTGGTACATGATGTCAGCCTTCCATCCTGCAAATTATCAGTGCTTGTTTCTCCATTATATCTTTGGAGGATTGCAGAAAAATACTACATGACTCCGCTGTAAGCTCAAGTTAATTTTGGATAATGCTCAACATCAGGATGAGGACTGTGTCATCTTTTAAAGAACATGTTAACAGCAGTGCACTGTGGTCACGTGAGGGCCACAAAAGATTATCACGCAGGGGGAAAAGAGTCGAGAAAAATGTAGTGAAAAGAAAACGCTTTACAAATAGATGTCAAAACTGAGCTTTATTAAGTGGGAGAATGTAGGGTTGAATTTGGTGTGACAGCTCAGGGCGCAATTTCATTTCTTAAAATCCCAACTCAAATATAATTGGCTTCAGTAAAACTGCCCACCTTTCATTGCACTCCTACAACTTCACACATGGAACTCAGTTTACGTGGAGTACTGTGAGTCTGTAAAGATAATAGTCAGGATATTTCTTCCTAGGTTCAGATCATAAAATTACCATGGCAATGTCATCAGGTGTATCTGTGCTTTGCGACTACAAGCCATGGAAAGCCTAAATTACAAAATGGGTCATGTTTTAGAAAATAATATGATAATTTACCATGCCGCTTGACTGTATTGGCTACTAAGAATCAGGATAACTCTGCTGCATTAATTATGATCATTATTGTTCAATGAATCACCCAGAAATTCCTAAAACGTTGTGGAGGTGCAATACTATCAAGATATTCTTAATGTTTGACTGTGAGACTATGGAAAGTTATGAATGCAACAAACTCACACCTGGTCTTATAGCATCTGCAATTAAAACATATAAAGCAATGTTTTGGTATTCTTTTAGTGATGATGTTCAGATCACATAAGACCCAGTGAGGATTGTAGGGCAGTTGGCTGAAACTGTTCTTGAGCTTGATGCCTACCTTCTACCAATGTTAATGCAAAGGTTTGAACATACTGCAGCTGGGTATCTGGTATGTTTGAAGATGTACCCTGATTCCCTGAGCGAGGGCTAGTAGTTGACATCATGGATGGGTGGAAGTATGAAAACCATTGATGTAGACTGAGGTAGACTTTACCATCCTCAAGAGAGTCTTGCTCTACACAGCAAAGCGATTTCCCAGGCACTGGGCAGTGCTGGATCCTTCTGAAATGTCTACAGATTTAGAGCTTAGAGAATTCATCTAAGTTGCATTGTACACGTTTGAGATGTCCTTGTAAAACTGTCACTTTATCTTTATACTCAGAATGAATATCTTTGGAGCATGGCAAAAAAAAAAAGAAAAAAAGAAGCTATCACTCTGCTGACACAATTCTCTATAAAAATGGTGAAAGGGAAAGCTGCACAATCACACATATATTAAATATAAATAAGATATTCAAAAGGAACATTCACAGTGTTTAGTGAATCATTCCATTGTACCACCAGAAATACTAATGTGCATACATTTAGCTAAAAAAAATAAATAAAAAGCAAAAACTTCGATTAGAGCCTTTGAAGGAGTAGCCTGGGAGAATCAGTGGAGTCATCCACTCTCTCCCTTCCTTTATTTCTCTCCTCTGTCAACCTATCCTCGCATGTCACCGTCTCCTTTCACCTCTGTTTTCTAATACTTTGGCTGGGGAAATGATGAGGAGAGGCAACAAATGATAGGAGGGACAGTCACCCATCTGTTGGCTGATGCATTATTGATCTCTGGCTCCCATCAGGGTGAAAAGTGAAGGTTTCTGTGGGTGGAGTAACACAGACCATACACATTAACACACAAACACACCTCCAGATAGATCTGCTTGTGCATGAGCTTGCACACAAACAAGCTCAGAAGGTTCGCCTGCCTCCTCTTCATTATTTTGTCACACTTTATAAACACATTTAGATGGTTATTCTGTGCTATACTTCCTCAACATAATTCTGGTAAATCCATTTCAGTCCACTTTCAACCAAACAACGTACAGCAACCTATCTAGGTTCTCTAAAAAACCTCACGACTTAAAAATCTCCTGAGAACTTCAAATGTTACTAATGAAGCCGATGACAGCTGTGTACGGTGGACAGTTTTATGATATGTTATGACATGGCTGTACGAGATGACAAGAGGCGTCGGGAGCGCTGAGGGCAAATTAGACAGTAGATTAATTATGTTGAATACGTGGCCATACACACAATAAATGTCCTCATCACCAGCCTGTCTGCAGCAAACAGATGAGTTCATAAACAGACAGTGGAGGACGGTCTGTGTCCTTAGGCAAACAAGTGTGTGTGTGTGCGTGTGTGTGTGTGTGTGTGTGTGATAGAGAGAGAGAGAGAGAGATAGAGAGAGAGAGAGAGAGAGAGAGAGATACATGCCTGTACATGATGATGGGATGAGATGAGTCTCAATGTAACCCAGTGATGAAATAGATGAGGAGTGATAATTCATTTCCACCTCATAAGTTTGGTTGATGTGTGTGTGTGTGTGTGTGTGTGTGTGTGTGTGTGTGTGTGTGTGTGTGTGTGTGTGTGTGTGTGTGTGTGTGTGTGTGTGTGTGTGTGTGCGCGCATGTGTGTGTGTGAGTCCGTACACACAACGTTCTCTTGCCTGCCTTCTGTATGCTACAGTGGTTTCCCAGCATACTGTCGTGTAACCAGCCTGTTGTGACACTTTAATTATGTCTACTTGTCCTCTTATGCTTGGGGTCGATGCACTGACAGCATAGTTCTTAAATGGGATTTTTATTTTTTTCCCAAACCATGCAATTCCCATACTTTATAATTGAATGGCAGAAGTTTCACAATATTTCATTATCCAGATTTAAACTTCTGATTTGAGGGGTTATGACGTAACAATGGAGCCCTTTTCACTTCTATGCCGACAACGGAGGATCCACCCCAGACACACGGATGCAACTCAACCATAAAGGATAATTCTGGTTTACTTCAACTGATTTCCATAGCTGTGGCCAGCAAGTTTAACCGCTGTTATTATTACTGTTGCACTTTCAGTTCGACCTCCAAACAAAGTTATAAGTAAACTGGCTAAATGAATTGCTATCCTGTCTGATTCACCATATTTTCAGATCCTTCCAGACACACACAATTTAATTGTATGCAGTGGATCTATTAATGCTAATATGAAGAGCGATTCACATGGGTTTGAAAAAGTGACTGATGAAAAGAAAAAAAGAAAAGCAAAGCAAGTGTCAATTTTGATAGCTAATTTTGGAGGGATGGGTGTTACAGGAGGTACCCACCAAACGCGATGATGTTCCCTCGCTTTTTGCCGGCTTGCCGCTCCAGTGAAGAAGATGGAGGAGACACTGATAGTCGCCGTGACCGCTCACCCAGAGCTATATGATAGTTCCTGTCCCCTCTACAGGGAAGCTGGGAACTTCTCCAGAGTAGATACAGTGCAGCGATGGTGGTTATCTCAGCCATGATCGACGAGAGAATGAAATGGCGGAAGAAATGTTGTTGTTTGGGCGGGCTCGTCGCGCGACGCGATGCCGCGATGAGGCGTTTTTTGGCATATTGGACCGGCGTCAAAACTGGAGCGTCTAGCGCGACGCGATTTCATTTGTCGCGCGTTTCAATCGCGTTCATCGCGTTTGGTGGGTACGCCCCGTTAGAATGGACTGGAAGCTTGTAACTGAAGTGAGACTGATAAATCAGCCAGGCCGATATATTGGCTGATATCAGCTTACTTTAGATGAATTAGTGTCTGCTTACAACTGCTAATAAATAACAAGAAAGCTCAGTGCAGAAATGCCAAACTAGGTTTGAGGTCATTTAGAAACAGCCATTAAAACACATTTTGTCCACCAACGAGATCTGACAAGTTGAGTTTACACTAAAATGTTTCGCACAGTATCTAACTTGGGCAATTGTTTTTTAAAATGTAAAACATTTCTACCGGCCACAATTTCAATATCAGTTGCAAATCAACTACACACAGTAATATTATGTTTATTAAGCTTCCCATTATAGCCTGAAAAAAAAGCTCATTGAATGGAAATAGGAAGCAAACAGCAGACCTCCATAGCAAACAAAGCGCCTGAAATTAATATCCTGTACAACTCAGCCACCTCACTCTCTTTCCTGCAGAGCCTTCAATCCAGGCCACAGAGGGGTATATCAACTACATGTGACGCTACTGAGACTTTTCTAAATTATACAACGGGAATCATATACAAGAGACTCCATACAGGATAATTTCCCATACATAACATGCAAACAAAGTCGATCTATGACTTGTTGAGGATAGAAGGGGCCTTTGTGTGTGTGTGTGTGTGTGTGTGTGTGTGTGTGTGTGTGTGTGTGTGTGTGTGTGTGTGTGTGTGTGTGTGTGTGTGTGTGTGTGTGTGTGTGTGGGTGGGTGGGTGGGTGGGTGGCTTGTTACAAAAGCATGCATGTTTGCATATCTAGTGGGGTTAGGATACTAATCTGTAGACAGATTGGAAACATCATTATTGTCACTATTTTGCATCTCTCCATTCATCAGCCTCCGGCTCCAGTGTGAGGTTCTTCCTCAGTCTCCTCCTGCGTGTCCTCCTGGGTTCAGACGGAATAATGGAACATGGAGGAGTACGCCATTCCAGTCATTCAATTACACAACCTGCACATGATTCTCCACTAATCGCAAACACACACACACACACACAGACACACACACAGACACACACACACACTTTCCTCTTATTGTTGTAATGGAACTCTGTAAATAGGGCCATTTCGAGTTGAACAAGCTTCAGGATGAATTACACTATAGGCTCCATGAGTCAAGGCAGCAGTGTAATGGATTTTTCCTTTTTCCATTTTTCCCCCCTGCCTCACAACCTTATGTATTCTGCCAACCAATGCATGTAGTATATGAAGTGGCTAGTTGAGGTGCGGGAACGGAGGATTAGATAGAAACAAAAAAGGGCCCCATTGCTTTGAAGGCTAATAAACTCTGTGTTTCTGTTGGGCAGAGGAGAGATAACTTTGTCCTTGGCTCGCTCATAACCTCATCAGAATCGCTCAATGAATCACAGAGCGCCATAACTCATGGTGGGGGCAGCTGTGATACAGTTAAGAAATACCCTTGGTGGAGAGAGGGGCGCTGCATCTTCGGTGGAATTGAGTAAAGAAAACATGTTGGAAGGCGGGATAAAACACACGCACGCACAGCATTTGTTTCTTTTGTAAATAGTTTTTTTCCCCCAAATCAATAGGCCAATGTGATACAGAAATATAAACAGAAACACACACACAAAAGCAGAGTGCATGATGTATTCCAATTGAACAAGAATGTGTGAACCGATAAAAAGTTGATTCTCTTACAATATTTGCCCTAACCTTGATGATTCTAGGAGAAAGCATGGGCAATTCAAGCTGAAAGCAGGCATAGTACAGTTTATTCTATTATCTCCCCTAATTTTTTGATAAGAAAAACATGTATAAGCTATTATACGGCTTGTGCTGTATGATCAATTGTTGCACGAACATTAGCAAGGCCGTTAACACCAGAAGTACATTTCTCTGCATCAACAAGTGATTCTGCTCCTCCGCCGTCTTCTATAAAGCTAATTAGAGACGCTCCGGCTGCCCATTGAAACCGGGCGCTCCTTAGCTGATTGTCCTTGACCAGTGACCGGCCAATTAGTCTCATATATCCGTTTTTGCTTACACACATTTGCCACTGCTGCATGATAGTTTTGAGTCAGCACAGACTTGGTAAATGAGGAAGACACAAAGCTCACAATTTGTCACAACTGCAAGGCCAAAATAAGCCATTTAACACACATTTGGAACAACTCACTTGAGCAGCTACTTATTATATTATAAGTAACTGTCATGCATGAGTAATTGCAGTACCAGTTCATCTGCTGTAGCGTGGGGCTAGACAGTGTTAACGTTTCACTGACCTGCATTGTACTGTGTTCGAGCTCTACTCAGTTCACCTGAATACTGGGAAAATGTACATTATTATGCTTTCACGATTTGTTCAAATGCCTTCTTGTAAAAATGTTTTTGGCAAGACACTTTGCAAATGTTGGAGAATTTTCTCATCAATATAAACTTAAACTTTATATTATATATAAAGTTTTAGTCTATAGCTGGGTTATTAGAGAAGAAAAAGTGACCCGTAAATTTAACTTGCTAACAGTAGCGTTAGCTCTAAGCAGCTTATAGTGTTCAAAAATAAATCGTCTTATTGATGGGTGAAAGTAAAGTAGAATCCACCCATGTGATCACTCACTACCAATCACAGGGTCTATTTCTCCATACCAGTCAACGATCGACAAATGGTAAAAGTCCCAGTGAAGAAGTATCTGTGTTAACTGAGCTTAAAAAACAACTGAAGAATGACATCGTCATGATGTGATATATATATATATATACATATAAATATCCAAGTGTAGCACCTAACCTTTCAAAATCAATAGTTTCACAGCAGGAGGTTGAACTTATTCTCCTGCCCTACATGCTGAAAACAAAGGAGGCTTGCATGATTGAGTTATAGATTAACTACACATTCGTAAAATAAAGGAGAAAAAAAAACCACTCAATATTAATTTATATGAGGATATTTGGAAGTATACATTTTGCCTATGGAAATACAATTCAAATTGTTGCCAGATTCCTTTTTGGGGAAAAAATACATAGTTTTATCTGATTAATGAATATTGATCAAAGTAATCATCAACAGATTGATCATTAACCTGTTAAAGTAGGCCCCTAAATGAAAAGCAGGCATGCGAATGCCGGCTCAGCCACCTTCATGCGTACAGCCGTGTGCAGTGCTGGCTGTATGGGTTGTAGTTGCCGCCGTGGTGGTCCAATCACATGTCACATTAAATCTACAAATATTGGCTGTGATGAAAACCGTATTAAATAGTTGTTGTTTTTCAAGATCTGGGTACAAAACGGATCGATTGCAGGTATTGTTTGACTGGAGAAGTTCCGGTGGTTATTTCAATCAATGCCTTAAAAAGTATCAAGCACAAATAGCAGTCCTACAGGTAATGTTTCCTGTGGAGACTTTCCAGCTTAACTTGTCTTAGACAAACTCAGCAGGGGCTGAGCTCCTAGTTGTGGATGAGAACTGTGCGGCAAACAGACTTACATTGTGAATTAACAGGATTAAGTGATTTAGGAGGCTTGTCAGGTAAACCTGAACCTGCCTGCCTAAAGACTGAGGCTGACTCTGAGCTACTTTCAGCTACTTTGAAGTCTCTAACCATCTCATCCATGACTGCCATAATCAGAGAGCCTGTACAGTACAGCTACACTGGTTCAACACTGTCATTTGCTATACACCAACAAGTGTGCACCTTCACACATACAAACACACACAGACATAACACGTGCAAACCTAGATTTACAATTAAACAATGACGTTCATTTATTTTAAGATGTCCTTTTCCTGTCTACATTATCTCATCTGAAAAGTAAAGATTTAAACATTATGTCAGGATAGAATAAAAGCCTATCCAGAATGATTTGACCTATGCAATATTACTGATATCAAATATGAGTATGAATTATCTGAATGATGTAGTTGATACTATTGACTGTTGATATTTTTTTTTATTTATTTATTTCGGGCATGTCAGTTAAATCATCATCATCACACATCTTTGTTTAAATAGTACAATACACATGGCCGAAAGGGAAAGCGGGAGAAGCCAAGGCTTATCTAGTCCCGCCCCCATTACCCACAGGATAAAATCGTCTTCATAATATTATCTTATCTTTTGCATTTTTCATTTGACATAACGTTTTCTTTTACTTGTGACATTTGACATAACATGTTACAGCAGTAGGTGGTACAGAGAGCTGAAGTCCAGTGCATACAGATTACGTGTGTGTCTGCACACGTGTCCATATTTGTTCGTCATGAGTGAACAACAGTCTCATCATGTAACAAAGTCTGAAGGGGGTCCAATCCACAGAGAAAAAAAAGTCCAGTGTAGCTATTATTTGTTGGGGAGGAGAAGGTTGAAAGGGACGGAATCCTCATTGAAATATTAAAGAGGATATTAAAACACACACACACACACACATATATATATATATATATATATATATATATATATATATATATATATATACACATCCATCCATTGTACATAGCATGCACAGTATAAATTGAATGCAGAAGTAATTAGCCTAACTCACTTACATCCATCCCAGAAAGTGTTAGTTTTGTGCTAATTACCCCTTTAAGCACAGGGTAAAAATATATAATCATATATTATGTGAACTATGCAAGCTTAGCATGCTTTATGTTATCCAATGAACCATGACATTACTGGTTTCATGCAGCATGTGGTCCGTTTGCTAGCATGCTAAAAGACATTGTTTTAATTCAAAAGAAACAGTATTTCTAATGCATGAAATATTAAGTAGTTTATGTAACAAGCAGCTTCACTGAGAAACATCACATAGAAAAAATGTGGTCATTGTTTTTATATGATACGCTACGCTTATATGGTGGGATGTAAACCCCAAAATGTTCTTCTCGTTTCAGCTACGAGAAAAGAAGACAAGAAGAGAAAAAATGCAAAAGGAGGAGGAAAAACAACTCAAGCTCATATATAGTATGGATCAATTTTCACACGATGTACAAAAAAAAAGAAAGACAGTTTTAATCATCTTATACCATAAAGGCATAAAAATGAAATAACAAAATGAAACAATAACAGTCCATCAATAGAAAATAGAATTGTTCCTCCTCTCCTTGCTCAGTGCAATATCTCTACAAATACTGCTCCTTCTCCCTGAGAAATTGCATTGCAAGTCCATGTTCTCATTTCTCTGTAGCAGGAAAAAATATCTGCCTTCATATTCTGACGATCAAGATATCAGAAACGTCGGTCACATCCCTGTCAGACTCTAAATCCAACTAAGTCTAAATCAAACACAGCTGATCTCTCTCGTTTTAAAATGCAGTGTAAAAAAATGAATAGTGTGACCTAGTAACCTTGTGTGTATAGAGGGTCTGGAGGTGCGTTTCTAGAGGCCAAGAGGACCACATCTAAACTTTAGGGGTCCAATGTCATATTTTTAAGAGAAGTTGCCCGTTTTCCTCAGCCTCACTGAAAGTAGCTGAAATCTCCCACATTGGTTGTGTACACAAATTGTTGTCAAACAGCCTTTTCCCTCTGGCACTCTATTAAAAATACAGTTTAGGACATGAATGTGAATACCTTCTACACCAAGTGACTTTGCTGTACAAACATCATTATGAAGTCAAAGTCACCGTTTAATTTGCAAAGCATTATAACTTGACCTTTCATGTCCCCTGCATGCCCACATGTACGTATTCAAATCACTACTAAACTCAGTATTGCATGATCATAACAACACTGAATGATAGTTGCTTCAGGACAAATACCAGTCTATGGAATACTTTACCCAGGAGTTGCCGACTCAATGTGGTTTTCAAATACAAAGCGTCTCTTGCACCAGAGGATAGGAAGACAATGGAGATAAAGCACATCCCTTTCCATAATTACCGAAAGCAAATTTGCCAACAAAACTGTTTAAAAGGACCACAGTTACAACGTCTAACTGTTCTGAGAACAGAGGGAGAGAGATAGAGGACTGGACTGGGACCCTTTCGTGACAGGGGTACAGTAAGTAAGGTTGCCTTGCAGTAGGCGGTATCACCACAGATCTCCACAAAGCTTAAAGAGTGACACATTGGCTCCCTCACCACTTGGATCTTCCTCTATATTATTAATATCTCACCCAGGAGAGGGAGTTGCCTTCAGCAAGTATCAAAGGCCTGTGCAGACACAGCACATCCTCCTTTATTAACAAAGTGACTCTCAGATGGAGACTGCACATCACGTACAGAGTGCCAAGAACAAGGTCTGAATCAAAGACTTCAAATCTCCATGTCTTGACTAAATGTGTATAGGTCTTAGGGCTGAACGATATATCGTTATCGTATCGTTATCTAGATATGAACATTCAAGATATTAATATCGAAAAAGCAACGATATAAACGATATAGATTTCCCCCGCGCTCGCCCTGCATGTAAATCTCTGGCAGTCTTCTTTTTTAATTGTAATTTTATTGCCTTTTTTACATCATGGCCAGGGGACTACAGATGAAAACTAGCCTTCTGGCTAATTCTGGCTTTTTTAACCATGTGTAACCATGTGTTTTATGACATTGCACTGTCCCCTTTTCAATAAACTAATTCTAATTCTAATAAACTTCATTTTTAAGATTGCCCTTGAATGCACCGCTATGGCCAGCCAACCACACACCTTATTTCATGCTTGCTGTGGATCGACAGCTGAAGCCAACCAATGACGAACATACGAGGGCGGGACTCCAGCCACGGGAGTGAGGGAGACGAGACGCAGACACGACATACGCAGCGGGGAAATCAAAAAGAAAGAAAGGTGAGACGAGTGCGGAAGATAATGCGGCCGGCTGATTTGGTGCCAATACATAGATCATCCTCCATTATTTGGAGGTATTTTGGATTTAATAAGGATGATGTCAACCAGAGCGAGGTGTTGTGCAGGTCGTGTTTGGCGAAAATTGCACCGAGTGTATTGCAATGCGCAGCGGCGCCGCCAGGATTCAATTTCAATGTACGCACAGAAACGGCAAATACAACAACAAATGGAAAAATACTTTTTTAAGACAAAATCTAATGTTTTCAGTATCAGTGAAATCAGTAGCGTATATCATGGTGATAGGCCCCGGTGCAAATATTTTTTTGTGCCCTCCATCCCCGCCCTAAACACAAGCGCACGCTTGTGAGCACTCCACACACGCACACACACGTTTGGACACACACACACAGTACGGTATGATAACTCTCCCGGCCCGGGGAGAGACATGCATCGCCTCGGCCCACAGTGCTCAGCAGCAGAGAGGTGACGAGACTAGAGCCGAGCTGTATTGTGTAGTGGAGAGGGGCCAACACACGCTATGCGTAATTGCGCACACACGCGCGATCGTCCTCTCAAATGCGGCTGCGTCTCTCCAGGTCACTTTGTGAGCGAAAGAAAAGCTCTGACTTGCTTGGGCAGACGTTGTTTGGTGTCACCCGCTGATTTGCATAATTTGAATATCTAGCCCACTGAATCTTCCAATCCTGCCCCGGTTCAGCACCATCATTTTTTTTTTTCACCTTCAAAAAAAGTACGCACAGTGCGTACTGGATTCCGGCTGGCGGCGCCACTGGCAATGCGTTCAGTAGCGTTACACCGTATGAGTCGACGTCCACCAGACATAAAGACATTACAGACGCTATAACATACCACATTGCAAAAGACATGGTACCCGTGTAGACAGTCTAAAATGTTTGATTTTTTATTTGATTGGTGACTTTATGTTAATGTTGATGACTTGCAGTGAGGTATCATCAATAAAACTGCAGTTTCCACATTCTTTTGTATTATGATGTTTTTATTTTTCTGAAAAATATTTGGTTTTCACCGAAACTGTAGTCATATCGTATCGATATCGAGATATCTGGCATGAATATCGAGATATGAAATTTTGTCCATATCGTTCAGCCCTAATAGGTCTTAATCTTTTTTTTTTTTCCATCCCAATATCCTCCCTTTAGAGTTATATTTGTATGATGTCCCCTTTCTTCTTAGTCGCCCTTATTAAGCCCATCAGGTGATGATGTTACTGAGAATAATGAGGAGTATAATGAGTTGTGCAAGTGTGTGTATGGTGTGTGTGTGCACAATGAATGGATTTCAAAACTCGGTATTAAACTGGCCCCGTCAAAAAATATAAAAGACCTGAGCATCGATAAGCTCAGATGTTATCGGCTCTTTTATCAGTACTTATTTTACTGTCTGGGTCTCAGCATCTACACACACACAGACATGCCGCGGTGGGGACACTGAAGTCAATCAGCCAGTGAACTTGAAGATAACTCCAGTTGACGTTCATTAAGCCATTATGTAGAATTGTAGATAGTAGTAGTATTGATACAATCCTGACAATACTGATAGTGTGCACTAGAATGAATAGAAGACTGTTCAATCTAAGGAGCCTGATTTGATTGCCGATCTCACCATAGAATCGTGGCAGTAACAGAAAAATGGAGCGATCAAACAAAGGAACCAGTGTTGCACATTAATCACAGAGACTGTGGCGGCACACAACCACACCTTTAGAATGAACTGTAATATGTTTACACTTCTCAACCGTGTGAGCCGGCCCTCTTCGGGGCATAATTCCTCTGTCGCGATCGGCTCTAGTTCAGCTTGGAAAGTGAAAGGGGTTTGCGGATCTGGCCATGTCAGCTTTACAGGAGCCCTCGCCCGGACTTCCCCGCTTCCAGGGACCAAGAACTTACCGCTCGTTGAGCCCTCTCTCCTGTGGGGAGTGACGGAGCTCCTGTTAACCGGGGCGGACTGCGCTTGGCAGCCCACCCATCATGAAACATGGACACGGTCTCGTTGACCATGCTTTGTGTGTGTGCCATTTTGCTGTCATCACACAGCACTGCAACATCTGCAATAATCAGCAGAGGGAGGCATGTAGAAAACAGCTGTTTGCTATACTGGTGTCTCCCTCCCTTGTTGACCGTGCCTTCCCCGTCCTCTCCCTTCTGTCTGTGGATACTGTGCTACAACAGGGGAGATTGAATCAGGGCTGCCAAGCAAGCTTTTTACTGCTTGGCATTATTCGGGATTACAACATGGAGAAGAGCAGCAGACCGATCAGTAAACAGTGACGCTCCTCTCTGTTAAGGCAGGAACACACCGGCCCAACCGTTGGACGTCTGAAGCGTTTGGAGAGGCTCGGACGAGGTCGGGAACACATATGTTTGGTGTGTACAGCTGCGTCGGAAGCTTTCGGAGCTGCGCGGACGTTGTCTGATCAGACTGAGCATACGAAGTCTGAGGAGGTGGGCCGTTGGACGTCTGAGCCATTGGATACTCTGATTGGCGGTGTGCTAGCGAATCAGAGTATCCAATGGCGGTGTGTGGGCGGGGCGGAAGTGACAATGGTAAACAACGGTTTCTCCGTATTACTCGTTCCCTACTGAGATGACGTCTTGAGCCCGAGAGCACACAACGCGAGTGTCACCCTAGCCAGAGTCATCTTTCCAGAAATGCCAAGTATTTAGTCCACAAAGGTCTTCTCGAGTCGAACGAATACTGAACCAAGACGGTGTGCATTGTTTTTATCTGCACTCCGTTCCGTCATTTCCTGTTTTCCTGTTTTGGAGTACTGGCACGAGACTAGCGCCACCCGCTGTTAAGGAGGCTTATTGCATCTCGCGCAAGCGCAGAACGTACACGCTGCTGTGTTGTCGGAAGCACGTCGAAGCGGTGTGTACAACGCAACTTTTCTGCCGAACGGGTCAGACGAGAGGCAACAGAGTGGGCGGAGAGTGGTCGGATAAGGCAGTTGGACGTCTGGGCGGTGTGTGGGGGCCTTTAAATGACAGGAACGCAGGAGCTGTAAAACCACATCAAGTTGAAGACGGGAAGCATTCTAAATGACACCTCTTTAAATAGCCACGTTTCGAGCAAATGGATTTGTTAGGATGCTGACACAGGGGCTGCACAGTGGTGTAGTGGGTAGCACTGTCGCCTCACAGCGAGAGGGTCAGGGGTTCTATTCCCGGGTCGGGTTCGGGTTCCTTCTGTGTGGAGTTTGCATGTTCTCCCCGTGTAAGCGTGGGTTCTCTCCGGGTTCTCTGGCTTCCTCCCACAGTCCAAAGACATGCAGGATGGGGATAGGTTCATTGATGACTCTAAATGTCCCGTAGGTGTGAATGTGAGTGTGAATGGTTGTCTGTCTGCCGACGATGGATGGATGATGCTCACACGGACTAGTGCAGGGACTACCACAGTCGGAAATAGAAATAGGTTGCTGAAGCATGACACAGTGTGCTAATGAAAAATTGCAGTCTAGCGCCGAGATTCATAACCAGCAGCAGGCACTCTGGTCCCTGGCTGCAGACTTTCAACCCCTACAAGTTATACTCTGACTCAGAAGTCACATGAGCGATGGACTTATATCACAACAATTTAGTTTCATAATAAAGCCTGTGAGCCCGAGCCTGTGACAACACTATTTAAATATAATCTGTAATAACCAAGGAATCTACACTACTGAAAATGCTTAAACTTTATTAGGGAGTATGTGTCATTAAAGTAGTACAGAGTATTTCTGTAGACTTAAAGCAGTGTAAATACGCTATAACATATTACACAGTATAAGGGCAGTATAATATTCCAGTCTACCAGCAGGGCCCTCTGAAATCCATCTTATTTCTTTTCCAGATGCTGTTTAATTGTTTCCCCTAAATTGTTTTTTTCATTTTTCAGAATTCTGTGTTTTATCATTTCAGCACAAATTAGAGTATGTCTCATCATGTGGTGTGTGAATAAAACGTTATAAATTCCTCAGAAAACATAAACATGTTTTCATGAATATCAATAAATGTGACTAAAAAATAGTGCAATGTTGTGTAACATCAAAGAAAGTGCTTCATTAGTTAGAAAACAAAACAGTTCATCCTTTTATAAAATAAAGAGCTACACATGTATGTACGTGTCAAATTTCTCATTCCTACGTTTCATTTGGATGACTAACAGGCGACCTCTCCTCCAGGTCTCCTCTCAACACTTGTCTTGCCCTCTCATTGGCTGTGCCTCGCTGACAGGTCAGATGTTTATCCTGCTGGGTGATGCACTGGAAAGCCTCTCGGGGTGCATCTTTTAACAGTGGGCCACCACTCTCAAAAACAGCTATGAAAAATCGGAGCTAAAATCGAGCCTCTTTAACATAACGTGTGTGTGCGTGTGTGTGTGTGTGAGAGAGAGAGAGAGAGAGAGAGAGAGAGAGAGAGAGAGAGAGAGAGAGAGAGAGAGCTGAACCTCGGCCTCTGTGGAAAAAAATGATTCGTAGTATTTTTAGTCTTACGTCTGCTCATTCAACTTAGCTTCTTTGGTATTTTCTAGGGCCGGAACTTTAACGCGTTAATTAAGATTAATTAATTACACAAAAATGAATGCGTTAAAAAAATGTTTCTCACTGGATGAGTTTCAGGCGGACCGATTATACTGGAGCACCAACTAGCGTTCATGACTTCAGACAACAACAAACCACAGTGAACATGAACAAAGAAGAAGCTGATGAGACCGCTTTGGTTAGCCCCGTGGATGGGAAATGTTGTTATATTAAAAAGAACGGATGGAGCGCAATAAGAGCATGGTTGTGTGCAAGCTATGCAACAAGGAATTTGCATATCACCGCAGCACATCGAGCCTCAAGCGTCACCTCAATGCAAAACATATAGCAGCTAGCGTGGACGCTAGCGTGGTAGCTAGCGTGGACGTTAGCCCGACTCTGAGTACAAGGACCCACACCCAACCCACACTCCACCAGATGCTATTGCTACACTCAATGGCAAAAATTGTTGAACAAAAATAAACAATAGTTTGTTGCTTAAGCTTATGTATTCAGTCATTATTCAATGGTATACTAAAAATCCATGTGAAAAAATTACTTCTCACTGTTCTCAGGTCAAATTTATATGCGATTAAAATTCAATCAATTTTGATTAATTAATTACAAAGCCTCTAATTAATTAGATTAATTTCTTTAATCGAGTCCCGGCCCTAGTATTTTCATGAATTGCATCCATATTTGGGCATATTCTGAATTATATCACATTTTACAGCCGTCTCAATTTTATCATCAAATTCCACAATTCCATCTGTGTTTTTGTAAAGGGCCCTCGGCACCGTCTCCCTCTGTGCTTTAAGAGAAAATCTTTACCAATGCATTGTTGTCTATGGGCTGAAGCATGAGTCCCTTCTCACCCCTGTAAGTGATGTAACATCAGGTGTTCACGGTCTCCATTGACAGCATCCAAAATGCCGAAGAGACTACCCTTCACAAAAATTGGCACGGCAGCATTTTCTACCTTCTGGGACTCGGCACTGTTTTGCCCTTTAAAGACATTATGGAATTAAAATATGAATAAGAAAGCTCTCTGAAGGTGACATAAACAGTTTGAAGTGGGAGCTAAACCCTGCCCCATGCTCGCGTGACAGCTGAGAGGTGCTCGAGGCAGCAGAGCCATTCACAACATTAACGCTCATTACGGCCCTATAGTTAGCCAATTAAAATGAATGATTGCTTGAGGAAATACTGTGAAGAACTACATACACCACTCAGCTCAGTAAATGCAGTTTATATTCTCAGTTTCCTGCACTACCTCACACTTCCTCAGTTTCATTTAGAAGTGATAAATGAGCTAAATGCAAGACTATCATCACCAGTTCCCATGTGGCGCTACAGTCGATGTGCAGCAACGACATAAGACAGTGGCAGCTCTGTTACAGAGAATGCTTACAGATTAGATCAAAAATGACACAAATTACAAACTACATATTTGATTCTTCTTTAAAAAGCCCCAGAACAGCTCTGTTCCATTCATACACATGAAGCTGTTAAGCAGTTTGACTTGCGACCCACTATCATGAACTCTAAAAGTCATGCCTCTAGGCATCTGACTTTGACCCCGAGTTTTCCCAACGATCCTCCAAAGCTTAAGAGTGACACGGACTGTTGGCCAATTTCAACGGTGGGCTGTATTAACGCAATAAAAATGGTCACCTTGCCTAGAGACTTTTTCTTGTAGTGCTACCATCTGGCTGATCTATGTAATTTGTATTGCCTGAGGAGTGGGAGAGTTTGAGACTAATCCACAGAATGTGATTTCCCTCGGACCTGCTGTCTCAGAGGTGCAGATAGGTTTACAGCAGAGAAAAACATCTTAAAAGACAAAGGTGTCTGTATTCTGAGAGAGGCCCGGTCCCAGGCTTGACCCCCTGAAAACAAGAATTGTGCAGCTGAGACTAAAATGGTCTAACTAAAGGATAAGGATAAGGTTAATGTTGGTGTAATATTGACTTAGAGCTACATTTATTCAACCCCAGGGATGAATCAGTCATACCCATGTAGCACCGGTTTAGAAGTACAGCAGATGCATGGACAGACAGAATGATAGGACTTAGTGACCACAAATACAGCTCAAGTTAAAGCTTTCTTTGCCAGACATACTGTATCTTATTATCTGGCTGCGATTTAATGTAGTGCAGAAGCACAGTGTGAAGATGTACCTCTTTCAACACCTAAAATCGATGGATTCCCGCATCCTTTTTTAAGTGTGCCCCCTCGCAGCAGGTTAGATCTTTTCTAATTCTCATCAACTGTATCGTACAGCATAAATCTGCCAGCCCCGGCCATGCATTAATAGTTAAGTCAATAGAACATATCTGACACATCCTGTCTCAGCCGTGAGTAGAAAGATCAACTTCAACCCTTTTCTGTTCCTGTCTCATGTCTGAGCAGAGCTCCCATACTGCAGAAGATCAGGTGTCGACAAAGGTGACTCTTAAATGAAGGGATGATATACATGGTCGGCCACACGAGCCATTATTCATTCTGGGCCTGTCATATTTTCTCTCAGACAAACCTCCTTTCACATACATGTATATTTCAAAAATGTGTCAAAACTTCATTATGTAAAATAGTTTTGGTCCTTGTTTGAAAAATAATGATTACAATCTACTCTTACTCATTACATTTACATTTCGGCATTTAGCAGACGCTTTTGTCCAAAGCGACTTACAATAAGTACATTTGTCAAAAGAAAGAAACCACAACATATCATTGACGATAAAGTAAGAGCTAAAAAATAGAAACAAGTGTTCCTGACAGTGACAGCTGTTGTCCACTGGGTAGGCCGATATGGAAAAGTAATAATTCTGATCAATATTATACACTTACGGTATTAGGACAACTTATTTGTGACTATTTTTGTCATTGTACTTGTGTTCAATATTTAATGAAAGATATTACAACCTCATCATTCACAATATTGTCTGATTTCAAAAAAATGTTAACAATTAATTGATATAATTATGATTAATTATTTATGATTGTGTGACTTAAATATATGAAATAGTACATCAACACTTACATGCTATCAGAATTTACGCGTACCTTTTATGAGCCAGGGACCCCTGCTGAGGAGATACGACATAGTAGAGCAGAGTCCGTCTATATATACTAGATCTTCACCACAAACTGTCCAAAGCACACAAACTCAGATTCCAATCCATATATTCACTGATCAAGTAGCAAATAAATAAATGTGATGACGATGTTTATCCGACAGTGACTCTCCAAAGAGAAGCCGGGAGACATGCAAGCAATTTTTTAGTGTTTGGTCGGTCTGCGGGTTCATTCACAGGCAATATGACCTCAAATTTATATTGCAGTATTTTGGGTATTTTGTGGCAGTGACCGTAGTGTTGTTACAAAATCAATAGGGGTACTTATTTTATAATTATTGCACCTCCTTTCAACAGTCAAAATGGCTATTACACCTTAAAGAATGTACATCTCTGAAGGAAACAAACCTTTTCCATCTGCTAAATATGCTCATTTCTTGTATAATCACTAGTGTGACAATCATTAGGAGAATGTGCTCCTCAAGCCATTGAGTCCTGACAATAATCCTGCTATAATGCATACAAAGCTGGTGGTTTGTGGTTGATTGAAGCATATTTTTGTGAATTGGGCAATTTGTATTCATAAATTAATTTAGGCGACCAGGTTGAGTGCACTCCGGATGATTTAGTTAATCGAGGGATAACATGCAGATTTGCTTTTTCCCCCATCGACCAACTGATTGGTAAAATTTCAGTCAACTAAGATTTTCTTTGATTAACTACAACCCTCCATTTGAATGCCCCAATGAACACAATTGCCACCACACACAGACACACACACACACACATGGCAGGCACACTACAGGGCGTAGTGTACCCTTGGGTTGAAAGGTAGAAACGGAGGAAGACAAACTAAAGGAAGAATATCACTTGCCACCTTAAGGACAACATTATTAGTCACAAGAAGACTGGGGGAGTCATGCACTGTTGAGTGTTATTTCTCTCCACCTATCAGTGGCCTCATCGCTCTGTATCTCACTTCTACCCTGTCTCACTCACTTTTCTAGGGGAACTCGTTATCTCTTAGCAGCGAGGTCTTTGGTCAAGGAAAGGATCATTGGTTCTGGTTGTGAATGTGTGTGTCGGAAAAGAGAAGGGGGGCTGTGCCACAATAACAACATGAGTGGAGAGGTAACAGTGGAAGGACTAGAGGAGGATGAAATACAATGTCAAGAGTGTGATAGACCGTCTGGGAACCTTTTTTTTTCTAAATCCCAGACTCATTCCATGCTCTCTCATCCCCTTTCTTTGATATTATCCTTTTTACTTTTTCTTGGTGCATTTGCATATTGCCCAATAAACCTGATCTCATGTGTATCACGTGATCTCCAAATGAAAACAACTAAATTTACAATTGTGTACAACATAACTGGGAACACTTTGTGCACAATTGGGGGTATTTAAAAATCTGTGTTCCCGTCTTACACACAAATACCGACGATGGTGTGAAGGTGTGTTCACACCAAACGCGAAGTGAGGCGCTATTGCATGCAAAGTCAATGCGAAGACGCAAATAGATGCAAAATCACACCGGGCAGCGTCTGGGGTGCGAATTAGGCAAATGACACGGAAGGAACTCAAGCGAAATATTTGCGTGACGGTTTGACGCAAAAGCATATCGCGTTGAAATTCTCCTCCTGTTTTCACGGAAGCAGAAATGGAGACAAAAAATATTGTTGTGGTGTGTGGACACCCAGAGCCCTACGAGAACCTCACTTTAGAGCCTGAACTAAACCAGAGACTGTCTATGGTACAAACAACAAGGTCACTGCAGTATTAATGCTTGGATGCTATCGTCATCATGTAGTTATTTCAGCATCTTTTTGTTCTCTGGGCGGTGTTAGGAACTCAGACAGGATGTTGTTTGATTATCCGGCATATGGACTTCCACAACATGTCCAAAGCAGCAATAGTGGTTACTTCAGCCATGATTGATGAAACCTTGTCGGCTGTGGAGTTTTGAGACCATTTTCACGGTCTCCAGCACCGCACGCAGCCACAAACGCATGCTGCATTAAAGTGCTAATGGAAAATCAGGACATCTGGGCTTTTCTGAACTTGTGGGAATGTGTGATTTGAATGTGGAAACCTTGGATCTGTGTGGAACTGGAGACCATGAACATATTAAAAAAAATCTCTGTGGAAATATAGCCCGATTTGTTTGTCAGGTTGGTCTGTATTTGTAATTAGGTGGATTTTTAACAGCAGTTTAGATTGCTAGGTGTTTGTGTGTAGATTGGAACACACATTTGTGAATACTCAAACTTATGCACAAATCGAACATATTTTTAAATGGCATTTTTCATTCGTAGATCATGTTACACACACTTGTGACCATTTTGAGATCAATTTCACTCCGCAGCCGACCTTCAGTTGATAAAATTCTTCCTATTTTATCCCCCTGCTTCTCTTCCTCCTAAATCACAGCAGCCAAGCTAGATACACTGAGTGCCAGAGAAGAACAAATAGGCAGGAGATTAAATTCCCATTAAAATCTTGGCTGCTCTCATTGTTATTGACATGGCAGAGATCCTTGCTGCTACGAGGGCAAACAGTCGAACTTGTGCATGAATATGCAGAAACAGAGACACGCGCACACAGTTTTAAGGGTGGTGTTTGGTTCAGCAGCAGCTGTCTGCTCTGTTCAAATGGACCTGCATTTATATAGCGCTTTTCTCACTTCATACTACATTCAGTCACTTCACACACACACACACACACACACACACACACACACACACACACACACACACACACACACACACACACACACACACACACACACACACACACACACACACACACACACACACACACACACACACACACACACTGATGGCAGAGGAGCCGCCTGCACATCAGGATCCATACACATTCACACGCCGATGGTGCAGCATCGGGGGCAACAGTGGGTTCAGTATCTTGCCCAAGGACACTTTGGCGTGCAGACTGGAGGAGCCGGGATACAAAACGCCTTCTGATTGGAGGACGACTCGCTCTACCTCTGAGCCACAGCCGCCCAACCTACCAAGAAGGTCTGGGGATGGGCACGTTGGAGCCTCTCCACAGCCCCACTATCCCCTCGTGTTTCTGTGCCGTATATCAAAGCTTTGAAGCTCCCTCCAGATCACACGGAGTCAAGCTGCGTTAGAGAGGCAGCTGTGTGTACATATGCATACTGAGGACAGTATGATGTACATACTTACTGAGACAGTGTGCTTTAAGTAAACACACCCAGCAGGTACAGGTACACACACCCACACACACACCCACACCCACACACACACACACACACACACACAAAAGCAAAAAAAAGAAGTACTTACATGCACGAGTGAATACTTCCGTCACAGTGAGAAGAATTCATCGTGGGTAAGAATGGATGGGCTGCTGTTCCACTCATTGCTCTCACAATGGGTGCATTTAGCTTGTGTATGTGCATGAATGCGGAGCACTTGGACGCTAGCGTTGGGGGGATTTGCATGTGTATGAGACAGAGAGTCTGGAGAGGGACCATCATCATCCTCGTGTGGTGGGGATGACACCGGGAAAAGGATGTTATTCACCACATGGAGGCAAGATCAGCCGAACCATAAAAGAAGTATTTTGAAACTGATCCGGGAGCTGCTGTGTCACTGTCAAAATAAATACGAGAGTTCAGCATCCAGTCATGTCAAATAATTCCACTTTGGATTTGAATAAAAATGGCTGATGCACACGGACTTTAACAGCATGAAGGAAGTTGGTCTCTTGTAGCCATTTGTTACCAGATGGGCCTTTAAAAGGAGTACAGTCTGCTCAAAACATAAGTTAAACTTAACAGGACGTCTCAGTAACCCAACCAAACCACATGTATCCTGATGTTGGAGGGGGGGGGGGTTTGTCAGCAAAATAAAAAGTGGTCATCTGCTGCCGCTGCCAGTGTAACTTTATAATCACAATTAACATAGAATCAACATCTGTTGGTTATTATGGATGCCTCGGCGTTCTCAGTAAGCTGTGACATTGGGAGATGTATCATGCCGATTGTTTTAAAAGTTTCAGAAACATCAACATAACATGTAAGGATTTCAATCATACACATTTCTTATTTTATGAATTGACTGTGTATTTGCAAAATATCCACTCAATTTAAATCATTTAAATCATTAAAGTTCAATTACAAAGTGCAACAACTCAACAAATAACTCTAAAGAATCATTAGTTCTGCATTTTCAAAGTTCAAAAATAAACACAAACTAATGCCAGCTCATTTGTCATTTGAAGTTGTATCTGATGTTTGGTCCTTCACACTATTGTTCATTCCTCATTGATCGGGTACATCAGCAATACAACGTTAAACTTGAATGGATAGATTTGTAGTGCAATATGTTTATTAAAAAAGATGACCGTAACTACTTCCTCTTTGCCTGTCTCTTGGATGCACAACAATATGTGGATGTGTTTGCGGCTGGCTGTGTTGTGTGTTTCTGCTGATAGCATGGAATATTGATTGGAAGAGTCCCACACCACGGCACTAAGGGAGTGTCCAGCCGGGCATTGTGGACTGGCAGAGAGGCTTTCAGAGTGAACACGCTGTGCATATCGTACTATCCCTCGCTCATTTAGATGGTCCTCAAGGCCCCATCAGCGCAGCTTTTTATCTCTCTCTTATCACACCAGACTGGCCTCAGACTCAATTGTAACAGGGACGCCACACAATCTTACTTGCTTCCTCCTTGAGTCTTTGTGTCTGCTGAGGAAAGCTGCATCTCTAGGCCTGTCGCGATAACTCAGATAGTTGGACTATAGATCATCTCAGAAATATTTGCAATAAACAATCTCATTGTCATTTCACAACCAGTGAATGCCACTGATATAATGATATATGAATTGCTATGCTGAATAGCATAACAAAGCAGGTACACCCTTTAAAAGTTCAATTAACTACATTTTTCAAGAAACCATTTGGAATTGGAAACATTGAAATGTCCAAAATAAATATAACATAAACACAATAAAACTAAACGATTGCACAAAGCAATAAATAAAATATATCAAAAATAAATCGGACTGTTTACAAAAACGGGGGCTGCACGGTGGTGTAGTGGGTAGCACTCTCGCCTCACAGCGAGAGGGTCCCGGGTTTGATTCCTGGGTCGGCCCGGGTTCCTTCTGTGTGGAGTTTGCATGTTCTGTAAGCGTGGGTTCTCTCCGGGTTCTCTGGCTTCCTCCCACAGTCCAAAGACATGCAGGATGGGGATAGGTTCATTGGTGACTCTAAATTGCCCAATATTATATTCCATCCATCCATCGTCTACCGCTTATCCTGTATTCAGGGTCACCGGGGGACTGGAGCCGATCCCAGCTGTCATTGGGTGAAGGCAGGGTACACCCTGGACAGGACGCCAGTCTATCACAGGGTAACATATAGAGACAGACAACCATTCACACTCACATTCACACCTACGGGACATTTAGAGTCATCAATGAACCTATCCCCATCCTGCATGTCTTTGGACTGTGGGAGGAAGCCGGAGAACCCGGAGAGAACCCACGCTTACACGGGGAGAACATGCAAACTCCACACAGAAGGAACCCGGACCGACCCAGGAATCAAACCCAATATTATATTGTGTAAGTCAATACAGTTATCATTGTGACAAGTCTATCCACATCTGCAGCTGTTTCATATACTTGATCATCTTATCCTTGACTAAAATGACAAAAAAAAATGTTTTGGCTAGACTTGTCTCATAATCTCATGAAAACACAGACATCAAACATCACACAGCAACTAAAACCAGACTAAAACCATGAAGGATATGTGGACAAAAATGTGATTAACAAATACTTTCATCTAGAGAGTGAGACTAAATCTAAAATAGTCGCCAAAATGAACATTGGCAAGTGTGGAGCCGAGATAAAAAAAAAATGAAGGTTGACATCGAGGATGGACGTGGCCAAGCAGGGGGCGCTAAGGGGCATTTGGCGTCGCAGCTGAAACTGATTTCATTGGGCCCGAACGGAAATGGCTAAAGTATTTGAAGGATTAATTATAAAATTGTCACCGTAGTCCAGCCTCAAGGTCAAATCTGCTCAAGAGAACTACGGCTACTTTTATGTATCGTTTTGAACTCTGAATTATTGAACTTTACAATAGGTTACCTTTTAAAAGGACCAAAACTGCAGCTACGCTACATATTTTTACTGTTGCTTCTCATTGCTGTATTAACTTAAATGAGAGCACTTGACTGTCCTGTGGAAGTAAAGCAAGTAAAAAATAAAAAAAGAAGTACTGGAATGCATAATGCTGTCAGAAGCAATGACTAAGAGACTTATGTTTGATTAAATGTGACACTGCAGACCGTGTCTCAATTTGTAAAGCTTCAGCCTCCCTCTCCAGCCCGCTGTATCTGTTCCCCACTCCTCCTTACTCCAACGTTTGACTAGATTGCTTCTCTATTAGACGGAATGAACTCAGACATGAATTTTAAAAAAGGGAGCAAGTCCACAAACACTAATTTTCTCTCGAAAAAATGTAAATGTTTACTGAACTTAATAAAGCTTGAATCCCTCATAATGCAAGTCAAATCAACGTCCTTTAACATTATGATGAATCTAGTAGTGTCAAAGTTAGTGTTGGATGACTTCTTCACTCTCACTCGCCTACGACACCTACAAAATGTGTGTGTGTGTGTGTGTGTGAGAGAGAGAGAAAGAGGCCATTACTACGCCTCCGTATGCAAGGTAGAACGTCTCATGTCTCAACATAAACATCAACATACCGGTTATAAGTTATTGATCAGCCGGTCACAGCAAATCAGCTGACATAGAGTAGAAATGGTGGGGACGAGACAGAACTCAGAGCCTGTAAAAGCCCTGTAAGCATGCACTTGCCCTCTCTGCCTCCTCTACTTTGACAGACTTCAAAGCAGAGGAGGCGCCCATCTGCCTGGGTGGAACGCTGGCTTCTAGCCTTGTGGTCCCCGCAGAGAGATAACCAGCCGTAGCTCTAAACACTCCCAGACAGACCCTTATCCCTCTAGCTTAATGTCCTTGCGGCTGAGGGTAATGCAGAGAGATGGATGGCCCCGACCTATCCCTCCACACCGGGGTCCCTGGCTGTGAGATTGCATGCCTGATACTATCCTCCATCTCTCCGTCTGTGACAACCTAACTCCAACTCCCCCCCCCTCACCTCCTCCCACCAAACCTCCCAGATCGATGCGGCTCACTGATGTGCCGTCCGTCAAATCCATGGGCTAAGCAATACACCACCTACCCATAAGGAGTGATGGGTGCGAGACAGTGCATGAAATGGAGGTAACACACACACACACACACGCACTCACACACACACACACACACACCAGTTCCTGAAACGGATCACTCAATCTGGTGCCAAACGATGGGAATTTTTTCCGGCTGTTGTGCCATCGTTCTCCCCTCGCTTTCGCCCGACTCGCATCCTTGACGTGTCATGATCAAACGGGTGCCGTTAGAGTTCAGCAGTTGACCCGGACTCCAGGGAGGCTGCTACTCTCATCCCCCTTCATCCAACTTGCATTCTTTTATCACTGCATCCCTCCATCACCCCTCCATCACCCTCCATCCTTTTCTCCATCAACAAATCCGACCATTTCTCTTCCGCTCGGGACAGATAGTTTCCGTATCATTCACCTTTATGTGAACAACCCCCCCACCACCACTCCCAACTCATCTCCTCGGTGCTCTGCAGAGGTATGACAACTGTGACTGGCTGAGAGGGGAATGGGGAAACAGACGTGGGGACCACAAGCATGAAATGACAACACGGGTGATTGGCGAAAATGAATGTATCTTGAGCAAAGAGAAATACGAGTGCCTTGATTTCGCCACATAACGCTCAATCGCTCCACTTTACCAGGTGGCATCAGCATTCTAGAGACAGAAGACAATGAGGCAGACACAAAGCATGGGAATTTTTCACGTAGTCCAAACATACTCTACGCTCGCTTAGAGAACACATTCTGATAAGGAATTTAAAAAAACAACATGCATATCAATTGCCTGTATAAATGCATGCATTCACATACAACAAAGCCTCAATAACTTTCTTATGTGCTTTCTTGGGTTTCCCAGTTCTCTGTGTCACTTTACAAAGGCCACAGCCCACGTCTTCAAACAGGATTTCATTCATGTGCAAATTGTGGTTAAAGTTCACTCCTCCCCTGAATACAAATAACACAATTTCAAACGCGTGCCGTTATTGATGGAAGCGGATGAATGCTGGCAAGCAATTATTCAATGGCTCCCTTTCGTTCCACAGATCATCCTTAGTAGTAACAATGAACAATAATAATATGATAATGTAACACTTTAACCCTGACTTTTACCTCAAAGTTTGTTTGCAGGGGACAAATTAATTATTTATTTTTTTAAAAGGCATCTGTACTGCTTGTCTATCCGACAGGATTTTGCGAGTCATTGTGTGATGCTGCAATTAACGAGATGATACATGTGCAGGAGGCCTCGTTGGAAGGCAGCTCCGCATATGGCAGAGGACACAAGCTGTGGTTACGGGCCTCGAGTGGACCGTGGATGGCCAACGGTATATAGGAGGCAGACTGGTGCGCCGGTGTAAATGCAGAGCCTTGCATGAGCAATAAAAGAGATATTTACTGTAAATCTTCAGCAGCTTGGGGAGCGATAAACATCACAAATACAATCAGCCGCTGCTTTAGTGCTGCCTACGCATCTGTTCTTCTCCTGGGAGAGAGACAGCGAGAGAGAGAGAGAGAGAGAGAGAAAAAAGAAGCAGAGTTGGGGCAAATCTATAGTTTCCGCTGCGTTGTAGATACACTTTAGATTGTGTCCACAGTGAGTGAACGAGTGATTGTTTGGACAGGAGGGATGACGGGGGAGTTTTTTTTTTGGCAAATCTCAAAGGATTTTTTTCCTATGTTAGGATGCTGAATCCTGATGTTAAGGGTTCCTTGAGTTAAAGGCAAAGCCCCAACACATAAATCATAAAATCACTGGATTGTCATTAATCATAAATCATGCACCCTATCTTAAAATGTAATCCATTAGATTCATCTTTTCTTTAAGTGAGTTCTTCACTGTTGTTGTTTGTACTGCGATAAGGGCTGGAGCTTGACCCAAAGCAGTCCAATACATGCGAAACAGAAGGTTGTCACGACAACCTGTAAATTATACATTGTTTACTGCACAACATAGGTTAGGACGCATTTAATCACAGCAATATGCAAAGCAATAATGAGCGTAAGCGTATTATAGCAAAATGAAGCTTAAGCAGGGTCAAGGGACATATTAGTTGAATCACGTTAGTATGCAAAGCACAGATTATAGAGAGATGTGTGTGCGCCAAGTTAAATAGACCCTCTAGAAAAGTGCACATGTCATAGTGATACTGCATTACACAGATTGCTCATGCATGTTGCAAACAAAAGTTCACATAGCAAAGATTTAGCTGCATATAAACAACAACACTTGCTGACGTCACAACAACACATGTAATATATGACAACTCCTGCCTCTTTGTGAGATACTGTAATTGCGCATTATGCATTATTAGTTACTATGAAAACTATCCAAAAATCCCAACAGCAACTTCCACACCTCGACAAAGGCTACAACAATCACAAAACACACAAAGCTGCTTGACAACAACTAAATGTAAAATTCAAAATAGCTCTGCAGGCCCAATACTGTACGTGCAGACCAAGTTTAGTTCAGTAGCCTCAAAACACACAGCGATATAAAAACAAACATGCATCACGTTTTCTGCAACACAAGCTATGCAACACAGCGTTAAACCACTTCAACAGCAGCAGGAGGAAGACACATAGCAGGTAAGGAGAGGAAATGACGCGTCTGACTCACTGGTATTTGAAGACCTTCATCATGGCGGAACACATGTCCATAGAATTATCCACTGGAAGTTCAAGTCTTCCTCGCACGTCCTCTTCAAATCCAGTTTGGTTGCAAACGTTAGCTCAGCTTTCTAGCCGATTCCACGATAAAGCACGGTGACGTAAGCTAATAACGTAAACGCTGCTAGCAATGCAGACACTTGCAAAAGCTACCACATACCGGTATGTTAATTAGATATGGTGTCACTGTATTGTTACACGGTTTCACTGGCGAATGTGTGGTAAGACGTCTTTACAATTCACGTGTTTTTTTTTTTTTTTTGCCATTTTAGGAACAACTTCACCTGCCTTTATTACAACGGGCATAACGTTACCTCCAGCGGGACATATCTTACCACACGAGGGCGCTGATTCCCCATTCTTCTTCCTCTTTGGTTTTTGTTTATGGCGCACTGTAATGTTAAAGATGCATGCCGCCACCTACTGTACAGGAGTTGTAACATGATTTTATGACAGCTTTCTCATTTAATTTTATTTAAAAAAAACAAATCATAATAATAATCCAAATAATATTAAAACTTTAATAATTATTATTGTTATTATTATTATCACTTTTATTTTTACAACTATTACAGAAGAACAAACATATTCTGGACACTTTTTCGTTATATTTACGTCTTAAGCTACAGGTTCAAAGGTTTGTTTGTCCGCTGATTCCACAGTACTATGAGCCGCTCTCTTCCCATATCTACCACCCTGCCCGTCAGTCCTTCTCTTTCTACACTGACTACACCCTATCAGCGCATTTTCACAGAGGTACATGCCTCACATTTATCTCTCAGCTCTTTTCAAGTTCCAGTCCTGCGTGTCCTTCACCTGAAACAACCTCTTCTTTTCTACATTTACCTCCGTTACCTTCTTGCTCTTTTGAATTGACAGACTTTTGAATTATCTTCGAATCTTTTACTCTTGCACAATGTTGTTATTCCTGATTTCTTGCAAGATTATATTATTCTTCGCTGTAAAAGTGATTTTGCTTCTGGAACCCGAAACACATTTCTGAAATATCATTAACATTTTTAGTTTAATTACATTTTTGCAAGTTTATCAGCAACCTCATTCCTCTCCATTCCAGTTTGACAAAAACCTGGCAATGCAAACACAATATGAATAGAGTAAAAATGTGAGATGACAAGAACAGGTGTTTGGTCTATTTATTGGATTTCCAATTGCTTGAAAAATGGCCAGGAGCCTAAATTCCACTAGTGAAAAATCCATCTTGTTCAAAAAAAAATTGTGAAAAATAGATAAAACTAAAAACCTGGAAGGACATGATCAGCAGATCATATGTGTTTTCTCCATATGCGGAGCAAAATAACTTCTAATTTTCTATAAGATGTCATCAATGCCTTGTTACAGCAGGAAACATCATCATTTGGACTTGTGACAAATGGGTGCTTGAATATCAATTAATCAATATTCAATTTGAATTAAGTTTTTTAATGATAATTAATCTGCGGTGGCTGTGACTCAGCAGTGACTGCAGGTCTTCCCGTGATGACAACGTCTGGGTTTTGATCTCTGGCTCTTCATCCTCATGTCAAAGATACAGTGAACACCAAGTTGCCACCACTTAACAACCCGCTATTCCTAGAATGATAAGGATGAATTAAATGCAGAGGCCACATTTTATGCATGTGATGATAAAAAATGTACTTTAAAGGTTGTTTTTTTCTTCAAACCTTATTAACCTTCCCTATGATGTTCTATCTTAGATTTTCTATCGACTGTTAATTCTCCGTAGGAGGTTTGCTGTTTTTGTTGCCCGATCAAACACACCTGTTCCAATCCAGAGTTAACCTCTTGGTTTCAAACATTCAACAAAACACTAAACCACTTCCTGTGGTTGGAGAGACCCGATACCTGCAGACGTTTAGCGCAGGAAAACAGCTAAAACAACTGTAGATGGTCACATGAAGGGCGCCATCAGTAGGCCATGTCATGTGGCCCGGGTGCCAGGGCAAAGAAGACTGATGGAGGGAGAGCTTGATGAAAGTGAGAGCATGCCATCTGTGCAGCTCTCGCAATTTCTCACCTCACTGATGCACGACACATTCACACAACTCCTTCTCTCTCCTGCTTCCCACCTTCTCTCAGCCTTCTCTCAGGCTGGCCGCCATCCATCTGCAACTGTGCTAGTCTGCTTCACACTCTCCCGCTCGCCGCTCTGCGAATCAGCCCGTGTGTAATTTCCCCACATGCCTACATGCATCCCCCACTCGCTCAGTGCTGAGTTAAACACCAGGAAGAACAACAGCAGTTGTGAGGGGCACCAAATTGATTGGAGGGTCACTGACATCAAACGGCAGCTGTGGAAATCCCTTTTTTTTTTCTTCAGTTCACAGCGGTCGGAGAGAAAATGGACACGAGGCGGAGATGGGAAGAGAGTGACCTCGGTGCACAATCAGTGCGCCGCGATCGCTGATAAACATCCCTCATGGCAAAGAAGAGGTCGGCACCCGGGGACAGGCAGTGAGATTTTATCGGGAGAGCGGACCTGTCTTGGGAAAGAGCTGAGAATTTTCCCGTGCACAGGTTCATTTAGCAGAGGCAGTGACACAGTGAAAGGAAAGTGGAAATGGGCACAGAGAGACCGAGTGAGAGTCGGAGAGAGAAAAGGAAGGACTAAAAGGGCAAAATAATGAGGATACAGAGATTTCACGCCCTATGAGGAAGAATACAGAACAGAAACCACTGGGTCTCAAAGGGAAGAATGGAAATATTGTTGAGGTGATATACTGGAAGGTCACCTATTGACCTGCAGTAGACTTCATTGTTAAACCTCACAAATCATCCGTCATTTTAGGAGCCAGCAAAGCAGCCAAAGTGTGCCTTACCTGTGTTAAAATGTGAATTAATATGAGAAAAAAAGTGTTGGCTGATCTCAGTACTGGTCTTTATGGCGAGTTCTACAGTTTGCATTGTGACATGATAGGTTATTCTTCTGATTTGGCTTTCATTATCCAATTTTTTTACTTGCCAAAGGCTCTTAAAGATACCCTGCAACGCAAATACTTAAAATGTGTCGATATAAATATCATATATAAAGAGTTTGGCAAGCTTGTGTTTCACAGAGCACTCTCCAGACAACTAAATATTTACAGGGGACCCCTGCGACTTCATCTCTGTTGACTTTGTGTTTTTTGCTTGTTTGTCTTTGAATCACAGCTTGTCACGTTGGGTCTCTGCCCGTGTGAAGTTCCTCAGCCCAAAGCATCCAATTATTGCCAGGGACTGTCAGTGGACATACATCGGCTGTGAAGTTCAAATGAAACAAATGTGGTGTAACAGAACAAAAGCAAAAATCCCTTTTCCTGCGACTCCTTTCATATGTTTGCAATTATAAGGATCACCGAGACGCAGAGATAGAATATATATACTGTGATATGTCTCCGTTCAGCCTCTAACAAGAGATGAGGCTGATTTACAACAAAAAATGTGTTGGTCTTTGAAGTATACAGTGATGCAACGTCCGAGGGTGGCTTCTGATCACTGAATGCCTTCATGTTATCGAGTCGTTCCTCCAATGAGTCCCAACTGAAAGAAAAAGAAAATAGCGTGCCATCACTACAAGGGCTTTGGGATGAAATAGCCTCCATTTAGCCATTAAAGCTCGCATAAATTTCTCACCCAGGCAAACGTGCGGTCAGTAAATCATCAGTCTCGGATAGGTTATACCAAATAAAACTTCAAAAATGTTTTCAAATCTACATAAATCCATCCAACAGCTTTCAGATAATGTAGTGTTGTGGCCAGTGGTTACGAAATAGACAGGGTTTAACAGTCGGCGAGCTGGCCCCCCCTGAGTGTATCTCCTATCTTCAAGGTTATTGCCGAGCCATTTGTTGCACGTTAGATAATTGACTCTTAGATGAGGGATAACCATGATTTATGGAGAGAGAGAATACATATTCCTCCATATCTCAGTGGTGATTTATGGCGCGATAGAGCCAGAGTGATGGCCATTTTATCTGATTGTACGTCATGCAAAGTAGTCGATCAAGTCGGCGCAATCAGTCACACCTCGTCCCGGCCGGGATGACAAGGATGAGAGACAGGGGGCTTCTCTCTCTGGATTTCTTTGGTCTACTTAAAACTCTTTAAGGCACGTTATTATATGCAGAGCTGGGTAAACCATGGCCAAGTAAATCACACCCACTCCACACACACACACTCACACGCTGGATTTACGATGTGTAAGACGGATAAACCCAGGGCCTTGGAGTGGCATCCGTTATTTGCGGGAACAGCCTGCAGCGAGGCTCCGCATATTCAACACATTTAACCCTTTTTAAGCGTTTTTTTTTTTTTTTTCTTCCCCTGCTCTCAAATGGAGCTCAATGGAAACTTTAAATGTCCTAACTGATTTCATATGCGGGGTCGCTTGGTCATTAGTCATCATGAGGGAGGGCTATTTCCCAGGGGTTATGTCATTTTATTTTAAAGTGGCCAATTCAGGTCCCTGCTGCATTAAACCGATATTGAGCATTCCCCTCGCTGGGATACTCAATATTTAATTTCACCAACTGATGAGGAGAAAAACTGTAACTCCCTCTTGACCTTTAGGATGCAGACCCTTAATACTTCTGAAACGGTAAGCGAGGGTGTGGGCGTCGTGCATGTGTGTCTGTGTGCGACTGTGGCGCCATGAATTATTAATTTTCCATATCTAATTCAAGACCCTCTCATATTCAGGGGAATGCTCTCCTCGTGTGGGAAAAGAAATGGAACTGTAGGTACAATGCATGCCAGAGTCCCTGTTGAAAGGACGCGGTTCAGATACCCAACATCCTCTCTGATTTAGTACTAGATATTTGGAAAACACTATAAACCACCTCACACCAGCTTAATCTAACCACCAGTATTCACATCCAACACTGATTCAATTTAATAGTGCCGCCCGTGGCTGTACCTCTCTCCAATTATTTGTCATATTAACCTTTCCCGAGCCTCCAGCTTTCATTGCTTCTGCCCATGCCCTTATCACATTGTTTTCTTCTCTTTTTTTCTCCTTATACCAATTGTCTGGTTGATATACTTCCACCACGGAGACCTCTGCAATTCCATTTCTACAAATCAAATGTATCCACAGTGAACATCCTTTCTCTAAACCCTACTCTAACGGGGATTCTGCAGCTCATTTTCATTTCCAAATTACTACTGCTACTACTGATGGAAATCATGGAATACATCTTTTAGGTTTGCTTAAAAAAAAAAAATTGGTCTGCTCCCCCTAGGGGCGACTACAGTGAGTGATTAGAGGACTCACAGTGGGGGAGCTCAAAGTGCTTACCCAGAATTCCCTTTACCACTGGTGAATTTATAAAAGAAGAGCGATGGGTTGAGAGTGGACTACATATACTGTGCAAACGGTGGGACACTGCAGCTCCCCGACACCTCCGGACGGTGTGTCAGGTTCCAGGTTGGGTTCAGACCAATGCGTTGCCTCGGGCAGTTGTCAGGCCTGCAATGCAGAGCGAGGGGAGAGGAAGACGTGTTGCATTAGCTGATCAAGCAAACGGTCAATAATGGATGAAATAACGCAAAAACTGCAAGGGTAAGCTAAAGGTTATCCTCAATTATTCAGCGCACCCTCCCATCGTGGGAACGTTATCACCTCGTATGGCATCATCGTGTCTGTATTGTTCTGGGTTTTGACACTGTGATCAGTCAAGCTGAGATGGAGAAAGAAGTCCCTTATTGGGAGTGACGGTTTATTATAATGAACGCTGTACTGCCCCCTGCTGGAAGTTGGGTTCACTTTGTCTCATTTCCACAAATCACATAAATATAAGACAGACACTTTAAACTGGGTAAAACAGCTAGCCAAGCTCTGCCCAAATGTAACAGCACTTCAAAAGCTCACTAACCAACACCGGAAGCTATACTACTGGGAGTATTCACTTCCTGGAGGCTGCCTGGTAACTTAATTCCAGCGAAGGAATAACACAGCACATAAAACCCAATAAAGTAGGGCTAACCTTTTTACACTTTTGGGGATTTTGTACAGAGTGCCAGTAAGTTAATTTAATTTCTCCTTGTTTCCTTTCTGTTTGCTCAGATAACCAGCTGCTGACTGTAGCCTCATATTCAACAGACAGATACAAGAGTGCTATTGATCTTCTCATCTAATTCTCTGCCAGAATGTCTATAAGCATATTTCACATGCTTATACACACACACACACACACACACACACACGCATTTGTGTATGCTAATATCAAACTCTTCCTTTATGGAGGCAGGTAGTGACTCGTCTCACTTCCTAAAATCAACAAACCTGATAGCAACATGTAGAATGAGGATGACACTGTGACATGCTTCTTTACTGGATGATATTTGTACATATAATAAATCATTTCTGCAACCTTGCAATTAAAAGAGATCCCGGAACATTTTAGCAAGATTAAAGATTGCTGATGTGTGCAAAGCATTGAGGATGACAGATGTACAAAGAGGGGGCATATTGGTAATGGTATTGCATACTGGCACATGTAATCTGTGGGATTTAATTAAATACAAAGGAAGTCAGCCATTGGTCCATTGTGCAGTGAGCACTAAACATAACCTATACATCAGAATGATGTTGTTTTTTGCTCCGTCGCTTCGAGAAGGCAGAATTCTATTTTTTTTAAGCCACAGGGACTAATGGAGGCCTGAGTCAGAGACACTGAAGCCACCAAGCGACATGTACGACCGGCCATTAACTCCACATTTAACCATGAAATGAAAGCTCGACAGGAGGCAGCGGTTCATTGCAGGTCAGGATGCCTGCGCTCTTCCTCTCCCTCCCTCCTCTCTTGCTTCTCCTCCCTGGCTCCTCATTGAGAGGCTGCACATAAATGTTTTACTCAGCCAAATAAATCCTGCAGCAAGGAACGTCAAAACTAGACAGTAGCCACACCATGCTTTATCCCACATGTTCATATAAATGAACACAAGCACATACATGAAGTCCAGTATACACCCTATGCATAACATATACTATATTGCCAAAAGTATAAGCTCACCTGCCTTGACTCGCATATGAACTTAAGTGACATCCCATTATTAATCCATAGGGTTTAATATGACGTCGGTCCACCCTTTGCAGCTATAACAGCTTCACCTCTTCTGGGAAGGCTTTACATAATGTTTAGGAGTGTGTTTATGGGACTTTTTGACCATTCTTCCAGAAGTGTATTTGTGAGGTCACACAAATTAATGTTGGACAGGAAGGCCTGGCTCTCAGTCTCAACTCTAATTCTCAACTCAGTCTCAACTCTAAAAACATCCTAAAGGTGTTCTATCGGGTTGAGGGCAGGACTCTGTGCAGGCCAGTCAAGTTCATCCACACCAAACTCTCTCATCGTCACAATGTCTTTATGGATGAGAGAGTCGGCAGAGATTGCAGTGCACAAAGCAAGGTTTGTGCACTTTCCCCAAACTGTTCCACAAAGTTGGGAGCATGGAATTGTCCAACATCTCTTGGTACGCTGAAGCATTCAGAGTTCCTTTCACTGGAACTAAGGGGCCAAGCCCAGCTCCTGAAAAACAACCCCACACCATAATCCCCCCTCCATCAAACTCTACACGTGGCACAATCCAGTCAGACAAGTACTGTTGTCCTAGCAACCGCAAAACCCAGACCCGTCCATCAGATTTCCAGATGGAGAAGGGTGATTCGTCCCTCCAGAGAACGCGTCTCCACTGCTCTAGAGTCCAGTGGCAGCGTGCTTTACACCACTGCTTCAGAAGCTTTGCATTGCACTTGCTGATGTGTGGCTTGGATGCAGCTGCTCGGCCATGGAAACCCATTCCATGAAGCCCTCTACACTGTTCTTGAGCTAATCTGAAGGCTACATGAAGTTTGGAGGTCTGTGTCCAGGGTGTACCCAATGACAGCTGGGATAGACTCCAGCCCCCCCACAACCCTGAATACAGGATAAGCGGTAGACGATGGATATATATATATATATATATATATATATATATATATATATGGATATATATGAAGATACAAACCTTTCAAACACAAACTCAAACAACACCCGGCTCTCCCCTCCTCGCTCACTCAGATTGACATTCCAGGCCGAACCCCTGTAGATATCCTTTGCAGGTTTGTGCGCCTACGCTGTCGAGTTCCAATGTTTGCCTGAAACAAGAAATGGGACAGGAGTCAACAGCGGGGAAAAAAAAAACTCTGTGTATTCTCTCTGCCAACACAGGCCTTGGCAACACACCTCTGCTCTAAGATGGCAGCACCAACCCTGTGGTGCAGCCGGGTTCCCTGTGTGAAGGCTGATCAGACCCTCTCTCCATGTCAGGTTGTATGGCAGGACACACGCTACTTTGAGGTCGGGCCAGCTTTTTCCACTTCAGCCTGAGAAAAGAGATGGATACTAAGGGGAAACGGTGTTTCATGCATTCAAGTCACAAATGACATTGTTATGCAGGCAGGGGAACACTCCATCCTAGAGTGGCCGGAGCGTAGCAACGGGACGAGTTAGCAAGTAGCTTAAAATGCCCCTTTAACTTCACATTAAAGTGAAACAACTACTACCCAGCCAAATCACACAGATTCCCTTCATGATACAGTAGACGGCAACCAAAGGCAGAGGCAAGGAATCTCTCCCAAGTGTACAAGTACAAGACAATTGAGGGCAACTTTGTTACTATGATACTATTAAGATAATACTACCTATTAAACTGGTACAAGGGCAATAAGAAAGCACCTGAATGAGCGTTTAGTTAACTGTTAATGGAGTAAAGGTAATATGCAGAGAGAGAAAGGATTATTAACCACATGAACAAGTGCCTGTGCCCTGTACGACCCCACTGCACACAATCATGGAACAGTAAAGTGCAGGAGAAGGCCCGCTGGCTCCATTTGGCTTGTAATCCCTGTAAAACACAAGAAAAGAAAGGGAAATATGGTAAGTTCACCAACTACCATCATATTTAAACAATGAAACTCATGGGAGAAGCATAAATACACACACAATATGTGAATTAATTAAACAAACAATGTAGACAAAACAAATCCCAAATTACCAATCCACTATCTGTAGACCATCACAGCACTTGCACATAGATAGACAACCATGCTCGTATTTACACCTACCAGGTTTACTTACATACTTGATGATATGGGGGACAAGAAGTGTAAATGTCATTGAGATCCTTCTTTAAACTCAGATATTTTTATAAATTGAACCAATAAGTTTTATTGCCTTAAACCTAGCCAGGTATTTTATTAGCCTCTACCCATGTAACTAGTGGAAACTGCATGTTTGCTGTGGAAATGGAAGATTATTTTGAAAATACAGTATGCATTTAATGTGCGTAAAGTGATGCCATCCCTGACACATCCAGAACTGATGCTCAAAGGTGACCTGGAACTAGCAGACAAACTCCTATTGATAAATGTGAGTTTTTCATTGAAATTTCAAATATTTTAAACTTGCTTGGATGTGTAAATTTGCACAACATCTAGTCACATCTTTCTGTTAAAGTTTTATACGATTGTGCCACCTTTAAAATGAACAGACTGACAGCCTGGCATTGCCATCCCTGGTAAAAAATAACAGGAGGAAATAAAAGTATACCACAGTTTTCACACTTTTTTTCAGATTTTTCTGATGTCATAGGTCCTGAATCAGCACTTCATTTCTGCCACACACAGAAACACACCACGGGTGTGGTTTTTTGGAGTTTGACACGACTCGACTCAGGCCTAGCAGCCATGCCTCAGGGCTCCCATCAACTGAAATCCTTGTCGTTTGAAACGTTATTCCGTTAACGGCCACTATACTGCTCGGTCACCTCTTCCACTTGGCCATCCACAACATTTGACAATATCCAGCTCTTCGTGCCCTAGTGGGGACTACACACAGACACTCGGCTTCCCCTTGAACAGAAATAAAAAGGCTTTGTGCCTCTTAGATGAAGTGTTTTCAGTTCTTGTTGATTTTGTTACAATCTTTTTTCAGACATTTCTTCCTCCACACATCCTGGACCATGTGGTCAGTGTGAGCCAGACTACTTATTAGTGATGTTCAGCTTAATGGCTTGCTGTGAATGTCCTCGCTTGGCTCAGCTTGCTTAAGTGGTTGGGTTTCAGGTATTTTATGCTGCACTCACATTTCTGGGATGCACATTGGGGTATTATTATTCTATTGTTCAACAGTTAAATGTATCGCCATGATATATAATTATGCCTTAATTGTCCTTTTACCAGTGCATGTGTAATGTGCATTTAAATCTCAATTTAAATAATTATAATAATTACAATAATAGTATGTGATTTATAATGTTTGTTATATTAAAGTGCCATGCTGCATATGTGTTTTTATGCATATAACGTAAAACAGGTTTTATTGTTTTGTAGGCGTTGAACTTTTCTAAGGTCTAATTTAGGCTTAAAACTCTCATTAATTGGGTTTAAGGAAGAAGAAAACAATAGAGTACAGTCCTGCAGTGCTACCAGAGGTGCTCCTTAAGAGGTTGGACAAATAGACTGCAGACACTGAGAGAGAGAGAGCTTCTACAGAAGTACAGTCTTGCTTTAAGGTCAGCAGCAACAAATGGCGATCATTAAACAGGCCCACACAGCCACCTTCAAACCCATCGCAGCAGTGGGTCGCACCTTTCACACAGAAACTAAACGGACAATTTATCTTACATGTTTGTGTTTCTGATCGTTTGTGTTGCTTTTCCTTTGAGCAGGGCTCCACCAATGGAAACTCATTATCACCTGGCTTGGATGAGAGAGTCGTGTAGCCGAATTTAAAGCCAGCTGAAAGCTAAACAAATTGGTTTTCTGATTGCAAAATATTTTTGTCATCGTAACTTAATCCAACAGGTTTTATTTACAAGCTTAAACGAAACACTACAATCTAATTATAACATAATAAACAGTGTTGCTGTCATACCAGCTGTTTTAGTGGCATTAGCGGTTCGATAACTCATTTTATTCTGTTGTTATAACAAACATACATTTCTTGTTGTTTAGTGCAGGGTAATTATCTGAGTTCATTAAATAAGAAAGTGCTGGACTTTTAAATGAATGACTCGTGTCATACTAATTGTACCGACTTTTCAATAATGCAAATGTATAAATCTGTGTGGTTCTGTTTCTATTGTGTGTGCATATCTGAATCTCCTACTTATTTTTTATTGTTCCAGTTTGCAGACCTGCATTACCCTGCCAGCAGCATCGGATTGAACCACTGGGTCTCAGCGGAGGTGGGCAAGTGCTTTTTGTTTTCACAATTGACTGTATTTTTGTTGGAAAATTCAAGACATTTTTGTACTTTATTGAACCATATATGTCCAGTGCCAGAAAGTTGGGTTTAATAAAGTATTTTCAGGCGTAAGAAGTGGAAGTTTAAATAATGTGCCTCGTTTGAGCATATTGTTTGATGTCAGGAAGGAAAATGAAACAAGAGAAAACATGGTGAATCTTTCCTCGCATTAGATCACCTACAAAAATGAATGACCCTCTCCTCCAGACATAGTGAAATATTTAATCTCTGATGTATAATTGATCCATCTTTCTGATAAATGTATTTCTTTCAGAATCCCCTAACTGCACGCTACAAGAGTTTTGGAACATCAATCCATGCCCTAGTTCGGAGTCCTCTCTGATTTTAATATTTGGCTTTTTTGGACTTTGTGCAAAGTTGGTGGCACATTACTTTGTGACAAATCTTTTCGGTGCGTAGGTGGGAATCCGATGGCCCACAGGAAATACTTTCATCTTGTTTAAGCAGAAATCCCCACGTGTTGATGACTTTAAAAAGAGAACAAAGTTTAATCAAAATCAGGAAAGAAATAGACTATAATACCCAACAACAGGTGAGACATTCTGTTAGGGCATAAAACTAAACTTCCACAGAATCCATGAATGTAATTACTTTACCTCCAGACTCATATCGTCTTCCAGGCCTTTAGAAAGAAAAAAAGTATGTTCCTAAAGCAAATACCTCCTTCCCATCATTCTTCATTGTATTTCCCGACTGCACCTCATCCTTCTTGTCAACCACGCTGCTACTGGAAGCCCATCCCGAGGCTCTCGGCACTAGCGAGGCTTGCACGCCGTGATGAGACTTGTTTTTCATGCTATGCTACCCAGTAAACAAAATCAAACATTTATGAGTGTTTTATGCAAGGCATCAAAAGGAGGCCTGTCTGTGGCTGGGTTGAGGATACAATTTGTCTCTCCTTACCCGATCCAACCCTGCCTGCTCTGGGCAACGGGTTACAAAGCGATGCTTTCTTGTTAGCTCGCTGCGAGAGAAGTCAGCAGGTCACCGTGGCTGACAACATAACTTTGAACCCTCACTCTCTCTCTCTCTCTCTTATTTTCTATCCCTGGATCCACATCAATCTGTACTTTTTCTATCACCTCATTTCTACTTTTATCTTTCCTCTCTGGCGGCTCTGGCTGTTAATCAAAAGGTAGATGCATTGATGACCGAGCTATTACGGTCCATTTTCCAACATCTAACATGTTAGAAACAAAACAGCGACATTGCGGTGGAATTATCTGCCAAACCGCCATAAACCACATAATTTAGGTACTAAACTCCCAAACTGATATCAGCCATTTCAGTCAAAGTGGCGGGGGAGACTGTCTGTCCTTTTTGGCACTGCTCCTTTGAGTCCAACCAACTCCAGTCCATCCCCAACACCCCCTCCTTTGGGCCAAATTTGATACAGAGCCATCAATTCCATTAAGTACTGGCCTGATACAAGAAACTAAAGCTCCCCTTTAGAACAGGTCTCCGAACGTGATAAGAGTTGGCAAGGAAATAGACTGAGCTGTAATTCATGATATGTCACCGTCTCAAAGTTTCCCTACCTGCCTTCCCCCCAGATAACTCCAGACAGTTCTACTTTGGGACTTAATTACAAACTGTGGTAAGTCTGAGATAAAGTCATCTTTTACAGGGGGATTTGGTTTGTTCTGTACTTTAAGCACAAAATACAAGGTCTGAGCAAATATTGAATGTACTATTGATTTCTTTGGCGGATTGATAATTGCAGTCATAAAAATGCACGAGCACCTTCCCTGTTATTTCCTTTATGATTTTCTGGGTTTATCATCAACGTGCCTGATAAAGAATGTGACTTACTTTCTCACAATGCCATACCACGCGCGCCAAGTCGCCGTCTTAATTAGTGTCTGCTTTTGTGAAGAGGAGCACATCCAGCGCATTCAGACATCCCGAAGTGCTTTGCCAATGTGCAGATGCCCTCCTGCCAGGTTTATTAGGATTAATACACTGGTGTATAATCAGGCATGACCTTGTTTTGTATGAGTTCGCAATATGTTTTACAATGCGGCAGATGTGGAACTCCTCATAATACGAGCAGACAGAGGCACGCAGCAGGTTGGTGAGCTCAGGTTCTCCATTTTTGCTGACATGATGAGCATTTAATGTGCAATGTGTAAGATATGGCCAGCAATTTAGTTTATTTATCATGTTGCAGAGATGTCTACTGACTTCTTAAATCAAATAATTATGAACACTGCACTCCTTTTATTGTTGGATTTTATAACTACCTTATTCTGTATTAGCTTAATGTTATATTGTTTTATATTTATAGATTTTAAACCTATTTGAAATGTTGGTGTGTTTCTTTTGAACTACACAAACAACACAAACACCGGTTGCTGGTTGAAAATCCTGTGTTAGACCCCTCCATCACAACTCCAACCTGCTCTGTGTGAGGTTTCATACCAAGTTGTACCTGGAGAGGCGATAGAGAGTCATAGTAGAATCCAGTCAGCCCTCAGTCCAACATGGGAGGATGAAGAAGTAGAGCTGAGGGCTTGTCAATCCCGTTGGAAGGTCCAGCCCCCGGTTCCTGGCACAGCAAACACAAAGATGGCTGAAGGACCTTTGTCATCATCCCACCTGCTTGATCCTGGCAAGAAAACACAAAGAAAAAAGTGATATTAAAAGAAGCAAAACCGGAGTAAACATTACTCCTGGTGGGTAAATAGATGAGGTTAGTGCAGTACTATTGACAAAACAAAACAAATACAGCTCCCTGTTTGTTTGAAGCATGTCGACAGACATTGCGTGTTGCACCTTTAAACATATAAGACATTTATACATACATAAAATACATTTGTAACCCAACAGTGATATGATTTCATAGCAATCCATTAAAATATATGTCAATATATTTCATTCAAAATCATGAATGTCAAGCTGATTGTTGGAACATTTTGTGGCAATTCAGGGGCATCACCTGGTCAGGTTTATCAGTACATAATTCCATAGCAATCCATCCGATATGTGTTGAGATGTTTCACCAAAAAAACGAAAATGTCTACCTCATGGTGGCAATAAAAAAATCAGGGGATCATCAATGTCAGGAGGATTTATCCTCTGGGAGCCACATAAGAGTACACATTTGAATGGCAATCCATCCAATAATATTTCAGTCTGGAACAAAGTGGTGGACCGACCGACTGAGCCACACAGCTAATGGAGCTAAAATTCAGTGCACTGCTGCAACACCAACCCAGATCAACAGCAAATTTAACAGCTGTCTTTGGAAATAAAACCTCTTTCTTAACAGATCCTTATTTTATAAAGGTGGATAAAAAGGGTCAATTCAATCAAGGTCGACTTTAGACTGGATTTCTTCTGCTAGAACAATAACAGTCTCCTAGCAGAGCACCGCAGAAATAGAAGTCCCAAATTCCCTGAATTGTTCTTACTAAATCACGCTGCTGCCTACTTTCTCCATAAAGCACTTCACTTTGCAATATTTGGCTTGATATTTCCGGTACTTCTATCCTCTAAAGGGCTTCGACGCAGCCACACCAACAATGATTGCCACAGTTAGAACGTGATTAGGAATCATATTATAATTCGAGTACGTACAATAACTAAGATTGCATTCTCAAATGTTTATCCAAAATAACATTTTGCTCTTGTACAGCAATTGTTGAAAACCATCAGAAAGAGGGATTCAATATCAGAGGAAAACACAACCTCCAGGAGAATGATCACATTTAAACAAGTGACTGAGATTGCAGGTTTTCTAACAGAATCGTCCGCATGAATACACAGGGAGTTTGAAAAAATGTGGAGTGGAAACGCTGTGTTTGTGTGATATTATCTTTTAAGGTTTGCTGTCAGCGTGTAGCTGCATTCAAAAAGAAGAAGAAGAAGAAAAAAGAAAAAGTTGGAGTTAGATGTGGAACACAGTGTTCCCAGTGCACACTACAGAAGGGTATTTGATATTCTAGTTGTTTGAGCTTGTGTACAGAGTGGCCCGTTGGACAGACAAAATGTGCTACTGCAGAATATAAATTTAGAATGATGTGAGGCTTTTATAACTTAACACACAATCAAGAGCCATCCCTTTATTTCTTGTATTTAGTGCATGCATCGATAACCCCAGGTTTAGATTCCATAGCCTCCTTTATCACACTGATATTTGCTTTTATTTTAAGTTGAACATAAGTTTGCTGGCAAGTTTAATTAAAGAAGCAAAGTTACAATAATCCACTTCCAATGGCTTACTCAATGAGCCGTTATGACGGGTAAACAAATTCATAGTCGAGTGTCCGAGCTCTCCCCATGTCGTCCCCTCAGCAGCATCATCTTGCATTTTGAGTTTTGGGTCAGGCATTTTCCCAGCCCCCTTTTGCAGATGGTGATTAAATCTTTAATTGTCAGGGGGAGGCGGGACTGAGGAGCAGCGAGAGGAAGAACTGGCAAACAGATTTTTAATTATGGCCCACTAAATTAAGACACCCAGATTCAGTCCCGTATCTCCAGCTGATCTATTTTTCTCTCCCTCTCTCTCTCTCTCTCTCTCTCTCTCTCTCTCTCTACTCAAATGCCCCACGGCTCTGATTGTATTACTCATTCAGAGAGATCATCCGTCATTTCCAGGCGCCGTACAACATGGCTGCATATCATAAGGGCCCGGGAATGAGAAAGAGAGGGCCAGAGATGGAGTGTGAGGAAAATGGAAAATGGCTGGAGAAAGAGCAAAAATGAAATCCATATCTAAGGATTGTGGCAAAGAAGGAGCCGCCGGGACGTCGTGACACCGCATCACTTGTTCAATAGTCCGTGACCGCAAATATCTCAAAAAACCTTTTGAGTTTGAAATAGGACACAAGGCGTAATTCGATGGTGGATATTGTGTGTGAAGAAACATGCAAGCGTCCTGTGTGCCTAACTCCAGCCCCACAGACTGGATGTAATCACAGCAGATCATACCCATCTCCACACGTCTCAGTCCGACGGACATGAGGACTGTGCTCGAGGAATGTTGCTCTCCGTGTCCATCCGTCAGAGAACGCGTGGGAGTCGGTATGCCAAGTACATGCACATGTAGTGATAACATGCAATTGAACCGCTCCTTAAAAATTATTTTGCTGTTTGTTTGTTTCTTATTCTAGACGGCACGGGCAAACGACAGATTTGTTGGCTGACTTGAGGGTCTCCTGAGGGACGTTTTTCCATGCTTACTGACTCATGGCGGTTGATCACTGATGCAACATGTTATTTGCCATTCGGATGTTATAGGTAGAACGTTTAGGTTGTGTCCATACACTAACTAGGAATACGTCAGGTTTTCATTAAGATAATGCTCTCTCGTTTTACAAAACACTTTGCCCAAATGTAGCTCATGTTTCATTAATTTCTTGGATCAGCCTCGTTTTTGTAGGCATATGTTTAATTGTTGGATCAGTGATATTTATTTGATAGCTGGCAGTAACACAGACGGCAACACATATATCCAAATAAAATGGTTTTGCACTTACTGTCTGACACTAGTGACTCCTGCAACAACATATTTATTGGAATAATATATGAACCCTGAGGTAATTGAATACAACAGATCTATTTTTAGATCTGTGTTTTGATTTACAGTCTCACCTAGTATGTTTTCTTACATTCATTATTCGTAGGACTGCATTCGTGAAACCTTTTTGAAATGTCTCATGAAAGTAGCGTGGCTGGCATCATACTGCATATGTTTTTAAGGACAGAGTTTTTAAGGACAGAGTTACAATAAAAGTAATATTTGCTACAGCGCTTGAATTTTTTGATTGGACAATAAAAAGACCACAAAGATGTAAAAACCAAATCTACCATTTTGTGGTTGTACCTTGACGACAGGGGTGAAATGTTGTTTTAAACAGGCAGAGTGAGGACAGCCGGCCGTAGAGCTTGGGTCATCAGTGTGGCTATTAAGCAGGCTGTAATGGGCCATGAGAGGCTGCTCTGCTCTGGCGCCGGGCCGGCTGACCTGTGGATCACACCAACATTATCAGCCGACGGATCGCACCATTATGCCCTTGATGGAGGGGAACTCTGGATGTGACTGGAAGAGACCAGCAATGGTCACAGTATGCTGCAAATCACGCTACAAGCAGGTGTGGGAGTGGGCACAGCCGGGTACATTCACATGAATTATGTAGACATCCTCGTTATGGAATTTTGAATGTTTATTTCTATTCATGAGTCTAGATTTTTATTAAAAAACAATTGCCCAGCTGACATCCTCAGACTTCTTGACATTCTGAGAGAAAAATATTTCCCCTTCTTTGACTTAGATAAAGAATAAATCTAGATATGTTGGCATATGGCACCAGTCTCCATTCATCTTGTTTGTATTGCAACTGTGTTCACTTCCCCTTTTTTCCCCCTATTATTATATTTCATACAGGAAAGTGAAAGGTCACAACACATCTGCATGCGGCAGGGAAAGTTGAATGTGAGGGATCGCGGAGGAGAAGGAACCAAAGATGGTCAGCGAGAAGATGACAGAAATGCATTCACGGCTACAAACGCTAATCACGGTAAATGTCAACCCAGCCACTCATTCCTGCCTCTCCTTCCTTATTTATTTCATTTCCTGCCACAGACTCGTCTGTCCGGGTGACTTCCTGACAAAAATGAAATGTGTTTCTTTTGTCTCCATGCCTAATGAGGCAGAGGAATGAAATGATAAAGAAATTCACAGCATTATTTCTTTTCTTGGGAAAAGAAATAATGCAGCAACCCTGACCTGTGGCAGTGTTTTATTCCAGCTCTCATTATTTCTTCACACTATCTTTGTCTTAGGTTACTGCTGAAATATCACGTCGGAGGACAGAGCATACACTTCTCATGTTTTATATAAAGGAAGGCATATAGAACACGTTCTTCATTCATATACATTACGATGGATGGATATCAGATGCAGCTTGAAAAAAAAACCTCAACAAATCCTGCCGCATCGCTCAAAGTGATCTCGCATCCATCGGTCCAGGTTTTTGATGGTCAAGCATGTAAGTAGCCAGCAGCATTCGCAAACACTCATTAAGCTTAGAGTGACTTCCCTGGTGGGAGTTGGGATGTTGTAGCCTGCTATGTCTCTCTCCATATCTACCGAGTGCTGAGACCCGCTGCCAGCAAAGAAGCAAGGGGGGGGGGGGGTTGGGGGGGGGGGGGGAGAGGCGCTCTCGATGGAGAGGGATGTGGGCAGCATAAGCCCACAGCAGCTCTCGGACAACACTCACGCACCGCGGCAGTTGACCAAACAAACAGCTCTTCAAAATTCAGCAAAGCATGGTTGAATAAACATTTGGGCGTTATTTCTCCTCATTTTATGCAATCTGCTTCATCTCATGTCCTCTTTGTCTCTCATTAGGCTTTCATAGAGCACGCACAAAAGTCGTTTTATCTCCCGGCCAACCAATCAGTGCAGGAGGTCTGGACATGCCACTAATTGTGGTCAGTTTGCCAACTCTTCAGCTGGTTGCCAACAGAAATTGAGTTAGAATGGTTGAATTCTCAACACCACGAGAAACACCTCCGACTCGGAGCTCCAACCACCAGACAAGTGTGGAAATCAAATGAACACACAGGCTCCACAGCCCTTAACATGTTGTGAACGTTCTACTTAGTACATGGAAAAATATATATTAGCCTATTTCATATAACATTTAACCTACACTGATCATAATGGATGCAACCTTTGACATATTTTCACAAGCTACAGTGTTCGTAAAATTAAATTAGCTTAAAACACATGAATGGGGGGGCAAAATTCATCATGCATGCTTTTTTATAATGCAGTCACAGTGATTGATCTGTATGTCAGCAGGAGAGACAGTCAGAGGTGAAACAACCTTTTTTTTCACTGCAGTCCCACCATGCCCTTGTATTCTGACCTTTAACCAACCCATCAATTACCTCCCTTTTTTTAAAACTCATTTAGAAAAAAAAAAAAAAAAAAAAAAACTAGAAAGGACATACCGCAGTTTTGTGGATGCACATACAAACAGGTACTGTATATGTGGAGGTTTTTACACACAATGATGAATGATCAGGCTTGAGTGGGTTCACGCCTGTAGGCTCGCTGCTCAAGCCAGGACTGATTCCCCCCCGTAGTGAGGACGTTAATTCACGTGTGCAAACACGCTCCCACACGCACGAGGGTTCTTGTAAGGATGCACGGAGTCTGCAAAAAAAAAAAAAAAAAAAAAACCCAGCTGTGTTGTACCCCAAATGTTCTGCTTACTCTAGCGTTAAACATGGTAGAATAAGTTGCACTCTGATTTTAACATTGTGTGACACCAGTGAGCAACAAGTTACACTTAAAAAGATCATCTCACCGGACAAATTTGGAGAATAATCGTGTTCAATTTTAAATGTATTAAAATAATGCATCAAAAGCTGATTTGTCTCATGCATGGGTGAGCAAACATTAAACATGCATACACATATTTTACCATGCTAAAGTAAATGTCTAAATAATGAGACCAAAAGGATGCCAACTAAGTAAATGTATATTGACTGCAAATAAAGAAATAATTAGACATTTTGGGAATTAACTTTCTCCCCAAGAGTTAGATGAGAAGCTCCATATCACTCATTACTGCATGCTAACTATGAAGGCGGCTTAACAATTAGCTTAAAGAGGGTTAACAGTCTTTGTCCACAGTGACTTCCTACAGTAATAACATTTTATTTGTATTTTTTCTACCATTTACATAGAGCTAAGCTAGCTTCCAGTATAAACATACACATTCATTTTGAAAGAAAATGTTGATGTGCATTGGCTTACAATTTCTTTAGTTTGCTTCTTCCTTTTAATAAAGTCTGTATCTCTACATGCCAACCCACTCATATGAAAAAAAACACTCATATACAACGGACGTCTGGCACAAAATCATTTTTCCAGATGTCCTGCGTGATAATACGACAGCATCGCCGTCCCTCACTCTTCAGTCATGCATACATGTCCCAAGGCAAAGCATACACATCATCATTTATTTTAAGAGAATTGCGTTGCATACATGTCAAAAGGCTAAGAAACTGTGAGTGTGAATCAAAAGACTGATGGAGGCTAATGTCAGTTCCACAGGAGCGTGGAAAGCAAACCAAGGTCAGTTATGTAACAGTGAAATTCTATTTCACACCTCCCATTATAGAAATGCTTCCCTATTAAATCATCACAACAGTCAACATTATGAGCTCAAGATTGTTGAGCAAACTCTTTTCTCAGCACAGACATTTAGCTGTGGAATTAACGTTCCCGTTGATGCATTCGCTTTGACCCTTGGCGTGAACAATGCGTCGGGCCATTGCTCACCTACTATAACACAAACACGACAATGAATAGCGATATGAGGACCACTTATTGTCCGGGTAAATACAGATATGGAGAGATCTGCGGCAGCTCACCATGACATAGCCACATTCCATAAGAGAACCTTTGGAAAGTCTCGTTGAGAAAGCCATTAACTGAGCTATGATGCTTGTCACCCTGCATTTGATCAATGCTCGGATTTTTAAAGCCTCTTTTAAAATGTCACATCTACTTAATATCACATTATTCACCAGACACAGTCCAGGCCTTTAAGGTTCCCCATGCCTTCTAAAGCGAAGGAAATTATTTTTTCTCGTGAAAATCTGCGGGCAAATGTCACCTGAATGGTAATCTGTATATTGAACATCAAGGTCTTCATGCCATTCCTAATGTCTCGTCAAAATCCTCTCTGAATGGAAGGAAACGTGTGCTTTTATCTTGAGGTTTTCATTCATTTAATTACAGCCGAGATGAAATTAAATGTTTCTGATTGTAATTTTTTTGCATGGGACATTTTATTTAATATAAACAACTGTCAGTAATTTGGCAAAAATAATGAATGACTCACGGTTATTGCTGCACAACATACAAAACAAAGCATTATGAAAAAAACCCACAAAGATGACGTCGAGCCCTCATTTGCTGCTGTGAGTTTATCCTCCTCCAAGTGCATGAAGCTAGACGGCCTCACACTAGGGGGCTCACGTGCGTTACCATACGTCAGACCTCCTCTTTGTCCAAGAAGGGGAGGGGACGGACGGTCCAATGTTTCATTGATCATGCTTCATTGTGCCGGAACAGCCTTTTTATAGCTGCAGACCAAAATCTAGATGGAATTTAACATCTGAATTCATAAGCAGCACAGCATCATGTCCCATAACACTAGAGTACAAATTGAGGATGAGCACAAACTCGAGACGGATGATTTTTCCGAATATTAGATGAGTTTAGAAGAGAGGATGGGGACAGGTGGGCGAAAAAGAGAACACGGGAGGAGGATTTTTAGAGAGGTGTGTGTGTGTGTGTGTGTGTGTGTATGTGTTTGAGAGAGAAACAGCCCGAGCATTACTATGTGACTATGTCTACATGTGTGCACTCCTGTTTTTTCTGCTGTCCAAGTCTTGTAAAGTTTGTGTTTTAGTGTGCAGGCTCCATCACACCGTCAAGTCAACCCTACGTGGCAGCAGTGCACGTGTAAGCCTTTGCAAACCGAGCAGCTGGTCTCCCCTGTGGGAGTCATTAGCAGTGAAGCTCATCCTTTTGTCACACACTCCAGTGTCTGTCCCTCACCTCTCAGCAGAACCTCGGGGCCCATCATGTTCCCCCCTGCACACCTGGCTCTCCTTCCCTCTCCTGTCCGACTTCAAGGCTCCTCTGGCTGGCTGCTCCCATAGAAACTGAGCTAGATAAATGGAAAGAGAGGCGGAGAGGGTGAATAGGCAAGAAAGAGACAGGGTGGATGAAAAGGAACAAAGATAGGGAATGGGCGGAGGGAGAGAATGAGGTCTGTCAGCTCCCCACAACCTATTATTGGAGTCCGGGCGGACGCATCCACCTATCCTTACACAGTTAGAGACAAAGAGAGCTCACTCTCACTTTCTTCCCGCGCGCCAGTTCCCATCTTATTTCGTTAAATCCCTCGCCTCCCTCATCCATCCATCCATCCAGCCAGCCAGCCTGCTTGCCTGCCTTCACTTGCCTGCCTTCACTTGCCTGCCTCTCTGCAGTCATGCCACAGAGAGAGTCGGTTATGTGAAAGCCTCCTCTTCTCCCCCTAATCTCAGCATGGCAGAGAGGCTGGAGCTGGCTTTGCTTTAGATACACAGACCCCCACTCACTTGTCTCTGCCCAGAAAAATCTACCAGTGATGGTATGCCAACACACGCACCACACCAGCCCAACAAGCCCCCCGAGCACCCTTTATGGCTCAGCTCTGACCCCGCTTAACCTTGCTGTACTTATTAAGAGGTCAATTAAAAAATGTTTGTCTGGCCTCCTTTCGCCGTCGTCAGAGTATTTGAAAATGCATCGGGGTGCTTAGAGATGGATTGAAGAAAAGATGGCGTAAGCAGGTGGCTGGATGGGGATAAGTGGTGTTCCTGGAATTCAATAGTTCTCTGATGGAGATATCCCATGCGTTGTAATTTCTATCTGACAGAAAATTAAGTACAATTGACCCCTGGGGTGGATAGTTTGAGAGAGAAAAAATCAGCTTTCCAGTCAGGCAGCTGACTCGGACATTCTGTTGTCATGGCCCTGAATTGAGGGAAATGAATATGATTTATTGCCCGCCTGTCATATACTGTACCTACTGTACTCACATGGGACAGCTTAGGATTGTTCCCGTGAGGACCGGGGCCATCCTTTACCGGATCCAAACGGTGACAGCACAAATTGGGAATGAACTCCCTTTATGGATTTTTGCTCCAAATAAAGTGGCTCATTCCCTCTGAATGGCCGTGACCCCAACACAATTAACCCGGCCATTTGTCACTTTCAAGGGCATCCGCTGGGAGTTTGGTGAAATTGGCCAACTCGCCATCATCCTTCACCCTCTGATCGGTAATGGAGGAGAGGCGAGATGTTAGACATGATTTACCATAACCTATGGATTCTCTCTATCTCTCTTCCTTCATCACTTCCACCGAATTCATCATCTTTCTAATTAAAAGGCTCTCTTCGTTTTGCTTACCTAGTCCTGAGCCCACAGTCACAGCTTTTACTTAAGAATCACGGTGTGCTCTCCTTCACTAGCCTGTTAATCATTACTGCGTGTGGAAGCAAAGAGACGTGGGCCCTCCCAACTAGATGAATGAAAATACTATTGATTTCCTATGAAGGCACAGTGCCAGGTCCGATGCACATGCACACAGGGTAGATCAGGTGTTAATGAATATCAATGCCAATCTAATGAAGGAGCATGAAAAAGCCAGCAAGGTAGACTGTGAAGAAAGATGAGTTTTAAAAAGTTACTCGAGGAGTTTAAATGCTGCAAATCTTTTCTTTAAATGTACAGTGGTCATTTCACAGTGGTCATTGGTTAATGAGGCAACAAATGCTCAAAATGTCCCTTTGGACAGGAGGTTTTGTGATGTAATTCAACCTGTTACCTTTCTCAGTGCTAATCCATCGTTGTCCTTGGCACGCTTCACACTGACACAGGGGAGCTTTTACTTTATCACAGCCATTCTTGTTTGCCTACATCCCTCTCCAGTGGAGCGGTTATCAGGAAACATGGTGAAGCCTGTCTTCTCAACACACATCAGGTCAAAGCAGACTGTCCTCCCCTCGCCCTGCAACAATTGTTAATTCCCTCCTACTTTACCCCATTGATCTCCTGCCTCCCTGCCTATACATCCAGGTCTTTGTGGAGCTGTTAAGCTGCTGCGCCACTGGACTTTCTGCCCTCTTGTTTCCAGCGCGACATTGATCCAGTATTCCCCATGAGTTGTCATCTAGAGGGGGTGATCAGGTGAAGCACTTAGTATGACCTTTGGAACAACCTAGATGGAGAAAACTAGTGTTATTTGCAGTTGTTCTGGATTTATTTCTGTCCGCATTTTGCAATATCTGCCATTCACATGGTTTAGAGTTATTTTGTGAAATAAAAACTTTACAGAGCCAAATCCATACTCCAATAACTGTTGACCTGGAGATTGAGAACAAGAGCACATAGATGCAAGGTCTTTGTATGATGACATGTTTAACCGTCATCTTTACAAAAAACTGGGAGGGAAGACAGGGATGATATGCAACAAACTTGCTGCATCTGAATTAACCATAGTGCCTTGCAGTTTAAAATTCAACTTTGACCAAAGTCCCTCTAAACAATATACTTTGTTGACCCATCACTCCTCCACCTCCCTGACGGTGGTGTCGGATAGGAGAAGGCTGAACAAGCTGCATGTCAGCTTCTCCCGCTCCTCCATAACACGCTGATCCAACACAGGATCATATTCAGTGTGAGACAGAACACACCACAGGAAGTCTCTCCTGCCTGTGGCCATTGAACTTTTCAACTGTCAGACATTCTCTCACACACACGCACACGCACACGCGCACACACACACACACACACACACACACACACACACACACACACACACACACACACACACACACACACACACACACACACACACACACACACACACACACACACACACACACACACTGTGCCTTGAGACGTATACCCCCCCATCGTTTCTGACTACTTATGTGATTTAATGATTGAACTGTGGAATTACCTCTACAATAATATACTCCATGTATGCAGTACATTTCAAGATCTTATTTAATTCTCATTTTACAATATATATATAAAATACACTTTTATCTTCATTTACATTCAACACACATAAATGACCCCACTTTTCAGCATTCGTTTTTTTGCACATAGTTCTTATAATTCTCATTTCTTGTCATTGATATTTACCTGTATTCTCTGCATATATTGTGTTATATATTGAAGCAATATGTACATAATTTACATTTTATTTTAGATAGTCCTTTATGTATTATTTAAATGGTTCTCTCTGTTTGCCTCTCTCTTTTCATTTGTATTTCTTTATACTTCGCCCTGGGGATAAATACATAATTTCTGATTCTAAAAAAAAAAGTACCTTTCATTTTGTCCCAACTTATTAAATAGCTTAAATAATATTAATGTTACAAGGTTTACTCTCAGCCACAAAATGAGATTGGAACTGGAACTGGAACTTGTATTTGTTTGGGACCTTCAAGCTCTATTTTCTAAACTTGTTTTATGCACTTTAGACCAATAACTTTAACATTCATATCATTGGCTGTGGTTAAGAGGTAGAACTCCTCCAGTCTGCATGTCGAAGTGTCCTTGGGTAAGATACGTGAATTGCCCCCGAAGGCTGTGAATGAGTTGGAAAAGACTAGAAAAGTGCTGTAAATGCAGGTAAATTTACCATTTAACTGATGATTGCTACAGACTAACACGAATAAACAAACACTAATGCTAAAAAAAATCCCCTCTTCAACAGACAATAAAGAATATAAGCAGAGAATCATCCTGCCCCACTCATCCCTTTTTCTACCTGCTTATTTAGCACAGCGCTGCCAGCAGACCAACTCAGACATCCGTCTGTGCAGCGGCTGCATCCTCCAGCTCCTCCTGGGGGACAGCCAAGCACTTCCAGGTCAGCCTTAAGATGTCCCCTCTCCAGTGCGCCACGGTCAGCCCTGGGGTCCCCCTCCTATTCAGTTTCATCCACAGCACCGCCACAGGGAGCCATACTCTGTTACGCTTGTCTCCGTGTTGAAGTGCAGCGGCTCAATGGCGATTAGGGGTGGGCTGATCACACCATAGTCTGAGCTCAGACTGTAAAAACAAGTGTTTGATTTGCCAACTGGGGGAAGATACATCACAATGATGCACTTGAGCTTAATGCTAATGGCAGCATGCTCACAATGACGATGCTGTCATGCTGATGTTAAGCGGCTACGTTTACCATGTTCAAAATCTTAGTTTAGCATGTTATTTAAACGTCATGGTAGCGCTGGAGGAAAATGGGATCATCAGAAATAACCTCAGGGGACCATGAATGGCTGAACAAAACGTCCCAGCAAAGCATGATTTTTTTAATCCGGTGGTGGACTGACCCACAGACTGCCGTTGCCTCACATAAAAGATGAAGGTAAGCTGCCTTGCATAATGGAAAACATTCCGTTGGGAACTAGCGCAGTTTGTCCATGAGACCAATCAACAACGTGGTATCAGTATCAAAGGCTGCACTGACATCTAACATGATTAAAATGCAGCACACACATCTGCCGCTATAAGAAGGTTGTTGGTCACTCTGTGGAGGGCAGACTGTGCTTTCAAGTGCTCCAAAACCAGATTAAAATTCCTCAACGACATTACTTTGACTCATAACAGACTGTAATTAGGTTGATACAGCTTCTTCTAAAATCTTGCGTGAAAAAAAAATGTCAGTTTGGAGATCAGCCCAGACTGTGACAAGAGGTCAGGCCTCGCCGTGTTGATTAAGGGACGGGGGTTAACAAGTGAATCTGTTATTCTGAAAATGCTCTACAGGATTGTTGGTTCTCGGTAGATGAGAAGTGAGAGAAATAAGCCGCCTCTCGTTTGCTTACATGCTGTGGGACATTTATCTCATTTATGGAGGGATTTTCTGCACTTTATCTCCACAGCCTGAGTGGACTCATTCAGACACGATGCTTAGTGTGTTATAAAAGCACAGCATGAGCAGGAACGTGTGCTGTATATGCTGTATATATTATATTTGAGACAGTTACAGGTTGTGTTCAGGTGAGGTTGCTGTAAAGCCTCACTTCTCACTAAAGCTTGAAGAACATGTAAGAACCCGTGAGCTCCAGCTCGGCAGACTGCATGTGACAGTCGAGTCCGCCCTCAGAGCTTTCCTTTGCAAAGTTTCAAACCAGTCATCCATCTGTCCGTCGTTCCCTCCCTCTGTCCTCCCCTCCCCCTGCCTTACCCTCCCCCCCCTTCGACCATCTTTCACAGCCTGTGGAAACAGTTTGCGGGGAGAAAAAAAAATACTGGATTTGACTCAGCCAAAAGCTCTGCGGCTGAGGAAGTCAATAATTTTATTTCTCTGCTCTACGTGCGCCCAGACGCCCCCCACACCCACCCCGTCCACATGCCTACATTATCCTAAGCCAAAGCATCCGAGGTGTGTAACGTAAGCCTCTGCAGTGCGCCTCATGTTTCATAAAGAGATAAGGGCCACTAAAAATACCCATGGTGTGCGGAGAGATAGCCAAGCATTAGAAGAGGTATCTACAGTGAGCAGCGAGCAGCCAGCGAAGAAAAGCAGTCTCGTTTAATTTGAACCACAGGAATCCCCCCCAAAAAATAAAAGAAAGAAAGCAGGGTCCCATAGACCCAGCCACAGATACTACTTTATACAGACAATAGATTGAAGAAAATTTAAACAGCTCTGGGATGATGCATTATTATATCAATCTGCACTGGAAAGCAGGAATAGAAAAGAAAATAATACTCCCACAGAATGCCGGCGTTTGAATTTAAGTTGCAGTGACAAACACGGAAAAAAGTGCACAAAAAATGTGGGTATGTGAGTGCACATATACAAGGAGATTAGTTTTAAGAGCAGGTCCATTTAGATAATTTAGACTTGATAACTACGGCAATCTTGAAATGGTAGAGATTGAGAAATTGTGATTTATCTCCCCCTTTTTTTTAAAAAAAAGACAGAGCTCTTGATGTTATCTTAACCAAACATTGATCCTTCAGCTGTTAAACTCAATATCACCATTATGATGGAAACCTATCTCATGCGACTTTTACATCTTGCGTAGCTGTTTCCTGCTGCTTCAACACATCTCAGAAGTTGATCCTTTGAAGGAGCTCCGTCCCAATTGCATGCACAATGCTGGAGCTCAGCTCGGAGAGTCTGTTTGCAGTGCATACAGAGGTCCGGCAATAGAGCTGAACACACACACACTTCCAAACTAATTGGAGTGCCATAACATTTGGGGCAGCAGCTATTGTATTCATTTTATTTTAAGTTCCATGTTGCGTATGTAGCTTGTTAGAGACAAACTGTGAGTGAAAGGGAGGCGGATCAGGAATGTTTTGCATTTGAGCAAGGGTTTGTCTCTCTCCCCATCTGTTTCCCCTTCACACTATCCAGGGCTCATTCTGTTCTGCACAGGAATGACATGCTCCGACAGACAGATGGATAAGACGGGAGAATGAGAGATGCGGCCAAAAAGAAAGTAAACAACCTGGCTTTACTTCGGGGAGTGCCGGGAGAGCTTTCGGCATGAGAAGCGTTCCCTTGCAGCAGGTAAATCGAGAGACGTGCCAGCAAGTCCTCCCTCTAATTCCCCGTAGCCTTGTTAGCCCGTAAATTCAACCCTATATTGAAAACTCATCAGAGTTCTTAAAAGTGTCTTGACCCTCAGAAATATAAGCGGCAATCAATTATTCAGTGTCAAATACTGAGTGCTGATTTTGTTGAAGAACTTTTATTTAATAAAACGTTTCCGCTTCTCAGCAGAAACGGTCTAATTTCTAAGCTGTAAGATGTCAAACTGGTTGAAATATGTAAGATGAATTCTTATTACTTCTCTGTTTTGTTCCACTAAGTCATCATCATTCACTTTGTATTTTTCTCCATTCATTTTTCCATTTCCTCTCTTCTTCTTCATCATATTCTCTCATTCCCACATCCTTTTTTTCCAGTTTCTACCACTTCCACCAATCTCTTCCATGTCTTCCTCCTGAATGTGCTTCGCTTTCTCTTATTTGAGTTCAGGTTACTTTTCTACCATTTTGTTTTTCCATGTAATCTTGTTCATCTTCCACTTATTTTTATTCTACTTTCTACCGATCCACTTCCTGTATTTCCTTTCCCACTATGTCTTCCTTATCCTCTATGCCTTTCTGTCTTCCTTCCTCTTCCCCTCCTTTGTCTTGAACTTCCACACATTATGTTTATTATTTATTCACTTCCACTTCTTCTACATTTTCACTCCCAGTACTTCTTCTTTCACTTTGTCTTTTTATTACACACACACACACACACAAACACACACACACATTTCATCTTCCTTACGTTTATACTTAGGCCTATTCTTCATCTCTTCATTCCTTTTCAACTTCACAATATTTTCATCATTAAATATAGCGTACAATTTATTCATCCGATTGTGGTCTGATACGCCAATACCATCAGTAGTTCTCCTTCAAAAAGTCAAAAGCATTATAACTGTAATAGATGAACACATTTCTCATTCAAACACACTCTCTGAACTACTGCATTCGTTTGATAATAAGATATGTTTCCCATCACACTTGGCTTTTCCCTTTTTACTAAAGGTGCCGACTGATTACAAATTATACAGTTCCGGTTGGCACAAACAGGGTACGGACTTCAGTTTGACAGGAAAGAGATTACAACTGCCTGAGCAAATGCTGGAACCATTTCCAGCTCCTTCACAACTTCTCCTTCAGCATTTGAATTCCTATCGAGCCAAAGTGGTTGTCGAGTCATCGCCCGCTGCTCTTTTTTAAGCTGGGATATGGATAGATACCCACCCAGCCTGCCCGACCGGTCCAGCATTTCATCTCTCAGCGTGATTAAATGGGAGACATGTACACCCGATTTGTTAATTCATCAAAATGGTACCTTGTGGGATACAGAGGTTGAATTAATCACATTTTGGGCAAATTCGTGTTGGCTTGCATAAAGCTCAAAGAGACGGGCACTACAGTTTAGTCTGCTGGTGACCTAGTCAGAAGGTCTGAAGAGAAAAAAGAATGAGAGAGTCGTGTGTCTATTGGTGGAGAGTTATACAATAAATACAGATGATGGACAGACAATATCAAGCAAAGATCAATGAATGCATTTTGGGGCAGGCAAACCAATTTGAGATCCAATAAATGGAGTCAGAGATATGAAACCTGCTGATTTGTGAACTTTTCTTACATCGCCGTCCAACCCCGAGGATTGGCTGCCTGAGTGAATTGTTATCAACTACAGAAAGCAGCACCTTGCTTGTTAGGAATAATGCGTCAGGCATATGACACTCCCACAGGGAAAGTGCAGGTGGGGGGTTGCTTGCCATCTTGTTTCCACTTCTTTGTTGTGTAATTTGTCTCATAAGTACAAGGTTTTATAACAGTCATTAGAAGGTAAATCCCCTTGGCTCAACTTGCCACAGTAAAGCACTGGCATTCAGGGCTTGATAAATGGACACTCAACACTGGTTATTATGATGAATGGGAATTTCACACTAGTAGCAGCCAGGTATCGGAGAACGAGAGAATTTCTCCCCAAAAGTGCTGCCAAGTGCAAATTGGAAACGGATGCCTATAGGATCGGTTGACATTCACTGTATTGGCTTTTATTGGATTGTTGGATTTGCTTGAAGTTAGGGGAGCGTGCAGGAAGATGCTTCGACATATCATGATCCATTTCGTCAAAAAAAAAAAGTCTTTAAAAAGGAGTCCAATACTTCTAGGGTAAGACAGTCAATACGCAGATCTGCCGTTACGGCGGTGAGCACAGATTAGCGAGGGTCCATGCCGTTTATCCATCAGTACAAGTTGCAGGGCCTGGCATGCCGACATGGATGCAGCCAGCCAATATATTACAGTGAGCTTATTATCATCAGAGACTTACATGAAAGGGAGAGGGGAGAGAGAGAAAGTGCGAGGTGACGCTACACTGGTTGTCTGATCAATGGGGGGTATCAAGCAGCAGAGAGGAAGAGAGAGAGGGGACAATGTAAATGGAGAGATGCAGGCGAGGGGAGGTACAGTATAGGGCAATTTAATCTGAACCATCGCAGCTGGATAATAAGAGAGGTGCGAGAGAATATAAATAGTGAGTGAGAGACTAATGGAACTCATTTTAGGAGGGTTTTTAACCTATTTCAGAGAGAATCCAGGGTAATCAATTATATGTGCTTTTAGCTTAGGCCTCGGCTTTAATTACTCTTCAAATGTGATCATTCTCTGACATACTACCTTAGTCATGGAAATAGATAACCGCTACATTAAAATTATGGCTTTTGTAGGTCGCAACCAGAGAGAAAGTCCCAGAAAAAATGCCAAAAGGCAGCATTGGGAAGACAACTTTTGGGTATATGTATCTGTGCCTTCTTCTACTGGGTGAATTATAATCACATCTCTTTGATTTAGTGCTAGATTTCCCATAACCAACCTTCATAAATACAGCTAAATTTTAATGTTGACATTCTCGTGTTGAGTGGCAGGCCAGACCCGACTGAGCGGACCTGTGATGCTGTGACAGTCTAAAGCCCTCTCCCCTCAGTGTCAGCAGCCAGTTAAAACCTTGGCCTACAGTTGTTCAGTCAATATGTGCTCACAGTCCCCGGGACACTAAGGAGGTCTGTTACAGCCCCAGCTCCAGTCTAGCAGTAGGCCTGTTTGTTTGACAGTCAACACTAATCCACTGCTCTGAATCACTCTCAGAAGGGAAGAGGGATTGAGATGGCTGGAGGGCGAACTCCTGAAAATATGCAATGCTGCACTCACATTCAGTCCCTCTGAGTATTGTTCACAAAAACATGTGTACCGACATAGAAATGTGCCCACTTAAGCACACGGACCCACACATGGCAGCAACACATAATATGTCATCATTTGAAAAACATCCTGTCCCGATGTCCAATTGGATGCATCAGAAAAGACAGCAGCTTTGATTTTTTTTTTCGAGCTGTTAGTTTTGTAAAGCTCCTGTCATCTGTCACATCACATAATTGCAAAAGCCAGCAGGAGGTATTTCCCATTCTGTCACAAAGGATATGAATGGACGACATGAACATCCCTACAATCTGAAGCAATGTCAGTCATGCCATTCAGCGAGAGAAGTGGCACACCAGCATCTTCTTGAGCACCAATTAGGAAGCCGAAAAGAGGCAAAACACATTCAAGTCAATGCAATGTGAATGTATCCATGTTGACATTCACACACTAATTTAAAAGGGTTCTCGACAGGCAACTCTACAAGCCCGTATTAATACCATTAGCATACCCACTTTGCATTTCTGCTCTATGCATTTTCTAGTCTCGAGTTTACTGTTGCTTATTCAAATGCACCAACGGTCGGATAATTAACAGCTAACAAGAACGCTAAAACAACACAGCAGCTTAGAAAGTAGGCTCTTCACATCAGGTGTCACTTATATCATTAACAGTGGCTTTGTTCTATTCAGTGTCCCTGTAAGCCATGACAGTGTGAGGGAGCCAGCATGCACAAACACCGAAACTAAAGCAACTCAATTTAATTGAATTTAATAAAGTAATTAATTGAATATATTACTTACACCTGCCACGTATATCGTTTTCTGATGTATCAGGTTGTGACGTATCAAAATATGCCACATGGATAATCATGGAGACATTACACATGAATAGAATAAACATGTAACTTCCTTACTTGATTACTCACATTAAGACAACTTCCAAATATGATTTAAATGTATAAATGATGCATTATGTTATTAAATATATGCTAATTTACATACGTTTCCAGAACAGAAATCTAAACATATTCTATAAATTATGCTATGAATGATATATTAGCAAACCTCTCTGTATAGATAGGAAGAAAACTGGAAAGTTTGGTTTATGTAAAAAAGAAAACAGCCTTTAAAGATATTGTTAAATTTCATATATTTTGCAATACACGAATGAGGGATTGAGGGATTCAATTAAAAAAAAAACATTAAGTAATAACTAGCACCATGAAACTTTCCCAGTTGATTACTTCCATAAAGACAATCATTTTTTTTTTGTATTACAACTTTTCAGAAATGTAGTTTTAATAATGAAAGTTTTAATTATTATAAAATCATAACAAGTTCTATGGGGCCTCCAGCACCAATGGCAGTTACCACTGTGGGGAGGAGGAACACATCACCGCGTGTTGACTCCTGACCTCCTATACATGTAGGTCTGTGGTTCAGCAGCTAGCTGTGATATCCGTCTCGGCCCTCTCCGCCACCAGACCCTTCCTTAAAGGGAGGCTGATCCATGGAGGTCTTTCTCTTTGAGACAATTTTTGACATCTAAATCTAAACTTTCAACCGTATGAAATACATTCAAAACATAAGCTTTAACAACATCAACAGGAACAAGGAAGGGTGCAGAAGTTCCCGCCATTCGCATTACAGGTGCAGACCAGGCAGCCCAAGATGTGGAGGAAGGTGGCAGCATGGGTGCTCTATCTTGCCGACACTCTCTCCTTTTCCCCGTGGCATTGTTACGCTTTGTCTCAGCTTTCCCCTGAGGATGAGTGAGCGGCAGGTGAATGCTTAGCTAAGACTTTTCCTCCTCCAGGAGTTTAAAGCGCTGAGTGACAGATGAAATCGATCCAAAGAGTCCATCTGTGACGACAGAGGCTCTCAAGGGATCATCTCCGTCCTTCCTCAGTGAGTCCAAACCACACATGGCAAGAGCCCAAAGTGGCTAGAGACATCACAAAGTCCAGGGCTGTTACAACTTCCTGAATCAGATTATTCGTTGAATTATTCTACGGTTCAAAATGTCTGTGCAGCAGCAGATGGGACTTCCCACACAGCTACAAGGCTACTTGGTTAGGTTTGGTAAAGCAACATGGTTTGGATTAAAAAGATATCAAATTTAAATGAAACAAAACAAAACCACAACAAATGACCTCAGGTTAGGTTTAGGGAACAGTAATACTTGGTTCACTACACAAACAACAGTCTCCTGGCTGAAAGGCCTGCATTTGACCAGCAGCAAGGTGGTGGGTATGAGCATGGCAGAGGCAGACTGACCTGTTAAGGTCTTCATAGTGGTTCACAGTGTTTTAGTACTCAGACTACGACAGCAGGAAGTTGCTCGAAAAGACTATTTTACTGATTCTACCTGCAAAGCATCAACTGAACATAGTGGAACCATTAAAAAAGAAACATACAGCTAAATGAGAGTTAATACTGGATCGACTTTCATCGTGGACACAAAGACAGTTCTGAGTAAATGCTACTTCACATCTGCCAAATGTGCAAACAGGCAACTGTTTGCTAACAAGCTCATAAAATCAACTGTTAATACGTTCATGTTGGTTTTATGTTGTTTCTACTGGACGCAAGTGCTCACAAATTCACTTATTGCTGTGTTTATGCAAATATGACAGTATTTTTAATTATTTACAATTTAGCAAGAGCTCTACAATAGATGCATCCCTCAGTAGTATAGTGATTCAACGTGAGTATTAAGGGTTAAAGCATCCACATGGCATATGGGCTATCTACTTTTATGTGTGTTCCATGCCCCTTTTTTAACCCCTGCCTTCTTTTTCTCTCCAACTTTAGATCCCTCCAGCTCCGGGTCGACTATCTCCTCACTAACACTCCTCGTAAAACTGATTCAAGAGAACAACCATAGTGGCAGACTCGCAGTTCTCCACACCCATCTCACCGGATGAGCACTCCGTGATTCAGAGATGGCTCGACAGATGGATTATAACCCTGTTGTCGGTGCCTCGCTGCCGGCCACAGGGCCGAAGTGTTTGATAAAGGCATGTCAAAACAGTTGTAGAGTTCTTGGACTAAAAAAGCCCATACTGGGGGGTGGGCCAAGATCATGTCACCTCCGGTGCCGTCTCATGCATGGAAATGGATTTTGCGTTCACTCGAGGCTTTGAGAGAGAAGAGGGGAGAAGCACCACGTGCTTGCATTCGATGGATGTTTTGTTTTGACACTTAGAAAGCGCAGTTCTGAAGCCCTAGAAAAACATGCTGACTAACTGTTCTCTGGTGACCTTGCATCCAGTTTGAGTGTGTTTGTGTGTGTTGGTGGGCTGGTAATAAAGAAAGGTGGGGGCTTCCATAGACGCAGAGCAGCTTAAGTTTAATTGCTTGTGGTGGCAGTCAAAGTCAATATGGCGGTCAATGGCCCGTGCATCCCGCAGGTTCATTTCCCCATAATTACTCTACATGCGCCTAGCCAATGCATAAGTCTGTCATCATTAAAATAATACGAATGGGTTGGGCCAAGGAGGAGGGCAGGAAGAATGGAGGAACAAATGCAAAAGAAATTAATGAATCAATACTGCAGACAAGAGGAAAAGATGGCCTCGCACAGCAGAGGCACAGCATTAAGTGTGGGCAGGTCTGCAGTTTCTCCCATACACACATAATCACATGCACACAATCAAATCAATGCACACACACAATCGCATATGCATGATTTAATGCAGTCATTGGGACATTTTGGCCTCTTTTAGTGAACTTTTGAAATGGAAAAAAAAAAAAATGTCCGAGGCAGAAAACATATCACCAATTTGTCTTAGAAGTGAAGGTTAGTGTTATCTATCTAAATGCAAATGACAAAAATTCAAAAAGCTAACACAATTATGGTGACTGGAACTTTGGTACATCTAATAGCACATTCTCAATGGCACACTGAACATTGCAATATCAATAACAATTCACTAAATGTATTTTAATTAAACCGCAAACTGAAAAAAACTACTTTTGCAATAACGAAGAAATGTGATCAAATTAGCTTATTCCATTCGGCCTTCCTAATTCAATTCATATTTTGGATTTGAAAAACAAAAACAGAAAAAAAACAAACTTGGATGAAAAGCCCGTTATTGACATAAATGTAATAAGCATTCCCAGAGCAGTAGCTTGGCTCATTACGGTTCCCCTGAACCTGCTGGATTGCAGCGTAATGTTGAACCAATATAAGGTGTGTGTCTACACGTGTGCACATCTGTGTGCATGAGGCGGTGTGCGTCTGCCGTGGCGTAGCCATGTGTTCTACAGTTGCTGAGCGTAATCCTCGGCCTTTACCAGCTGCCCGCAGGTCTTCAGGAACGTCTCACTTGAATTAAAAACAGGTGGACACTGTTTGATTAGCTTATTAAAACACACCTGCTACTGAAGGGCGAGGAACGACACACACACACACGCGCACACACACACACACACACACACACACACACACACACACACACACACACACACACACACACACACACACACACACACACACACACACACACACACACACACACACACACACAGACACACACACAAAACTAACTGTGTGGAGCACAGAATGATTATTATGCGAGGAGATATTTGCTGCATTAAAAGGTTTTCACGATAAAGAAAGCCATTCTAAGCTGGGTGAGAATAACACAAAGACAATACAAAGTAGTTATTTCCATCTGGGCTGTACGCTTAAATTGATGGTGCTCATTTTAAGTTAGTGTCTGTTTTGAAATGTGCCGGTCATATGCTTTTTTAAGTTTTATTACTTATGTTTTCTATTATGAGCTGAAGTCACTCCCCACATAGGAGCTGCCATTCTGCTTGTATAACTCCAGTAATAGATAAAGGGAAGAGATAAAGCAAGTTTAACTGACAATAACCAGTTGAAAGGATAGTTTCTGTTTATAGCTAAATATAATAAATGTGAAATTTAATATGAAAACCATATTGCCCTTCTGAGAGAAACGACAGTATCACAAATTCAGGATTTCAGGTCATTTAGTTTAGTTTCCCTCAATATTCCTTTTATAGCTCGATACATTTTTGTATGTATTTATTGGTTTGTAAACTCACGTATTCGTTTTTACGCCATACGTTCCTCACATAGCCGGTGTGGAGATTGTGCAGACTTTTGTTATCAAATGGGTTGTAATCCGAACCGCAGACACCAATCCGGGCAATGACGGTATACATTGATTAAACGAGTAGATGGTCTAATGATTCAGCAAGTATCTCGCAGTTTAATGGTGTGCTGCGATGTTCCCACCGGCTGCATTTAAAAGGCACCGGAGACGTTCTCTGCAAAAGCGTTTTATGGTATGCCAGGAGGTTAACAGCCATTTGAAAGCCCATTGAGTCATTGTTACATTTAAACGTTCTCAAACATGAAGCGTTTTATTCCTGTGACGGCCTTTACTTCAGTGACCAGCATGTAAATGTCTTTCTGTCTCTCTGTGTGTGTGTGTTGTGTATGGGCCAGCTGAGCTAATACAGTATTGCGGAGTAATTCCCCACCATTACCAATGGGACAAGGGCAATTGAACCCTCGCACTTCATGTTTTAAATGCTCATTTATGCATCAAATGTACCTTTAGAAGATAATAAGACGCCATAATAGATTTTTATGAAAATGTATTACATGAGAGGGAAGCTAGTGCAAGTGAACACTTTCCTTCTGCCCGTCTCACCCTTCAACAGATCCCTTTTTTCCCGGCAGCTATTTAATGCTCTGGGTCCATAAAACTCCTCCGTATGAATATTTAATGTAGAACTCATGTAATGCAAATTCTACTTTATTTTATTTTCCCTCTGCCCAGTCCATTATTTTGCCAAGCACTGCGACAGATCTCGGTGAGAGCCGAGACACACTGTTGAGAGTTCAAAAGGCTTTGCACACACCCGTTGCCATTATCACGGAGGCACGACTTAAGCGTTCACATACACAAGGGAGCGGATATAGATTTTACGCACGGTTTAGCGTCGTTTGAATTGGCTGGATGTTAATGCGGAGCACATGTTTTAATTATCAAGTCAATGCTTTTTGGGTTGTGGGGAAATGAGACGAGGGCTGGATGAAGATTCTCAGTCATTCAGGTCAGAGGATATCTACAGGTAGGAGTCAAATGTACACGGACTATTTCCTTTTATTCTTGAGAAGGTTTTAGCGCTTTCACCCCCAGATAATTCGTCAGTTCGTCAGCGTTCACTCACACCTTGATGTTGCAGAGAAATCATTAAGGTTGTGTCAGTCAGGGCAAGGTCACATGGCCATTAAGTGAGAGTAATGAGGGTCACGTTAATTAGGGAAGTAGTTCAACCTCACACAGCATGCGTATCCTCTTTCTAACAGACAGATCATATCGAGTGTATATTTGCTTTCATGAGCCTTTTAATGATTAATACCTGTCTGCCGACATGTTACATTACACAACGCTTCCTCCAATCATTTCCAGTTAATCCAATTAAACATGCATATTAAACTAAAATTTGCCTACTATCTATGCCAGATACACATATTTCATACAATATTCTCAGAGAGAAACTTAGTTTTGCTCATTTGAGTCCCACATCCAGATCAGACTCGCTGAATTATCCATTTTTGGTGTGTTTTTAAAAAAAAAATGCAACACTTTATTAGATTGGACTTTAATGTTTCAATTGAGGAATACATTTGCCAAAAAGCACTTAAGCAAAATAAGATGTTTCACTCTAATAAGAAACACATCTCTAATATTTCTTGTATATATTTATTTGTTGATCCGCAGTCAAGAGAGAACCGATCAATGACACGGACCAATCAATTTTCACTGTTTAATTAAGGTCACGGATGTTCTCATATTGACAAACCTGCCACTGGTTTGCGTGTTTTCCCAGCTTCTACAGTCTGGTTCTTCATTTTACTGTTTGCATCTCAGAATGTGTAAACTGCGAGCAGGTGAATGCAAACCACAGAGGACACACATTTATGGTCTGCCATGATGGGCTATGAAACAACAGATGGGCAAAATGGTGGACTCAGGTCTGTCCAGGCCTCCAACCCTCCCCTCTCTCTCCGTGCCAGCTTGGCTTGCCAGGCTGAGAGTGCCAGAGAGTTCGCTCCTCTCTCCCCTTCGAGGGGTGTCTCGGGCGAGGGCTTGGCATCGCAATCTATGCTGCATCGGTAGCAAAGGTCAGTGTGTGTGGTTAGCTCCCGGCAGCAAGTCAGTGATATAACCAAACCTCTGCCTGCGTTGGCAGAAGAACGAGACATGTGAAAGGAGGAGGTGAAACTACAAGAGAGGAAAAACTGAATTTCTATTGAGTGAAAAAACAACATAACAAAAATCCATTTTTGAGCCGCCTATCTCTCTCCCTCTGGCTCCATGATCCCATACTGACCTGGCAGGTCTTCCATGAGTCATTACTGAAATAATGAATAATGAGGCCGACGTGTTGCACAAAGCTTTATAAAAACATTTACCTCGATATTATTATGCATGTTCCTGCACCCTCCATTTCCTGCTCTCTGCCGGCACAGGGGAGCAACACTGCAGGTCACCTACTCTGCTGCTGCTAACATCTGATACAGGTGTGTACATTACGTGTAAGTGTGTGTGTGTGTGCATGTGTGTGTGCGTGTGTGTAAGTGTGTGTGCGCCTGTTTGACAAGGTTGAGAGAGGGTTGATGTGGGAAGGAGCTCTACTGTGTCTGAAATTGGATCCATGCTAGTTAGCCATTCACATCACAGCACTTTGCAGAGCTGAAATAAATGACATTTGAAAAGCACGTTGCAAAGTCATATTGTTTTTTTGGCTGGCCCCCTGCCCATGATAATGAGCATCTTTTGTAGTTTTAACAGGTCTGTTTTCATGTTGGTGGAGATTTACCAACACTCCTCTTGAAGTTCCCTTCAGCTGCCCCGAATACAGACTTTAATGGGAAAAAAAGCACATAAAAAACATTTGTGCTCCGTTCCAATTATTCGTAAAGCGAGTACAAAAAAAGATGAATGCTATTTGAAGTATTTGAAGTCATTAGTGTAATGATTTAATTATTTATGAGTGCCTGGGCATAACTTAGCATGGGAAAAGCTTTCAAGATATTATTGAAATTAAATGCAAATGGTTTATTCCTCTCTGTGCACAGAAACGCCTGGAAAATAGGTTTCAGTCAGCTCTTTTTTTGTCTCCGTGATGGGAAGAGACTCTCAGCTTTGTGTACATCTTTCATTGTCCTATTTTTGTCTCTCCAATTTTGAGTTCTCCTCCCCCTTCTCTCCCCATCATACCCGAGCCTGTCATCTCCTTTTCCCACCACTTTACTTCCCCCCTACCTCCGTGCGTATGTGTCTGTGGCCGACATGCTGCGTTTATATATTCAAGATTAAACAAATACGAGACAAATACAATAAACAGAACAGGTCGGACAGACGTGAACCTCAGCGCAGTGTCAGCGTATGAGGGATCGCAAACATTTCAATGCAAAGGGAAGGAGCGACTCTATTATGTCCTCTTGATTCCCACTGTCTCCAGCAGAGTCTTATCACATGAACAGATGCAATTGCTCTCATGCGTTTTTTTTGTTTGTTTTATATCACTCATTTTTGTGCTGTCGTACTTTTATTCTTGGGATGATGGTGAACTTGCCAGTCAGCCATGCTGATTCCTTGGTTTTCTGCCCACTCACAATAGAACGCTGGACATAATAGCCTTTGTGTTTTATTCTTGGCTCCATCACCTGGAATTAGGGAGGAAGAAGACACAGCACAGTACCTGCAGGGCCGTTACTCTGCATAGCACCTGTATCATCATCAACGCCGTGTGCGTCTTTCTGTTTGCTATTTCTGACTCACCTCGTCATCTCCCAGAACTCATTACCCACTCTATATGTTTTATCATATTATATAATGACAGAATAACTAACAGGAGCACCGATTGCCTCAACCACCAGTGTTAGTCATCCACAGCTGCCAAATCCATACTTGACATGGGTTGGTGATGGAGCAACGGGAGGTGATGCATGATATGTGTGAAGGTCTCAGCATGCAGAACAGCTTACAGTTTTTGCTTAACGACAGCAGGCACAACTGGAGTCACAAGACTCTAAACACAGTCTGCACAGCAGCAGTTCATGTGGACCAAACTAACTCTTTTTTTCACTGCTAAACACACCGCTGTCAAAACTGTAAACCACACATTCAAAACAGAATGTTTTCAGCCTGGTTACTTTCAAACACTGATCACAGCAATTTTAACTGAAAGCCTAAGCAGGTGTCTTGGTAGCGAACACATAAACATCTAGGGTAAGCTCAGAGATCTTTGTTTAGGAAGTGGACCAAGGAAGACACGCTGGTGGAGCGAGAAGAGTGGCAGGGAGAGAGCTGCGTGGAGGAAGACCTAGAGCTGTCAAATGATGAAATAAGGGCCATACTTATATACTTATAGGGGTGTGTGCACGCACGCGTGTGTGTGTGTGTGTGTGTGTGTGTGTGTGTGGGGGGGGGGGGGGGGGGGGCCCAACAGGAGGAAGGATATGTTCAGATGAGCAGGACAATACTGTTGTTGACATGGTTGTCAACAATAACATTACTGAATGACTACAGACAATCAAATATATATATATAAACTTCTTCTTATTAATCATTATCATATTATTCAAACTGTGAAGACGGTAGTGTTTTTCCTCTCATTGTGTTCTGAGTGGCAGTGTGTGTTGTCACCATGATGATTGTTCACAGTGTTTCGCTGCACTGAGCTCAGGTGACTGTTGGTGATGCAGACTGTGGTTAGAAAATAAGATCTCTCGAATACATTTGCATTCAAGCTAAAAGGCAAAAAACACAAAGTGGTCATGCTGCGGCTTACAGACACAGCATGATGGGATTTTGCAGTTTGTCTAATTGTAGAATTAAATAGCCTTTGTAGTAAACGGTGGAAGAAGTGTTCAGAACATTAGCAGATATACGCTTTATTGTTTGTATTTTCAAACAGTAAAACTCACTTACAGGAGAAAGGCTTTGAGGAGAAGGACTTTTATGTTATTATTTATTTTTATTTTTTTAATTATGATTTTCATTTAGCTTTAAACCCAACTGCCATCAGCTTAACACTGTTCCAAACAGCTCTTTTGCTTGTAGTTCCCTGTTTTGCATGTCTGTCCAAAATCAATCTGCCTTCATGGATCAATAAAGAAAGATGTATTTTATTGAATTGTAAATGTAACATTATCTCACATAACATGTTTGGATGGAGTTGGGTGACAACTATTAACACTGCATGTAGCTGCATTTCAGCTTAAGTTAGAGGAGAAAAACAGATCATATATATATATATATATATATATATATATATATATATATATATATATATATATTAGGGCTGTCAAAGTTAACGCGTTAATAACGCGTTAACGCAACATCCTCTTAACGCCGTTAATTTTTTTAACGCGCGATTAACGCTCGGTATTTAAAAAAAAAAAAAACGCGCATTGTATGATTTATGGCCGTCGGTGGCACCTGTAGTCTTGATCCAGAGGGAAGGTGCCTGTCCACAGGCAGCGGTGTTTCCCCGCGTCCCATTCATTGTCTATGTGAAAAGCCGTGCAACGCATTCTGGTGGCGTTGCGGCGAATGTCGAGAGACGGCGCGCGAGTTGGCCGCTCCTCATTTGCCTAAAGTTGAAGTCGAATCTACTTTATGCTAATCAGAGGCGCCGGGCTCGACTCGCCGCCTCGTGAACGCTCGCGAACGCTCGCAAAAAGTTGTTGTTTAAAGGAGAGCGCCTGTCAATCATCCTCTAGTGGCAGCCTGCCAAGCGTGCAATACTGGGAAGCGGCGCGTCCACACGCGTTTAAAATCGATTTGTGAACGGCAAATTCACCTTCAAAAGACTGCCAGATGGTTCAGTCGATAAGACCAAAGTCATCTGCGCGTACTGTGGGTATGAAATGAGCTACCATAGAAGTACGTCCAGTCTGAGATATCACTTGCAAGCCAATGCACTTATATCCTAACTGTACTTATCTCCTGTTACACTATCTCCTGTGACATGTTCACTTTAATTGTTTGTGATATATTCTTATAACCCTGTTTTGATCCCATGTTTTGGTAAGGGGATATTTGAAGTGTTAAACATTTTCATAAATCAAGTATATTTGCCCTTATGTTGTTAAAAGTATTAAGAATATGAAAAAAATACATTAAGGTACATTTAGAAGAAAAAAAAATGTGCCAAAAAAAGGGATTAATTTGCGATTAATCGCGAGTTAACTATGGACAAAATGCGATTAATCGCAATTAAAAAAATCAATCTTTTGACAGCCCTAATATATATATATATATATATATATATATATATATTTAATACCCTATCCTCCATTTTTTTTGTAAAATCTCACTCTCACTAGAGACCCTTGCACATCACTCAAAACACACTGAGAACAAAGTTTGACGGACCTGCCCTGCCTTGTTACGGCTGCTATGATCCCAACTCATAAAAAGGTATGCATGACATCACATAAATACTCCACAGAGACATCAGATATTTGTATTAACGTTGCAATACTATGTGTCGTTGCAACTGAAATACCAGTTAGTCTAGTGCAGGTGAGAGTTTGGCAATGAAATACCAGTAGACATAATATCCGAATCTGAAGATCTTTTAATGCTGCAGCATGAGCCACTCACAGTGCGACGCAAGAGTGACTGAGTCACTGTTTCTAAGGGCACTTATAATGCAGTTGAATTTACATACAGGTTTGACATCCTGCAGCCCCCCTCTCCAGGTGTCCCCAGGATGTTGTCTTTGATCAAAGGGTCATTGTCTTATCCTGCATCAAAGGGCTTGTTTGGTGACGCCCCTGGTGGCAAATGGTCCTGCAATACGCATTGAGGACAAACAGCCATTTGCCCACAGAGATACATGATTAAATAGGAATTTCCCTCACATTAGGTTACACACAGATACATTGACGATTAACATTGCACTGAATGCATCACACTCACAGCTGATGAAGATTTTGAGACACAATGGCTTAGAGGATATGAGTCAGATTTGTTAACTGGTGATCATTTATTTTGGGGTAGCTCCAGTATTTGGATTGCTCATGGAGCATGGAGTTGTCGCATGTCCAGATTCACCTTGTTGCACACCTATCTTTCCAGTAAAAAGACACCTCAAGAAAAACCACCAGCGGTCTTGTAATTTGTTTGGGATATGAGAGCAGAGAACAACGCAGTTTATGCCAGAGCTCCATTGGTTTCTGATCCACACACAATGTCACAGGTCGTTCTTGGACACACACCACAGCCGCAATGGGCTACTGAGACAAAAGGTCTTAAAACATCCTTGCAAGAGTAAAATTATGCAGTACGTCAACAATTCACTTTGGTTTTCAGAAAGTGAACAGGCATGCCAGGCTGACACAGTGGCACTGCTAAAGTTTTAGCAGCACAAGGCCACAAAGTCAGCCTCTCAAAATTGTAGTGGGTAAAACAGGAAGTAACCTTCCTAGGCCACATTATTTCCCATAAGGTTTTAAAAAAACTAACCAATAAATCGGATCCAAGCCATCTTTAAAATTATGCTGAGATGGCACAGCCTCTGCAGAGCATGACACATGATCATGGACATCGACCGACAAACACACAGACTTGGACAACGTCGGACATGCCAGCTTTGTTTAGCTTGTACCAACCCTGACTGCCGCCCCGACCTTGGGCTGACCCGACTCAGAGCAACCTTTTGACACAGACTGTAAAAAGAAAGAATGAATGTCATCGCTAAATCTTTTTGTTCCTCAGGTAGTTGCATCCATCCTCCTGGAGTGGAGAATGAGCCACCTCACTCCAGCACAGATGATGCATTACCATAATGTTTTGCTCTCACTCCCTAATGTCACTATAACCTGATGCATTGTACTTAACCAGCAAGCCTTTTGTCTACATCAGTGGATGGTGAGCCACACGACTGCATGGTGGCAATTGTGGAAACCTGCTCACCACGACCCATTCAGATAACAATGTAAAATGTGAAAATGCCTAACCTTTCTTCCCAAATAACACCTCCTCTCTCCTCCAAAGGGCAACCTGAGTTTGCAAAGATGTTTGTATCAACTGCCAGTCTGCAGTCAAGAAGGCGGACACCATTTCAGCCTATGCGTCCCTGCAGTCTCTCCACTTCCTGGCCCTCACAGAGACCTGGATCACCCCAGAAAACACTGCCACTCCAGCTGCTCTTTCAACTGCCTACTCGTTTTCACACTCCCCAAGACGAACAGGGCGAGGAGTAGGAACTGGGCTCCTCATCTCACCCAGATGGTCCTACCAGGTCCTTCCTCTGGACCACCTACCCCGATCTACACTTGAATTCCACGCCGTCTCTGTCACCCTTCCTTTCAAACTCAACATCATAGTGATCTATCGCCCACCCGGTCCTCTCTGTGACTTTTTGGATGAGATGGATGCCCTCCTGAGCTGCTCCCCTGATGATGGCACACCACTCGTCGTCCTCGGTGACTTCAACATCCACTCGGGAAAGCTGCACTCATCTGAATTCATTGACTTCTTTTCCGCATTTGACCTTACACTCTCCCCCTCTCCACCAACTCACCGCGCCGGGAACCAACTTGACCTTGTCTTCACAAGATCCTGTTGCATCTCGGCACTCTCTGTTACCCCGCTCACCGTGTCCGACCACCACTTTGTGACTTTCTCCCTCCCCATGGAGCCCACCACATCCCTCCCCTCTACGCCTCGAATGGTCACCAGCCGCCGCAACCTGAAATCCCTCACTCCCTCCGCTCTCTCCTCAACTGTTATCTCCTCGCTACCATCCTCAGAACAGTTCTCCTTAATGCCTACTGAGGAAGCCTCCTCCATCCTGATGTCCTCACTCTCCTCTTCTTTGGACACTCTCTGTCCCCCAATCTCACGACCTGCGCGATCATCTCCCTCCCCTCCCTGGCTGTCTGAACCTCTGCGAACCAACAGATCATTGTTGCGAGCGTCAGAGAGAAAATGGAAGAAATCGGGCCAGCACAAGGACCTTACTCACTACCACCACCTCCTCTCTGACTTCACCTCCAGGGGTGCAAACTCATCAGGGATGAAAAAGGTGACAAGGACCCAAACCCCCTCGCGGAATATATATATATACACACACAATATATATATATATATATATATACACACACATATATATATATATTGCATATGCTTCAATGTTATTCCTCTGCCTCACTGAAGGGGGCTGGCGAGAGCCTGGAAAATGGACTTCCCTTCCAGTGAAGGTATAAATAATGGGAGACCAATGCCAGGGCTAAAAGGTTTGCTTCAAACGACGGAACATAAAATAACTCGATCGACTCCTCACATTGAAAGACAAACTGCTTTGAAAATATTTGGAACCTCAAGAATAGATTTGACTCTGGACGAACGGAATAAATATTAGCAAGGGGAGGTAGGGGGCTTCTCACCCCTCATTCGCTAACATTACATCGATATCAGAGTAAGCCTTTGCTCCGTTGATTTTCCATTATTTATTTTAGGTTTTTTTTTTTAATGTGAAGGTATGGTAGGTACATTTAACGTTGTTTTCTCGCTTAGATTTTTCAAAGGTTCCTGAGAAATAGACACTGTACTATCCGATAACACCGTTATTGTAACCAGCAAAAATGGTTGTGATTTGCGATGCGTATGTCAGCGAACTGTCTGACATTAGCACGTTAGCCTACGTTAGAAAGCCTGATGGTACAGACACACCAACTCCGGCAGCAGACGTCAAGTCAACGGATCCCATTCATTGTCTATGTAGAGCAGGAGCTCCGCATGATGGATACGGCACGTCAAATTGACTGCCCTGTCGCCGTACGTGAATTTGCATAAAGTTCGATGGATTGAACTTTATGCAAATGCCGTCCGTCCAACGCAATGCCGCCGGCTCCAGAAACTTCGTTCAAACTATCAAACTAGGCAGTGTTGATCAAATATGAATCCAGATTCTGTTACTGCACTACACATTTCCCGCCTCAAATGTTTTCAGAAACATGCTTTAGCGTGTAGTTTAACTGTAAAATGAGATCGTTTGTGGCCCGGCCGCCATGTAGGAAACGGCAGAGCAAAACTCAAGTTCCGCCCACTTCGCAGGACGTCTATCCAATTGATCCAACTTGAACACAGAACTGCCCACTCGCCGGTGCGTTCGACGGTCCGTTGCGTCGCTGCCGGAGTTGGTGTGTCTGTACCATGACGTTTTTGAAGCGTACCAACGTCACTCCTGTCTAGTACGGCATCAAGGCAGCTACAGACCCGAAGATGACATGATTACACGGGTTGGCCAAACGAACAAGCTTGGAATAAATATTTATGACAGCTTACGTTCGCCGATTACTTGGACGCCCCCCCACCCCCCCCCCCCCAAATATTTTTATTGCAGATTTCCATGAATCACACAAATGACCTTTTTCGGAACAAAAACGGCGAATTTCGCCGAAAGGTGACAAGTTTGCATCCCTGCACCTCAATTGTTTCGGCAGCTAAATCTGCCTTCTACCTGGCAAAGATCAACTCTTCTGCCTCCAACCCCAGGAAACTCTTCTCCGTGTTCTCCTCCCTCCTCACCCCTCCCCCCCCTTCCTTCCTTACTGCCGATGACTTTGCTACTTACTTTACCAATAAAGTAAATTACATCAGCTCCTCATTTACGCCTATTCCCTCCCAGAAGACATCTCCCCCAACTCTCAACTCGGATGGTCTTACCAGCTTTACCCCCCTCACCTCTGAAGACGTTCACGCACTTGTTACATCTAACCGTGCCACCACCTGCTCCCTCGACCCGATTCCCTCCTCTCTTCTCCAAGACATCTCACACGACATCTTGCCATTCCTCACCACCCTGATCAACTCCTCCCTCACCTCAGGTGTCATTCCAGCGGATTTTAAGACAGCTACCGTGAAGCCTCTCCTTAAAAAACCCACCCTAGACGCTACTGACATCCAAAGCTACAGACCTATATATCTTCTTTCATTCCTCTCTAAAACCTTGGAAAGTGCCGCCTACAACCAACTGTCATCCTATCTCTCGCTGAACAACCTCCTAGACCCTAATCAATCAGGATTCAGGACTGCTCACTCCACTGAGACGGCCCTCCTCACAGTGACCGAGTCCCTGCGAGACGCCAGAGCCTCGTCCCACTCCTCCGTTCTCGTTCTCCTCGACCTATCTGCTGCATTCGACACAGTCAACCACCAAATCCTCCTCTCCACTCTGGCTGAACTTGGCATAACTGACTCTGCTCTCACCTGGTTTACATCATACCTGACAAATCGCACCTTTCAGGTCACATGGAATGGCTCTATGTCCAAACCCTGTTCTCTGGACACGGGTGTCCCTCAAGGCTCAGTATTAGGACCGCTTCTGTTCTCACTATACACCAGATCACTAGGTTCTGTTATCATATCGCATGGATTCTCCTACCATTGCTACACAGATGACACCCAGCTGTTCCTCTCTTTTCCCCCGTCCTCCGACACTCACATTGCAACTCGCATCTCGGACTGTCTGGCTGACATCTCTGTCTGGACAACTGCACATCACCTCAAGCTTAACCTGAATAAAACCGAACTCCTCTTCATCCCAGGGAAAGACTGCCCTCGCATGGACCTGTCGGTCACTGTCGAGGGCATCACAGTATTGCCGTCGTCAACTGCGAGGAACCTGGGTGTAATCCTCGATGACCAACTATCCTGCACCCCCAACATCACTGCTGTGGCCCGATCCTGCAGATTTTGCCCTCTACAACATCCGCAGGATTCGGACCTTCCTCACAAAGGATGCAACGCAACTCTTGGTCCAAGCACTGGTCATCTCCCGCCTTGACTACTGCAACTCTCTCCTGGCCGGACTCCCAGCCTCTGCGATTAAACCATTGCAGCGTATCCAGAACGCTGCAGCATGCCTTATCTTCAATCTACCCAAATTCTCCCATGTGACCCCCCTCCTCCGTGACCTCCACTGGCTCCCTGTTGCAGCACGCATCCAATTCAAGACGATGACACTGGCCTTCAGGGCCATCAATGGAACGGCACCCATCTACCTTCAAACACTGGTCAAACCTCATGCCCCGAAGCGAGCACTTCGCTCCTCTACTTCAGCTGGCCGGCTGGTACCACCATCGCTGAAATCAAACAAATGTCGCTCAGCAAAGTCCAGACTCTTCTCTGTTCTGGCGCCTCAGTGGTGGAACGAACTCCCGACTAATGTCAGGACAGCTGAGTCATTTGCCATTTTCCGAAAAAGGCTCAAGACTCACCTGTTCAGACTTCACCTCGACTAGCATGACCCACTAACACCCCCCCCCCCCCCCCCCAAAAAAAAAAAAACCTTACCTATAGCACTCTGATCGTATCACTGTTGCTCTTGAAGTACTAGTTTAATCAGATGAGGACCTAACACTTGTTCTATTTTTAGCTCTTACTTTATCAGCAATGATACGTTGTGGTTTCCTTGTTTCCTTCTTTTGACAAATGTACTTATTGTAAGTCGCTTTGGACAAAAGCGTCTGCTAAATGACCTAAATGTAAATGTAAATGTATCAGTGCCTGGCTAGATATGGTAGAAACAGCTGACAGTTCCTAGTGTACAGCGGACTTCTCTAACCACTCACAAACATTTTGTTCTAAAGTTTTCTTTTCCCAAAGTGCTTAGTGTGCCTCAGACCCATGTCGGGAGAAGACAAGGAATCCAGCCAACTTATGCTATGCTTGACTACTGCATTAACCTCTCCAACTTTCAAGTCTGTCCACACACAGGGCAGAGCAGCCCTACCAACCCCCTTGCAAGGACCACTACAGCCTGGAGACTGGTACCCCTTTTCCACCGAGGCATTTTGAGGGCCGGTTCGGAGCCGGTGCCAAATCGCGAACCAGTTCTTCCTGTTTCCACAGACAAAGAGCCGGCTCTCGGCCTGGAAAACTGGTTCCCGACTGGCCCCAACTCTTTGCTGGGCTGGAACTGGGCCCGGCTTACGTTAGGGGCTGGGGGCGGGGTTAACGCTTGAGGCAACGGGGGAAAATACGCCGCTGCGGAGTTTTACTAACGTTACTGTTCCCGGTAAGTTTCACTTTTAAAATGTTTCACCTCGTTGCAAACCAACGACACATTTCTGTTTAGTTTACCAAGCTAGTGATTACGTTCATAACAGCAGCAACTAGTGGCTATGCTTCCTCGGGTAATGTAAGCTGACCGGCTAGCTAGCCAGCTAGCGTGATATTGCTAACAACAACGTTAGCATGCCACTTTCTGACTGCCGTTGGCTCACTAAACGTTACCAACTACCAACGTGACTTAACATCTGCCTTCACAGCGTCGTGGACACGTTTGTGATTAAACCGCTGTTCTCTGGTTTGTGTTTGTAGAGCTGACGGACATTGGCGATATTGAACGGAGGTCCAACCTGCAGATGACTAAACATCAAACACTCTGATCTATTGATCACACACTGTTCTACACTTTAAAAAATGTTGTGATTTTAGTATTTTGTGTATTTTATTGTTATTGTATTATTTGCCAAAATAAACACTTTTTCTAAAGAGACATGTCTGCTATGCTTGAAATTAGCGCTGCGGGGAAACCTCAGACGTATACAGTGACGTAATGACGTGGCTCTCTGGGCTCTCTAGCCGGTGGAAACGCAAACAGGTTCTCGGACGGTTCGCAAGTTGAACCAACTGCGAACCAGCACGGCCCCGGCCCGGCTCTTGAACTAGGTTCGCGTTGGTGGAAAAGGGGTATGGGTGGTGATAAAAGACTGCAGGAGACATCATTGGAGGGAACCACACTGGACAGGACCATTTCTGATACTCCTGGTAACCAACTCAGCAGTGAAGATAGCAGAGAGAGCCACGTGGGTCCCCGCCAGCCACTGCAGGAAGGAGCCACCACTCAAGGCAGAGATCCGGATGGGGGGAACAGACCCGCAACCCTACGAGGACGAGAAGAAGAAGACCCAGCAAAAAACCACAGGAGCGACTGCTGTGATGCCGACGGACAACAATGGCTGTGTGACCAATTTGGTCCGTGGGGAACAGTGGTGGTCCAGTTTTCCACCCGTCTTGATGGTGCTCTGTACACTTCTGCGGACCGGCATTTGTGCTCCGACGTGCATAACAACACCGACGAAGCAGGAAAGATAGTTGAGCAGTACGTTCAGCTCTGCACCACGGCTTGGGATAAGAAGGAAGAGGAAGAAAACAGGATCCTGATCATTGAACAATCGTATCACCTGATATACACCTTATATTAGTAACGATTTAGATTTCTGTAACCCCAATGTGATCCTTTTATGACAGTACCTATTGATTGTTGATTTAATTGTTTGATTTACAAATTAATCAAAAGGGGGGAATGTGAGGGAAATTCCTATTTAATCATGTAATTCCTATTTAATCATGTATTTCTGTGGGAAAATGGCTGTCTGTCCTCAATGCGTATTGCAGGACCATTTGCCACCAGGGGCGTCACCAAACAAGCCCTTTGATGCAGGATAAGACAATGACCCTTTGATCAAACACAACATCTGGGGACACCTGGAACGGGGGCTGCAGGATGTCAGACCTATATGTAAATTCAACTGCATTATAAGTGCCCATAGAAAGAGTGACTCTTCAGTCACTCCTGCGTCGCACTGTGAGTGGCTCATGCTGCAGCATTAAAAGATCTTCAGATTCGGATATTATGTCTACTGGTATTTCATTGCCAAACTCTCACCTGCACTAGACTAACTGGTATTTCAGTTGCAACGACATATGTTAAAAAACAGATCTCCACATCCGTACCAGCTTCTAAGCATTCAGTGCTACTACACTGCTGCACATCAGAGTGTGTCAGCAGCCAAGACATCCACAAATTAGACATGGGAATCTAGGAACACTTGATTATAAGGTTGAAGGAAAGGTCAGGCCATTTATCACCCACCGTACCTGGTCATTACAGCAACACCAATGGAAACTGTGACAAATGAACCCTTCTCACTTTAATAGACTTGGCATTCTGGTATTCTAAACGCATGCTGCAGTGAGACTCGGGAGTCAACAAGCCACATCCATTCACTGTAGAGCGCTGGAACACTCGCAACCTCTTCAGCCAAGACCAATTGCAATTAACAAGCACCTACTTAGAATAAGGGATATGTAATGGATGAGGACGTGGGAGGAAATGGATGAATGAGAGAACAAGCATTGTGTCATTACGCAACCATATAAAAGGGGCTTTGTGGAAGGAAGAGCATGAGAAGAAATCATAGTTCCCGTGACTCTGTGCTCTAATCCTCTGTAGCTTTGCGTTTTCCTCTTTGTCTTTCTAGATTCCCATCTCTGTGCTATATGCATGTTACTGCATGTACCGTGTCAATTTGAGTTTGCGTGGGCAGCTGTAGGGTTAGCATGTCTATTGCTTTTCAAATTATAGAAACCCCAAAAATATTCCAAAAGATGTAACGATGTAATATTGCAGACAACTCAAGCGGGGATCATCAACAAGGGGACGGAGCGTCTTCCAGGGGCCGTGCATTTTCCTGAACTCTCCCTGTGAGTTTTCCCATTGACAGCACTCGTTGCTCTCCGGGCCGAGGCCCTAAACACCAAGAGTGAGCCTCCAGTGGCAGTAATTACTGCACCACTCAACTGACATGACAAATGAACAAATGTCTCAATACCACGGCTTGCCCCCTCCCTCTTTGCTTCAACAGTCTTACATACACACACACATACACACACATTAGTGCTCTTGTTCTCTCTCTTATCCACACACACACAAATAATGAAAAGTTTTACGGCGGGAAGGCTATCAAACAGAGCAGGTGAAGGCTGTGACAGGGGCACACACCCCCTTTTGTGGGATGGAAAGAAAGAAAGGGAGAGCGGGGATGAGAAACTGTTGGATAGCCTGTCAGGAAGCAGGCAGCCATGTCCGTAGCAGCAGGGTCGTATGCCCAACGCTAATTACATTGATAAATGGTGTTGGCTGCACGTCCCACTACCAGCGATTTAAGGCCTCGCTGACCCGAACTATCACCAAACGTGAAGGACAAAGCATGCAGGGTGCAGAGAACAAGAGAGAGAGAGACAGAGAGGGAGGGGGCAAAGAAGCTCCTTTCAAAAAAAGAAGAAGAAAAAGACAGATTTGATGCTTGTTGACATTACTCGTCTGCATTATCACCATTTCATGGCGCCCACAAAGCTAATTGAATGTGCACCACCACCCGGCACTGAATCCTCTTTACTGCCGACAGGGCCACCTTCATTACAGTCTTTGTGCAACAGAACACTTCACATTCGACATATGACTCACTCAGACACACACACACACACACACACACTTTTGACCACATTTGCACAGCTTCATTTCCACTGTGGCTCACACTGACAAAAGCAACATATTGCATGTTTATCAGTTGCGCATGTGTGTGTGTGTAGTACTGTGTGTGCTAGAAAAATAGGGAGGTAAGGGGAGGGGGGCTCTCACAGGGGATAAATTTAAGCTTTCAAGCGTGTGTGATTACATGTGTGAGGGCGAGGCAGAATGAGACAAGATAAGAAAAAGTAATATTCATACATGTATGTGTGTGTTTGGACATTTTTATATGTGCTTCCTTATTTTTTTTGTATGGCAGAGTGAGAGGAGGCTGCCCTGTGATTGATTCTCCCTCTGTTTCCCATCGTATGCATCATCAAAGGGAGACACGGTGATCTTGAACACAATTAAGAAGGCTCAGCCCTGACACTTCTGTAATCAAACAGACCGGGGGAGAAGAAATGAGGACGTCAACTCCGACTGCTGCATCTGCACTTTCATCTATTGCCCTTTTCCCACCCTGTCAGTTTGTTGTCGATGTGAGGGATGTGTGTACAAGACGGGGTCGATGACAGGTCCAACTTATCAGTCCTGAGTCATCTTGCATCGTTTCTATGAAAATTCAGGGTTAAAAGTCAAATATTCCACATGCCTCGCTGGTTTCTAATCTCTGCATACAGCAGTCGTTCCAAAACGTGTGCCAAAGAGACCAGCCAGCAATGCTGTAAGAGTTTTTTTTTTTGTATATATTTTTTGATAATGTCTTACTTACCTGACTGAAGAGTCACTCTTTCTATGGGCACTTATAATGCAGTTGAATTTACATATAGGTCTGACATCCTGCAGCCCCCGTTCCAGGTGTCCCCAGATGTTCTGTTTGATCAAAGGGTCATTGTTTTATCCTGCATCAAAGGGCTTGTTTGGTGACGCCCCTGGTGGCAAATGGTCCTGCAATACGCATTGAGGACAGACAGCCATTTGCCCACAGAAATACATGATTAAATAGGACTTTCCCTCACATTCCCCCCTTTTGATTAATTTGTAAGAAAAGAAAACATTTAAATGATGTTTTCATATGACATAAGGATAAAAATCTTCATTACCGTATTAAGAACCCTATTAAATATGCAGTGATGCCAAATATAGCAACCGTGGGAGTAAGTGAAGGACAGTACAAAATAATTTCATTTAACCAACCAGCAATGTAACAACAAGCTCAAGTTTGGGTTTGGGCACATCTGGTATATGGGGCTTTAAGATGTTTGCTGTATTGGTTGCAATGGCTGAAAGATGAAACGCAGCACCAACTGCGTTTGAAAGACATTGTAAGTTCACATGAACTCTTGACTTCATTTCGGGGGGCATTTAGAGATGCTGTGATCCACTGTTATTCAAAACTGCTCAAGTCTTCACTGCAGGGGCTGGCGCTTCATTTGGGCTATTCTGACGTCCATCTGTTCCCATACAAACCCATTTACGGAGCACATTACAGGCATAAGCAATGAGCTGCTCAGCTTTCAGCCCATCTCAAATAGCAGCAGGCTTGCATTTTACGGCGAGTGAAGTGTAAAATATTACAGGAAGGAAATGGAGCCACAAACACTGCTACGTGTATCAGTCAATGTTAGACCTCCTGGCTGCACATGACTAACATTTACATATGAAAAGTCAAGTATTCTGGATGAAGTGCAGGCTAGGAAATGGCTATGGAACTATTTGCCATGATTAGAAAATAGATTTGACAAGAAAACCTTTCAAACGAGGAGAGAGCTTCAGAGTGGGTGAAGTGTTCAAATGAAGCCATCTTTATCCTTTTACTTTTGAGGCTCGGAGTAAAGAAAGTGCAATTATTTTATCAGCAAACCAAGGCAAACAACCTTATTCATAAGTCAGACACCCAAACAAAGACTTATTCAAAACCCAATCCCTGGCATTCACTTTGTAGCTACTCTGTCCTCAAATCTAAGGCCACTAAACTGTTTCTAAAAGCACTTTGAAGGTTGCTTTGGGGCTCAAGGATTGAATACTTTGTTAATTAACAGGATACGTAATCACTTAGCTTATTTTAAGTATCGTCTCCTATGGAAATTAGGAGTGAACAACTGAAGTGCCACATCCATCACATTAGCCAAACCGTACAGAATCTAGCAAAAAAAGAGACATCATTCAGGGTTTTCAGAATTGTCCAATATGTTTGATGTGCTTGGGAGGTGGGTTGATATCACTCAGAATATTACAGATTCTAAATCCTGTTATTTTCTATCACGGCCAAACGCCCACGAAAAAGACCCCAAATAACTTCACACACATTGGTTTCACTAAAGTGGTTCTTAGACATCCTCCTGTCAAAAAGTATATTTAGATAGTAGGTGAGTGAAGTGAGTTTTCACAACAAATAGCTGTGAATGCACTGCACCAACTCTCATGTCTCTAAACTGGCATCCAATGAGTCAGATAATGTATGCTTCATGCTGTTATTCGGCTACCGATCAATTAATTGGTAAGCAACAGTGTTGGTGTAAGTTACTTGCAAACTCTAAGAAAATTATTAGTTTGACACTAGGAACAAATTACATTGTTTTATAATTACCCAGCTGCAGAATTGATGCCTTACATCACTTGTTACTTTTAGTTTCATTACTCGGCTGTCAGCTTTGTAAAGGTGCTAACAACTCCAAACACCCACCTGGTGCGTCTTTTGTATTTAATGTGTGTAGAATAAGAAAACAACATGATGTTGTTTAGAAGCAGGCAGCCCTAATATGGAGGCATTCACTGACCATCCAGATGTTAGTTTCTCCTCAGTGACTGCACACGGTGCTCCAGAAGCCCTGACATCTAATATTACACACCCTCAAACTCCAAACACAACTATAGGTGACTCGGGAAAAAAAAGAAATGGAGCCGAGAGAGGTGGGCAATATTCTGAGATTAAAAGTCGCAAATTTGCTAGTTTAAAACTCACTTTAAAACTAGCAAATTTGTGAGTTTATTGTGATGCTAACAACCGGCATTTATGCTAGCTAACTTCCCATGAATGTCGCTTTTATCTTTCTAATTAATCGATCCCAACGTCCAACAACGCTTTACTAAGGTCCTTAGGGTGATGGTTGTTGATCGTTATTGTTGGTTAATTTTATATGGGCCAAATTGTCATCTTATTTGTGTTTATTGAGCGGGTGGTTTGCCTAAGCTAGCGGTAGCTTTCACTTGTTGTCATAGCAACGGCAAACATCCAGGTCAAGCTACGTGATTACTTCCTCTATGACCGCTCCATTAAAACGAAGAATGCTTGCAGTGATTGGCTGGGAGCAAAACTATACAAATAGTATTTTTTTTCCTAGATATGGGTACGAAAAAAGGTTTGAATGCAGGTTTGACTGAAGTTTTGACTCTCCTTGGTACTGTGTTGTTTCGGTGGACAACAAGGGTGTGGAGATATCCGGCCCTAAATCCCTTAAACCAGTCGTTACTGGAAAAAGTAAACACATTATATAAGTTTGCAACATGTCTCAGCATGAGATCATCTAAAAATAGTTGATCAGTTCTAGGCTCTGTTAAAAAAGAGGAGGCTGTATTTTGTCACTAGCTGTACACACAAAATAAACACAAACTAGAACTCCCACAGGACTTTATGTAGTTGTATGTCTTTGATGCAACTGGCAAATAAAATCAAATTGCCATTGTGCTGTGAATAAAATTGTCTTGCCTAAAGCACCACAGACTGAAATGTTCAACCACACAAAATGAAATAACTAAACGGTGAAAACAACATACTTACATCAGAGGCTTAAGACGAGAGGTTACACATGGAATAGTTGTTCTTACAGATAAATCATATTTAATGACAATCTCTGCATTAAATATAGATATTTCTTTAGCATTCCATATGGATGGTTGATGCTGAAGGAAAGCCCAGGGCTGACCTCCAAAAACAATACGTTTAATACTCCACAGACAATGAATATCGACAGCAAGTTTCATGGAAATCGGGCGATTAGATTGTGAAACAGCTTATTGTGGATCACACTGCTGGTCAAGGGGACATTTAACATGACAGTGGTGCATAAAAGATCAAGGGGTCACCAAAATCATTAGAAATCAAGAATCCCATGAATACCAATTTTTGCCAAACAAGTGGATTGGACAATGCCTTGCTCCAGCTGTGCATGTAAATGTGATGTAAATGTCAAAAATCATATTAAATAGTTCATTTTCGCAAACATGTGTCCATTAAAATGAATTTCCAGCTGCATCTCAGTGCATCCTGGAACAAGTGCGCTTAAACATGCAGATCCTGGTAGCATATATTATTTAACTAAAACACTTCACAGCACACACAGAAGAACTGACTCGGATGCTGCCTCTTCTCATAGCAGAAGAAACGTCTGCGGCAGGAGAGAAAAAAAGAGAGGCTGTGTCTGCATTCACCGCAAGAAATGAAGCTAATGCTTCAAAATCATCCCCCGAGTTTATGTCTTTGCCGCGTCTCTGTTCCCGACCGCTCCTCCAGTCGTTAGAGCTCGAGTGATAAGGATTAATGATCATGACACAGCTGGGCCACTTTAGCAGAGGGTAGGACACTTAAAACAACAACAATTAATGCATTTAATTAATACTACAAATCACCACAACTAAATCATGTACAATGAATCTCAACGTGTTAATTGCTTGAGAGAACCCCTCCCTTGATCACTGGTGGTTTCAGAGGTTAACGGAGGTTTTCGCTCTGCTTCTCCGTGCTTGTTCTGTGTCTGCGTGAGTGTGGAGGCTGTGCAAAGTGTACACACTTAGCTGCCCACATTATTAGTTAAACAGACAGAAGGACTTATGCACAGAAATGTGTTGGCAGCTTTATGCATATTAATGCGGGACTCTGCTCGTGGCTTATGCCGCCGCTATGCAGTTTCTAAGACACCGGGCTCTATTGTTAAGAGAAGAAATACTTTTTGGCTGTTCTGCTCTAAAAGGTAAGATGAGGTCTCCAAATGTATCCTTTCCTTTGTAACAAAGAAGGGAAATGAAGGCAGCGCTGTGGAGAGAGCTTGCTAGAGGCCACATAGTTTAAGTGTTTTCAAAAAGCATACAAAAAAAGGAACAGCATCTATTTTAATGCTGATTTTGTTCCCTACTTAATGCGTTGTATTATACCTGTCTGTGCTTTGATATTCCACTGCAGCCTATTCAGTTAGAACCGTCACCGTTTCTGCGCACTCTCCCCATGCTCCCCTGGTTTGGCGCGCCATCTTCTCCTCATCTTTGCTTTTCCTCAGCCAACGAGACAAGTTCAGCAAAGGGAAGCCTGTTGCCAGGCAACGGCCCAGGGTGTATGATTAAAACTTTGATTTCCAATCTATCACCTGAGAGACTGATGTGGCTTCTTTCCTCTGATACTCTGCAGAGCAGCTGGGATGGACTCACTTGCCAAATGGATCTTCACTGTGAAATGAACCATTTGGCTGACATGGAGTCCGGCTTCCTCATCTTCAACCAACTTGACATACAGCTTAATGTCACGCCCTGCCGGGATTGAAACTTGTTCTCACCTAACCGGCTTCATTTTGGAAGTTTTGGGAGGCATTTGTTTCCTCCCCTCTTGCCTCCCGATTCTGCCGCTTTTGGTCTTTCGTCCACTCTCCGTGACTCCAGATAAAAGTCTCTCTTGTTAGAGAATGAGACAGATGAAAGGTTGAACAAAACCTCATTCATGTCTGCTTTGTTGAACGACAACGGCCACACTGATGGAGGCGTTGCAACTGGGTTTCATCATTATGACTGATTCTAATCTGTCAGAGATGCTCTTGTGTTCTGGGTGAAAGAAGAATGGAAGAGATGGAAATACAGCATAGGTGTCTGTGAGCCCTTTCAGGCTCCCCAATGATGAGCAGTGTCAAGGCACCTTAACAGTGTGGCCCCGGGCTGCAAAGTGACACAAGAATGACATATTTATCACTGACAAGGCATGTCTGTGTAAAAAAATGGCAGGTATGCATGTGTGTGTGTGTGTGTGTGTGTGTGTGTGTGTGTGTGTGTGCATGCAGCAGGTCTATGTGTGTGTGCTAGTGATCCAAGATTCATCTAAATGCTCCCCTCTGGCATCCGTAGCATTCCAATAGGTGGGAAATCGAATCTAGGGGCCAAAGATGATAAGATGGTGGACCATAGAGGCAGGGATGAGACCAAATTGAGATGAGATTGTCGGCCAAGAGGAGAAAAAAAAGAGAGAAAAAAGTAGTTGGAGTTGGAATGTGACGGACATTTTGTGGCTTCAGGAGACAGGATCAAAAAAATATGCAGACCTGACATTGGAGAGAGGAAGGAGACGCGAGGGGGCTTGACAGTGACCACCGTCTTAAAAGAGAGGGAAAACGGGACGTGTAGGAGAGGAGACGTGCAGAGAGAGAAAAAATAAAAGGCATGTCAGTATGATGGCTGAACCACAGTGGGCAGAGGCTTTACATGGATTCACACTCAGGTTAAGTATATAATAGTCAAGCATTTATATAAAACCTGAATATGGAACATGTTGAGCTTTCATCAACTCTGTTGCTTCGGCATCGACTGCCTCATCCACTGCAGAATAACATCAACTAATCTATAAACAGGAGGCTGACATGCAGGGATCGATATCCCTCAGTAACATGAAAGACCAGAGGATAGGTCTGCGAGGCACTAACAACCACGGTAAAAGGAGCGGAGGAATAGATCTTAACATAACTGATGACCAGGACGGATGCTGCGAAATGAACAGGTACCACAAGAGACTCCCTCACTGGTGCAAGACGCTTCAAGACACAAGCAGTTGGCACAAAGTCGTGTATGACAGACACCATTTGAGTAGTAAAAAAATCAGTACTATTCGAAATTAGTATTCGATTTATGTCTTGTTTTTTAACGTGAGCAAATCTCGCCCTCCTCGCCTCGGCCAACCCGCATAAACAGATGCTTTTCACACATTAGTCTGATGAACAATAACATTTTCTGAATCTCACTATTAGAAAAAGCCGACAGCACGGCGTGCACATGGCAGCACTCGGTGAAATGAAAACAAAGATATCGATGGACCTCTAGAAGCGATGATGTCATGACAAAGATGCTTACTGCTAGCTAGATCGACCCGCGTCTCCATCGGCTGATTCATCTGGAACGAGACCAACAGACGGATGTACGTGAGAAAGTGAAAGTAGAGCTGACGGTGAGACGAGGAGGGCGTCCTCGGGACTTTTTACTTTCTTAATTATTATTTATGTAGAAAGCTGTCTGCTGTTGGTAATTCAACATATTGGTAATGCTTTTGAAACGCCCTCTAGAGAACAGGAAGTAAAACAACCACATTGCCGATAATGGTATTGGCAACGTATAAGCCTGTGTAATGTAGTTAATATTAATAATAGGCTGCATTTGAGCATTAAATTTTCAAATATAATTCTAATAATATACTACTGCATTATAGACAAACATTGATAGCTCTTATGTGCAACTGCTGTCGGGGACACCGCATTGGTGACCCTGGACAAGAGACTGAAGCAACACTGAAAAGAGCTGCTGACCCACCACCAGTGTTTGGAATAATGCCGTTTAAAATAACGGCGTTAGGTAACGGCGTTATTTTTTCAGTAACGGGGTAATCTAACTAATTACTGTTTCCGTCGTTACAACGCCGTTATCGTTACTGAACGTTAAATGCGGTGCGTTACTATGAATTAAATTTGTCGGTTAAAAAAAAAAAGTCAGGATCGTGTTCTGCTTGCGCGCCGCTCGTGCCTGGTCTCGGCAGCCTGTTGTCCGTGGAGAAACGTGCAAACTTGCCTCGAGCTGGAGCCGGAGTTGGGGCTGCTGCTGGTCTGAGCGGCGCGCGAGGGCCACATGGGCCCCGGTGTCCCGCCGTTCTGGTGTTGGACGGGAATCCGGTGCAGCTGTGGAGCGCGGATGGTGAAGAAGGTGGTGATGATGATGATAATGAACGGCCCGGCGGCTCGTGGAGGCACCGGGGTCTCACCGTCATTATGTCTACTGCTGTGCGCTCTGACCCTGTTTTGTGATATATGACAGACACAGCGTCTCCCACTGTATAATTTCTCCTCAAGTTTTAATTATTCCCGCATGCAAGGTGCGGAGAATGCGATCTCAATTATTATACACAAGACTACACGCTACGCGACTATAGGAGTAGACTACAAGACTACAGTTTGCCATCTCATAACAAGATTTTTTGTGTGTGAAATGAACAACTTATCCCTAACACTGAATTTTTCATAAATTATACTTAATAGCCCAAATAAAAACATTTCACGCCGGTTCGTCTTTTACGCATTCCGAAGGTGCCCGTTTTATCTTGGATTGGCTTGGATTCGGACATTACTACATTTCAGGATTTTCAATGGTAACAGATAAGGTCATGATAATAATCATCTTGCTTTATTAGGGCCACGGTGCAATCGCACCGAGCACTGGTCCCCGAGCACTGGTCCCCTCAACATTATATTGTTATTCATAGGATTTTTTCCTACGTATTATTATTTTGCCTCCGAATTTCGATTGCCTAAAACTCCTACAGCTTTAAGAGTTGTAGGACAAATTATATATCAAAACATGTGGTTCGATCGGGATCGGCGTGCCATTACTTTTCTTAGCCGAACACAAATTTTCCGCGACGTAAGCCGCTGAAATTTTCCCATTGACTTGAATTGGGACGAGCGAAAAAAAAAAAAGCAGAAATCGTAGCTTTTCAAACGCCTGCTGCTCAGGCATACTTTCACCTAGAAACTCCATTTAAACTTTAAAACGTAGACACAAGTCTTGTGTCCTGGTGTGTCAATCCACGTTTCAATAGGTCATATAGTTTTTGATCAATCACTGTTCAATGACCATGATCGTTTTGGGAGAAATCATGAGATTATAATGGGTGTGTATTGCGCGGAACCTTCTGGGCTAGAGTGGGTGACATCATCGCTTACGGGGCGTACCCACCAAACGCGATGAACGCGATTGAAACGCGCGACAAATGAAATCGCGTCGCGCTAGACGCTCCAGTTTTGACGCCGGTCCAATATGCCAAAAAACGCCTCATCGCGGCATCGCGTCGCGCGACGAGCCCGCCCAAACAACAACATTTCTTCCGCCATTTCATTCTCTCGTCGATCATGGCTGAGATAACCACCATTGCTGCACTGTATCTACTCTGGAGAAGTTCCCAGCTTCGTCTGCGGGCTAGGCGCCGACGTCGGTTCTGGGTGCATGCTACCCTACGGAGGCGGCGTGAGCTCGGCGAGTTCCACCGTCTCCTGCAGGAGCTGCGCCTGGACGACGGCCGGTTCCAGCGGTACTTCAGGCTGACTGTTGCCCAGTTTGTTGCCGGCAAAAAGCGAGGGAACACCAGGACGTCCGTACGTCAGCACGTCGGTGACGATCTCAACGCTGATAGGCTGTCACGGCGCGTCTTCACGCGAATTCGCCGCAAAAGTTCAATTATTTCAACTCGAGCGATGGCGCGATGAAGCGATGGCGCGATGAAGCGATGAAGCGATTTTTCGCGTCCATCGCGTCCATCGCGCCGCGCTATCGCGTCCATCGCGTCGCCCGGCGCGATGAAGCGTCTAATCGCGTCTTTGCATTGACTTTACATGTAATCTTGTCGCGCGATGAAGTTTCATCGCGTTTGGTGGGTACGCCCTGTTAGAGTGTGAGGGCTTCTCAGATTTTTTTCCTTTCCAAACTCCTCCCGGCCACAATCTTCACTCTACAGACGTGATATTTTCCAATTTTGTAGACAAACTTGTCCTGTCTCTCACAATGTGCTCAAAAACTCTGTGAGATTTACAGAATTTGAACTAGCAACCTCTAAGCGCGGCCAAGTCTGTTTTTCTCCTCATCCGCTCCAATGCAAATCGAGAAGCAGATTTTCAAAGAAACCTGAAAGCAGCTCCATTTCTAACTCGCCCTAGCGTCCACATTTCTGAGACTAGGAAAAAAATAAAAGTCATCAGTGTCTTCATCAGAGTCTCGTGGCGCTAACGGTGCGAAAATCTTGGCGATAGGAGTTTCGATGTGAGCGTGGCAAGCTTTTGTTCGGAGCGACCGCAAAGCCGGAATGGAGCGATAGTGAGAGGCAGAGAGAGGCTTAAAGACAGTTACACACACGCACCAAGGGCCGTTGCTATGGTGACAGCACTCTGGAGCTCTAATCTTCATAACTGACAGCAGGTGTGCTCTGATTGGTGGACAGGAATGTACTAAAAACTACATTTAGTAGTGGGAAATGTAGTTTTTTTAGTCAAACGTCTTCAGCTCAGCCATACTTTCACCTAGAAACTCCATTTAAACTTTAAAATGGAGACACGAGTGGTGTGCTCTGATTGGTGGAAGGAATGTACTAAAAACTACATTTAGTAGTGGGAAATGTAGTTTTTTTAGTCAAACTTCTTCTGCTCGGGCAGACTTTCACCTAGAAACTCCATTTAAACTTTAAAATGGAGACACGAGTGGTGGGCTCTGATTGGTGGACAGGAAGGAGCAGTCGGTGGGAAATGTAGTTTTTTTAGTCAAACGTCTTCTGCTCAGTCATACTTTCACCTAGAAACTCCATTTAAACTTTAAAATGGAGACACTCTGTGCTCTGATTGGTGGACAGTTTTTGAAGTACATCACAATACTCAAAACGGACTACTCTGACAGCTCAGTCAGCAAGCAGTCTCTGTATTTGCCTCTAAAACAACTCCGTCTCGTTTGAAATCTCGAAGAATCTCATCGTAATGTATATACACTCCGGCAGTAGCCCCCGTGGCCCTTTCAAAATTTCCCGGCGGGGGAATTTTCTAGTTATTATTTGCACTACCATCTCCTCAAACTAAACAAGCAGCGTCTCGGAGCTGTAATTTTCCTAAATGAGCCGCGGGACTCGATGTTTCGCGCTGTAGGGGATTTAAAAAAGTGACGTGAGTGGAAGGGCAGCGCCGGGGCAGAGTGTGTGTATTTTAATAGCGCATTTTAATCTGATCAGTTAACCGGTTTAAACTGGTTAATGAGGCTCGGTGGTCGGTCAAATATATTTTTAGTTTTGGCCATCCCTAATTCGAAGAAGCAGCAGAGATGGCGAGTCCGGAGCAATCCGATGAAAAGTTGGCATTTTCAAGGTGGAGATGTCTGTTGTACTCATTTCAACTGACTTGTGAAAATTGCTCAGAAAAATCCAAATTCTTTGACATAAAGCAACTTTTTTTTTACAGTAACGCAAATAGTTACTTTCCCTGGTAACTAGTTACTTTTATTATAAAGTAATTCAGTTACTAACTCAGTTACTTTTTGGAACAAGTAGTGAGTAACTATTACTAATTACTTTTTTAAAGTAACGTTCCCAACACTGCCCACCACACACCAGACCACCAGTAACAGCACTGACTGGGAAGGGGTCAAAATGATCCTCCCTTGTTTCGTATGTCATGGACTCCCGAGTCAGCTCCATTTGCCGAAGAAGAGTATGAGATGTGGTTAAAGCTTGATTGCTTGGTTATACTAGCTATTATAATGTTTTTATATATCTATGATTTGGTATTTCTGTGCATTTTATAAATTTAAATGCATGTACAAGGTTTCTTATTGCTGACTCATCCTCATTGGTATCCTACTGGGAGATACTAAATGGTAAATGGTAAATGGCCTCATGTATATAGCGCTTTTGTCCAAAGCGCTTTACAGCAATGACTGACATTCACCCATTCACTCACACATTCACACACTGACGGCAGAGTCAACGTCGCAGGGCGACAGCCAGCTCGTCAGGAGCAATTGGGGTGAGGTGTCTTGCTCAGGGACACCAGGCACTCAGCTAGGAGGAGCCGGGGATCGAACCGGCCATCTTGCGGTTGCCAGCCAACCCACTCTACCTCCTGAGCTAAACCTCCCCAGATACTACATGTTTAGCCTTGCTGAAATGTGTAGTTCTTTTTCCTTCTTTTTTAAACCTCTTGGGCTTTTTAGTATCCATTAACAGCAAACAGCCACATTTGAGCTCAGAGGATGCCAGTTATTTTTATTGTGACCATTGATTGTATTTAGTTGTGCTAACCTGGAGTTTGTGGTTTTCCCGAGGGCACTGTTCTGTCGTAGGCTGCCATACTGTCGGGCGGCCAGGCGTAGTTTTCCCACGGCGGATCTCGGTATTCACCAAACACCTCTCAGTTGGTTGCATGTGTCATCTGTGGAGGAAGAGAGACAGAGAAGTTGGAGAACGGAGACGGAGACAGGCCTTGGGCATGTCTGTGGTTTCCTACTCGACGAGGCTGCTCCTGAGAGAGCGGGACAAGGAAACACTCTGGAAGCCGGAAGGCGTGATGAAAGGAGCGGCGCTGCAATCAGGTTTTTATTACGTGTTTGGACTGCCGGCACCTTTCTGGGCTCCATTCGCGGAGATATATGGTTTTTTTATACGTGCCTACACTCACAAATAGCCTACAGATGAAGATGAAGATGAAAGAAAAGCACATATATGGTGCTCTTTTATGTTTGATGGTACTCGTTTTATTACTGTAAATCAATTGTGTGTTGGTTGCTTGTGTTGGTATAACACAAGTATATGAAACTTCACCTTCAGGCAAAACCCAACGGAAGTGTTTGTCACTTGATGCCTTGTGTTCCTAGTTTGTTCTTTCGTTTATTCATAGACGTTTGTTGATCCTCGGAAACCAAGCAGCCTGTGTATTCTTCGAAGGTCTGTCCCAGTGAGTCATCTCACATCCGGTTGTGAAACTCATATGACAGCAACTAGGACTTTCTTTGGTGTTTCACATCACTTACGTCTCCTCACACGTTGGACAACTTGAAAACTTAGGCCTACAGTAATAATGTAATAATGGTACAATTGTCAAGCTGCACCATGGATTTAACAGGAATCGTGAGCTCGATTTTAAAGCATGCAACCTTCCAGCTCTTACGATCTGAAACAAGGTAGCAGGTCAGAACCGGATGTATCGATCAAATTATAGAATGTTTGGCGAGCTTTCGTAGTATCAGTAATCTTTGGTAAAAAAAAAAAAGGAAAGGAAAAAGCATGTTCAGCTCTCTACTTTATAATCCCCTCTTTTCACTCTCTTTTGATAGATCATATAAACTCTTTTTTTGTGGCCGGTTGTAAAGTTAGCAACCACGTTATTGCCCTTTGGGTGATGACTTCGGATCGGGTAGCTGATTGCAAAAGTGCTTTAAGTTTTTTATAGACGGAGTTGCCGCTGCATCTTGAAACTTCCTTCCTCACTCCTGTGTGCCATTCTAAGCGCATTAGGCTGCATTCATTGGTCACTACCTTTAATTACAATATCACAGAAGGGTGTCATGTCGCCCGACTACTATACACAATAAAAGCGTTGGAAAGCAAAGCTGTTGGCTCATCAGCTTTAAGTGTTTCCGTTGGTGCTGTGATGTATATAGGCTGAAAAGACTGATGTTTGCAATAATTTCACGAGGAGTATAAAATGCTATATGAATATATTTTATGCCGCTACAATTAAACTGTGTCATTAACACTATGTCTTATGTCTATACATAACAAATCTAGTATGGATTAATTTGTATTCCTTGAGACTTTCTTTTCAGCTGCTTTAATAAATGAAATCATAATTAACAACAACAAGAAACAAATACACAGATAATAGTAATTATGCTACCAACAAGAGACGTGTGTAAACCAGATAAATGGAGAAAATATCATCTTACCAACCTGTATTCAAGGACTTTAGATGGTTGGCTTTCACTTCTTGGGAAGTAAATCCACACATCTTGAGGTGTTTGCTCAGCACTAAAGCAACGATCTCTTGAAGAAGATTCACAAGTAAGTGTAAGTAGAACAACTTTCTGACCATCCTAACATTTCTGCACTCGACTACGATACCATTTAGAAAAAAAACATCATGTTGAAATGTGGCTTCGCTTTTAAACATGAACCGGGTGGATTGATGGGGTGTTCACTCACAGTTTGAGTGGGTGTGCTGCTGCTGCTTCATCCACTATGGAGTTGACTGGTGGCCGAGTGTGATTGAAGTGGAATGACTGATAGTTTGATTTTACAAATACCCGAGGAGCTGAACAAAAGCGTCGTATCCAGCGGCATCACACCCTCTGGGATTTGTGTTGTGCGTTCACTCGACCAGTCCCTCCAAGCAGCTGGCTGGGAGCTTTTTCATTACACAGAGTGTAGTTGATTGCATTTTCCCCAGCACCCTCTGAAGTGTCTAAATGGAGCCACTATGCAGCCTACCCATCGCCCCATAGCCATTGCTAGGCATGGCTACAAGTCTCCATAAATCCGACCAATTTTGGGCAGGAAAAGCCAAGAAAATAACGCATTTCAAAATCGTTTACAAACCATCACCGGATATCCATGACGTCTTCTAAATCTCTGCTGAAAATTCATGTAGAAAGTCAACCTGTCATCAACATTTGGAGGCTGGTGCAACAGCAAAGAGAGAGACACGTAATACCAGTTTAAAGGAGGAGGAGAAATCAAACATCTAGCTGTATTGTTGTGGGTTTGTCCATCTTAGAGGAGTGTAAACACATTCATTTGTCATTGTCTAAGTTAAGCTAATGGCTGATATTAAAGAGAACTTTTGCTTCGGTTCCTTTTCTTGACCTGGAATAGAGCCAAGTCATTTTTCCAATCTATTTCCACATGGCTTGATTACAGGCAGATTACAACCCAACACGGTGAACCTATACTTACCCACTCTAATCTCTCTCTGTGCCACTTCACCAGCGAGGTCTTTGAGATTTCTGTATGAGAGGTGTGTACTACTGAAAAAAACATGTGGTGCTTTAAAAAAAAAGCATGCATACATTTGGAGAATGCATAGAGCAATTTCACATTATTGTATAGTCATTAGGAAATAGATGTTTCATATATTTGCAAAAATGCAAGAAGAACAAATCGGTATCGTCTGCCTGAAACCATCTTTGAATGTGTGCAAAGGCTCAAACTATTTATTCATCCAGCAATCATGCGGAGAATCTTAGTAATGGACACTAACCTGAGGGGGGAAAAAAAATCAATATCATCCATGATTTGTTGAACACAAAATAACGAAGGCCTACGAGGTGCTTTGCAGGGTCATACAATAATACCAGAGGCAAACATGTTTTTGCACATGTAAACTAATTTATTTTGCTACCTTTTTAAATCGCTCCCTGCTGCTTGCCTTTCATTACAATAACTGAAATAAGCCTTAGCTACAGGGATTTCTGACAAAATACCTTGGATCAGCTGAATTTAATTAGCAGTGTTTTAAATATCCCCTAATCTCCATAAATAATGTACATGTTTTATGGATGCCTTCTTCATAATTTATCTTCCTTCCAACTTCAAGGGGGGGGGGGGGGGGGGGGGGCACAAGGGCTACGCAATCCTCATCAAGAATTAACAATGGGTTCATCTGATCATGTTATTGACCCAACACAAAGCTGATTACTTCCCCCGGACGCTGTCTCATCTCCACTAAGTCGTGTATTGTGTGAAAGACATGAGAACTGAAATAGAGCAGACACAGTAGGGCCACGGGATCAAATATTACGAGGGAAACAAAAGCAGGCGCCACATGCAGGATGACTTTTGTTTTGAATTTTGGGGTTGTGTACCCAGACGACGATGTCTTCTCCCAAAAAGGCAGCAGCAAAACGGCACCTATGTCTTGGATAACTTAGGTAGTCCTAAAGCATTCAAATTGCATTGAAATGGTTTGGTTACCATAGGCTACTTGTGGGACTTGCAGGTGGTATTTTGTATTAATTACATTTCCATGTTTGGTTCTGGGTAAAAAATCAAACATGTGGGTTTGGTCGAAGGCTATTAATATAAAATAATAATTAAATGTCTTTCCCAGGATGCTTTGTGTGTCGGCTCTGTCCTTTGCAGCACCTGGAATATGGGAGCCGCTTCAATCAGGTGCGTTATGCCAAATTTGAAGAAATGTATTATTACGTGAATGAAATGGGGTGAACGTGTGGTCAACAGTGACCTTGATGTTTGACCTCCAAAATGTATTTTGGCGATTTTGTGTGTTTTTTTTAAAAATCTAGGCCGGGATTGGCAGCTGGTTGTGTTTTAATAGGTTAATGTTCACATCCCTAGAGATCTGGGAAGCTGTTTGATTCTGAATCTGGTTGATTTTAGACTTCTTAGCGTTGCATTGTGTGGTTCTTTTTCCACATGACATCTGCATGAAGTAAACATCCAAACTAAAAAATATCTCTGTGTTCTCTGACACTGGAAGAATCTCAGATTATCATAGCAGAACATTCTCCAATCTCCCTGACAGGCCTTACTTGGATGCATCAGTGAATGCAGTGTGTCAGTGTCACGTGACATCGATGTGAAGCAGCAAGTGGCATGTGTGTCTGATGAGTACTCGACAGCTCGACTGTCATAGATAATCAGATTAGTGTTATCGATGAAACAACCTACGCTCTTCTACCTGCAGGGAAAACGTAGCTTATCCTCCTGATGAAAAAAAATGTTCAAACTGCGATAAAGATCAGCCATTTGAAATAGCTGCTATTAAAATGAGGGGCACCGAGTGTCTCTGTCACTATGGCAACATGGCTTTGGAAACTGTCTTGTTTGTGGAGCTATTTTTCAATCCGGTAGTGAAGTGGACCGTGGCGGTTCGTATGATGCCTCCCTGTCGAGTGCTTATTACCTGACTGAATGAACAGACCCTCGCCCTGTCTGGGTCGGGGGCATTGTGTGACAGCAATGAACCCATTCAGAAGCTTCGCCATGGTTTGCAATGCTGTTAACAATTTAGTGTGAGAATTTCTTTTTATTTGATTAATTATATCATGTAGAATACAAACTGTGTGGTGACTTGATGCCTTCGGGCAGGTGTTGAAATGTGAATGTTAAAGGTTAGATGCTAAGCTACTTGGCTGTTATAATAAAGTATGAGTAGACTAATGGGAGCCCTGTGATAGACTGGCGACCTGTCCAGGGTGTACCCTGCCTTCGCCCAATGTCAGCTGGGATCGGCTCCAGCCCCCCCGCGCCCTGAATACAGGATAAGCGGTAGACGATGGATGGATAGAATAATGGGTAATATTATAATAACAAAGCCTTAGCTGTCAGTCACATTTCTGTCTTTCTGATCACCGCACAAGTTTGGCTTTTTGTTGTGCCTTAAATACCTTGAAATAAATGAAGAAAATGTATTACAGCATGTTAACATTTGCGTAATATAAACATGTTTCCATCCAAAATATATTTTGAACACATGGTTTTATGATAAATATGCATGTTAGGATCAGAAGGGTTCAGTACAATTCTTCATTAATCTGAGATTTGCTGTTGTGAGGTGCAGAGTAGAGGCTAACTGGAATAGTGATTACTGAAAATGTTAATTATGAAACTTACTGTATAACATATCTACTCACCACAGACCTCTTTCTCTCTTTCTCTGACCTGAGATGAGATTATATGACCAGTTCTCGCTCTATGCAGCACATCTTCATCATCAGCTGCTTGTCTCTGGGTGCTGCTTGAAGTGTGTGCTGTGCTGTGGCGTCGTTGTTCAGACGGGACGCTCCGCCGATCAGGTCGAATGTGGAGATTGTGGATCCAATCCTGACTGCTGCTACAGGCGGATTTACCTGCAAGGCTACAGAGAAATACATTCTGTCAATTTCAAATGTAGCTGCAGTACATAATATCCCCTCACCTCTCTTCCTCCGTCTCCAACTCATGTCAACCCACAGCAGACCTCCTTCTCTCGTTACCCGACCCGAGATCAGAGGTTCTGTTTCTATGCAGCACATCTTCGTCATCAGCTGCTTTTCTTTCCTGTCCAGACTGAGTCCAGCTCTCAGTCTGGGTGCTGCTTAAAGCATGTGATGTGGTGGTGCTGATCAGAGGGGAGGCTCCTCTGATCAGGTCCAACGTGGAGAGTGTGGGTATGTGAGTCATGGCTGCTGCTGCTGCAGGTGCAGGGACCTGCACAGCTTGTTCTGACCCTCTTGCTCTAATGAGCCGACCTCTCGTGGTAGTGAGAGTCTTCACCCACGTGCCATCTTCCTCTTAGGTGAGACGCAACTCTGGGTCCAGCTGCTGCTACTTGAGGTCCTGCATGGCTTCTCCGGGACCTTTTTCTGTCATTGTCATGACGATGAGCCACATCTTCAACATCAGCCTTTCTCTTAATATCACAACGTCATTCAATTCAGCAACTTTTAGCAGCAGGATTTGATGACGCATATCTGGATTATAAATATACAAGAACAGAGGTCAGGGTTATGTGTTATGTATGCTTCAGAAATACGTTTATGTTCAGTGAATGATCAAAAAGAACACCTACACAGGAGGTCATACAGAGAGCTGAACCGTTTATCGACTGAAGGATGGTCTTCCATAGAGACAAACTGTTATTCAATATCAAACTTTGGAGACTTTTCTACTGTAATGTAAAATCTTTATGCTCAAATTAAGATTATTATTTGATTTGGTTGTGTTATTTATATACTTAAAGTATGACAAAATGTACAGTCTTCAATATTATGCTGTTTGTTCATGGTCTAAGACATTAAAAGCTGCTTTCACCATGTTTAACTCACATTCAAGGACGTATTGCTTCTGTAACTACAACTGTGCTACATTTGAATGTTTTTGTAAGGCTAAATTTATCAGTAGCATTTAGTCACATGTAAGTCTTTGGTAAATGGTAAAAAACACAATTGAATCGCCCTCCTGTGATGTTTACTAGTAGAATATTAGGACATGCAGTACCAAAACCAGCCACAAAAACCCCACCAATATCAGGATTTAAAAAAAATCACTGCAACAAATTGAGGCAAAACACCCTCCCAATTTTTTAATATGATTTTTACAAGAATATGATCTTTCAAAAAAAGTAAGTTTGGACCTGATACGTGTTGTCAGTTTTTTGGAATATGACTCTGAAGTTGGGCAAAGATGTGTTCATTCCATTTTTGAGCCTTAATATCTGTGAAACTAATCATCTGAGAGAGACCCTATTTTGTAGAATGTTTAAGCTAACACCAGAGATAGAGGCAGAAGTGATAGAAGTCTTTTATCTGCAAAAATGGGAGCTCAGCCACTCTTCAAATGTACTACTTTATTTCAACAAGCCACATTTTAAGTACCTACCATACTAGGTTATCATTGAGCTACACCCCCGATATTCCATGTCTGGAGGCTATTAGTAACAGATATACTCTGTAGAGATTTTGAAGGCCACAGGTGAGATACTTTTCCAGATATTGCTGTTTAAAAATGGCTTTTCAGAGCATGATGCCAAAAACCATCTAAACTACCCTTCATTCAATGATGTTTCATGAGAAAACTGTTGACAGTAGCGACCTAATATTTTGGATTTGTCCTATTACCAAGTGTGTCTTTGTACTTGAATTTTTTCAGGACATTCTGAGATGGTCAGGTGGGAAGATTTTCAGAAATTTGATGAAATTACACGGAATGACCCCACTATGTACCTCATCTGTATACAACACGAGTCAACACCGGAAGTCCAGGTCGAGGACTTTCACTTCGTTTTTATGTCCCATCCTAAACTTTAGCAACAAGAACATTGTGAATATGAATAATGTCATAAAAAAGTTTGAGAATGAAGAAGATATCAAATCTTAAAATAACATACACTTTGCGTATTCTCTCATGCTGGAGTAGAGTAGAATGCTGAGTAGCTGAGACCACGTATCTACGGCCTCTGAGAATGGAAGTCCTAAAATAATCTCTGGAGACCTGAGAGAGGAAACACAACTGTCATCACACTAACCATGGTGACAAGTCCCACTCTACTACCACAGTAAAAGCCCTCAACTTCTGAGCCACCAAATCCCCCATTAACAGGTCAAACGTGGTCACTCACCTGTACACTGGTGTGCCAGGCCAAAGTCAATCACCTCTACTACCTTTTCTCTTGTCTGCACGACTATAGATCCCGGATTTTTCATCACTTTGATGGCCACCGGTGCCCTGCCCGAGTAACGACTCCGATGACCTGGTCATCCTGGGCAGGCAGATGGAGGACGTCTTTGAAGCCTTCACAAAAAAAAAAAGCTGAGAGGAATGCAGCAGAGGCCGGATGTGAACACAAAATTAAGTCACAATGTAACACAAGCACAATAACATTTCCAACATTTTCATTTCACAGAAATTAAAATGTTGGAATGAGTATGTGTATCGAATTTAAAAATACTTACCAAGCGAGGTAACTGATGTCACAGGGAATTGTTGGGAGTTTCTCTCAAAATGTTTGAAATAAATCTGTGTTCATCACAAGTTCTGAGTGATACAAGTCTGTTGAAGCTTAAACATTCAAAAGCGTAAGGATCAAGATTTACTCTCTGAAGATGCTGAGCAGTGAAGTGGTCTTCAGCTCTAGCATTCTCAGAGAGTTCTACATTCTTAGCTACGACACATGCTTGGCTCTGATAATAAGGCAATGGTCTGAATGAACTTCAACAGTTAAATAAAGGTTATTCATTTCACGATAAGCCAGACTGATACATAGTCAGTCACTTGGAGGCGACTCTTTACTAATACAGAATATGCAGACTTTAATATGATGATTTGATTTAATATCCAATACAGTACAATCAACTATTTTAGAACAGTTGGTTCAGATATACAGACAAGTAAAGCTTTTTGTATTTAAATATATTTCTGTCTCACAGTTGAATGTAGTTAAGGCTCATTGACCTCATTAACTGTAATGAGAGCAGCAGTAAAAGTGGCCACCTGGGGGCAGTAGAAACAAGCCGTTAACACAACATTAACATACAATGACCTTTTAAAGTTGTTATAGCAAACTTGGTTAACTTAAACAGTTGGTTCTTTACACATCCAGCAGTTATGGTGTAACACTATCATTCATTTGGAGTCAGCTGACAAATTCATGTCTGGTATTTAATCTCCTTTTGCTTTGGTTTGGGTCCAACTCTAGAAGGAAATCGGACTCATTAGCAACTAAATTTACCACTATGCCCACCAGCTCATCCCTGTGTCTTGTTTGCTGCTGAGCAGGTAGTGCACAGTGGGTTTTTATGAGTTTTATCACTGAAAACTGCAGCCGGGGATGGAGCTTCGAGAAGGGTGAGAGTCAACCAGCACAGCACATGAGCTAAAATGAGCTGAAAGAGTAGCTGCAGATCAGAAAACATGTGATTCAACAAGCCATTCGGATTTGGCTCCCCTTCCTTTATCGCATGCAGGCTCATCAAAAGACACACCGCTCCACATCTAAGTATCTTCATCAAAAACCTTGCAAAGGGGCATACTTTTCTTGCAAGCCAATCAGAGCACTCCAAGCTTCTTCAGGAGGGGGTCTTAAAGAGACAGGTATATTCAGGCAGACAGTATGAGGAAAAGAAAGTGTTTTTTTATTATATTAAAGCATGCAAACATGTACATAAACACAAGTATGAACCTGAAAATAAGCATGACGTGTCCCCATTTAGGCCTGGGATATTTTCTGTCTGACTGATACAAGAATTTCTACTTCCCCCTGTTTTCAGGTAAAACAACAAAATGTTATGCTTTTTGAACATCCGAGGAACGGCTTTGAAATCATCTCGCACAGTAAGTGACATGAAAACATGTCATGTATTAATATCCGTAGTTGGTTGTTTAGTGTGTAACAAATAAAAGAGTGTCTCACTCAGAGGCATCTATAGCTTCCTTACCCGCTGATTCGACATTAATTACCCTGATAATTACACAAATGTGCTTATAAATCAATTTGACAGTCACACATGGGAAGGTCGCTTGTTTCCAGTTGACTGAAAGGGAAAAGACAACCAGCGGGAGAGACGAGGGAACAATTAAAAAAAAAAACACAGAGGCGGCGAGAAAGTGTTGATTCTTTGCTTCTACGTTTGTGCGTCTCCTCCCGATGAGCCAGTTGTTATTATCCCATCATGCCACAGAGCCCAGACGCTTCCCTATTAGTTATTGTCCTATTGTTATGAGCCAGGGATGGTGGTAATTGGAGATTCAGTGTTGACTCTTATCATAGAGCTCGGATTTTCTTTTCACTCCTTCATTATTCAAGATAATGAGAAGTTTTCCGACATTGGCTCACAAGCACATTATCTGTCTGTTCTTTCCTCTGATTCAGTTTTTTATTATTATTATGAAACCACTGCATTATTGGGAATGAATGAGGGCTGGGGGCTAGGGTTTGCAGCTGGTTTCCGGAATACATTTAGATAGTTTGACTCATTGAAATTGAATTAAGGATTTCTTCATGTTCATATAGGCTCATGGCAACTACATGAATCCCAAATAAGAGCACCAGAAGAAAACGCCAATGAGGATACATTTACATGTAAATACACTGGGTTAGCCTTCCCATTGCAGGAAGTAAGCCAGCCCCCTGCTGACATACTCAACTGACAGAACAAATATATACTGCCTCTCATCAGTCAATCCCTTCATCCGTGGTCCAACGTCTCCGGGGGCAGCCGAGGGTGGATTTTGCCTGATATTAGCCGAGGTCCAGGCCTGCACGCTGGGGGGATTTGTGAGCGTAAACCTCGTTGCTTTGATGTCTCCTCGAAAATATCCCGACTTGACATATTAAAACAAGGGATGGCAGGAAATTGAGTGGAGAGCGATGCCCCGTCTGACCTTGCTATCAACAAACACAGGAAAAGTGATTAAAGAAGGGTAAAAATAGGAACAGACTGGAATGACGTCATGTCATTTCCACCTCCACAAAATGAGCTGAAAGAGAGGAGCTGCAGATTAGTGTGATAAGTCTTTACAGGTCTGTCATGAGAAGCCACCTTTCACTTTGTCATTTCTTACCATGTTATATAAACATATATATGCTTGACAGCCACTTAAAAGGGAGAATATCCTGAACAATCCGGAGTTTCTGCCAACCTACAAACTCTGACATGATGACAAACCATGCGTTCTTGTGGGCTGCTTTGATGAAAAAAAAAACATGTGATTCAACAAGACATTGAGATTTTGCTCCTCTTTCTTTTTTACATGCAGGCTCATTAGAATATACCCCCCTCTGAGAATCTCTACCAAGTGCTTTTTGCAAAGGTACATATAGCGTGCAGGCCTCTTGCTTTGATGTCTCCTTGAATATCCTGAAAGCAGGGAATTGAGTGGACTGATCCGAAAGAGACTCCCTGTCTGCCCTTGCTATCCACAAAAACAGGGAAAGCAATGAAACAATTGTCGTTATGCTCATTACAAAAATGGAAATATATTTAGTGCAGAAAATTAAAGCAACATATGTACCGCACAGAGATTATCTGTGAAAAAGCAGCTGGAACAAGAACCAAGGCATAGATATTAGTCTGTTAAAACGTGAAATCAGTTTGCTGGAAGGCGTAATGTATCATTTCTTACACAGCCTCTCTGAGGGGAATTCAATGTGATGGTTCATGTCTATACTAAATTGAGATGGGGACTTACTTCGTTCCCTAATGATCTCCACAATGAATTATACGGTCTTGTTTTTCAGCACGGCAAAAAAAGCTCCTCTTATTAAAAAAAAAAAAAAAAAAAAGCAGAAAATGGAACATGGCTGCTGGACACCTGAGTAATTGGGGAGAAGCTGTCATCTCAGGCGACACTATGTGTGTGTGTGGCCGTCAGTGTGATGCGTCACACTCTGCCCGGTGATAAACGTGACAAAACTAATTGTTGCCTTTCATCCGGGCTTAAAGCAACTCAAAAAAACTCAGAGACGCTTTTCTCTCCAATCTCCTTTTTCCTGCAGAATGCCTCTCATTGATATGAATAGGCCTCCGGGAGACATTCGGGTGGCACAGTAAGAAAAAAGGCAGCAAAACCGATGTTGACGTTATACTGGCTTCTGAATAAAGGCCGGTCTAAAACGCGTGACTCCGAATTAGCACGCCATCACATCGACTCATGGGAGCAGTGAAACAGTAGCTGCGAACTGATCAGAGAACTTACCGACATTCACGGAGGTGCACAGGGGGATTCTGGGTGAGCCGGCGTATCAAGCAACTTAAAAAGCACTTTAATTCCCCCAACCCAGAAACACAAGAGTGGATTCCTCACCACGGCATTGCATTTGATCTTACAGATGACCTTAGATGAGGATAAACCATTATACAGAGCATTTGAGCTGAATCAGATTTTAATCTGATGAGCAGGCAATCACATAGAGAGCGCCTCGAGTTCATAAGACGGCAGCATGTATGATTTATCCGCCTGGAAATTAAATCGATAGCTCTCTTTTTGGTCGTCAGTCTGTGATAAAGTGGAGCGGCCTTTAAGTTAAACTTTGGGACACAAACACTGAGGCCGTGAACATTTTTTAAAGTCTTGAGGACGGAGGGTTAACTGGCTGCTGTGACGGAACACTCTCGCAGGTCACGGCGACTTGACAAGGTTTGATTAATTGCTGTGGGAAACCTGGTGGAGAACAGGAGTGACTAATGACCCGCGGGTGGCTGTTGATTCAATCAATCAAGTAAAAGGCTCCAACCTTGCCAATACTTGGGTGAAACACAATCTCACACGGTGACACACACTCGGTTACTCGAACCAGCGTGAGGAGGAATTAAAATATTCAGTTTGATATGAAGTGCTCCGCCCGAACCGCAGAGAAATACCACCGCAGGTTGCATTTGGTACAAACTGCCAGCTTAACTTCATAAAAGTGATTTAAAGTACCTTACATGTTAAAATGACCGTTGATGCTTCAAACAACAACATCAACCTCTGTATAGACGATAAGATTTGGGCATTTTCTCCGTAGTCCATTAGTTCTTCCACTTCACAAAAACCTGCAAGGCATTTTCAGCCGCCATTACCAACATTACTGCGGTGAAAATGAGAAAAATTAGAACTAAGTGCATTACTGGAGGCGTACTTTTATGTCCATACTGTCACAATATTCAATACATTAAACGATGAAATGCAGAGAAGCACCAAACTGTTTCATGGCTATATATTGAGATCAACATTGCATTATTTAGTAAGTTAACTGCTGAGATTCAGGGCTCTAAAAAAGATAACATTCTGTCTCCTGCTGTTCTGAAACGTTTTTGAACATTTTCAGAAGGCAGATACACTGCCAATTAGACCTCAGCCTCCTCACAGAGCAACACCCCTAAAAGCAAAATAAAAACTTCATGTCATTTCAATGTTGAACTTTTTTTCGAGTTGCTTGTATAGCGTTTTCCCTGGTCTCATTAAAGTACTGTTAACATGTACATTAATATTTTGACTATACCAATACATCGATATCAGATTACGGCACCTGCTGTGGAAAAATGCTATTTTATTTCATTTACTCTAAAAACAAAAACAAGAAAGTCACACATTTTTCCTTCATTTTGGTTTGCGGTGCCAATAACTGGTTTCCTGTAGGTTACTACAAATGATATCAGAAATTATGAACAAGTAATTATGTTATGGAACTAATTAAACCCATAGAACAACCCCCTGACATCGTTGATGATGTCATGGGCAGCATTGTGCTTCAGTTCGACTCCAGCTTCACAAATTTTCAGGACCCTGAAACTGAAGCAGCTGAATTCAGCCACCATAAATCATTTACACGTGTGACATGATACAATGTCTTCTGAGATAAAAAGGCCCAAGGGATATAGTTCAAACACCTGGCCTGACACCTGATGTAACACACATGTAGTTAAGTAAATCTCTAGGCTTTACTTCAGTAGCTAAAAACATGTTCCGTGGTGGGGAACTGTATATTACTTTGGAACAAGTAGCTAGGATTGTAGGAGGGACTCACAAGGACCAACAAACGTAATAATTGATTTCCAAGTAATGATTCAGAAGCAAGCGCGTAGGCCCTGAAGTCATCATTATCACTTTCATTTCTAAGTTGGTATGCAGAAGTCAGTGATGTAAACGTTATGTAAATTCTGGTAAGACTGCTCAGACTGAGGTCACATTGCAATTAAAAATCAGACCTCTCTCTGATTTAGAACCACATATGGATGTAGCCCAAATTGTAATTGAAATCATCACGTGATTTGTGGTGTTCACACTGTTTAAACACATCTGAGTCCACTTCTGACTGCAGTCTGAACGTAGCTTTACTTGAGCCAGAGAAATGTCAAGGGGCTAATAATAAATCCAAGAGCGGGGGTTGGGACCTCACTGTGAGTCTACATGCAGAGAGAACATCTGACCTGGATCCCAAACACATGCAAACTATACTATACACAAAAGATGCAATGCTTGTATATCAGACATATTAAAACCCAACATAAGTGAAAGCAGACATCTTGACCTAGAAGAGGAGCAGCACCAAGAACACAGAGAATAACTGTGCATGATTAGCTAATGGATTCCGAGCTTGAGGCAATAAACGCATGCGTTCAATAAATACTCAATGGAAAGTAGGTTTTATATTTTATTCCAAAACCTTCAAAATAAGTTTCAAGTTCAAGAAAGTAGAATAAGCTTAGACACAATGCAAAGCATCATATACAGACGGATAAAATACATTTTATATATTGCAGACAAGCCATGGTGGGTCTTACATATTTACAGTATGTATGTAAACTTTTATGTACAATCTTTTTTACATATACAAAAAGCCGTGTTTCTATTTTTCTTTGTATATATTTATATATATATATATTTATTTATATATATAGAGATTTTTCGTATACTCCCCACTAGCATTTGTACTACAATAATGAAAAAGAAAAACATTTACATATATGTCAATCCATTTTTTCTTTTTTATATTACAAATGTATTTCCATAAAAATATATCTCTGTACAAAAAAAGTTGTTTTTTTTATTCGTTAACATATTCTCTTTTCTCAGAGACACTTTGCCTCTATAGTTTCTGTCCGTAGTTACACGCAGCCTGCGGAAGTCTGCGTTTGTCCATTTCTTTACAGGTAACGCTTTTGGTGTACAGCGAGACATTGACGCTGACTTTTTGTCTTTGACTGTTTTGCCGTGGCGTTCAAGGGCCATGTTGATCTCGCTCAGGCGCTATGGGTTGTCGTGAGTTTCAGTCTCATTTAGAAGAGAGAGATCTACTGGGCTGGCATTAAAATAGAGTAGGGAAAACAAAAGAAAAAAAAATATGGGACCTTCTTACAACGCTGTTGCCATGACAAAAATACAGGAATGTAAAATATCTGGTGATACAAAGCAGCTCTCTGTAAATATGTTTGTTATATTATACTCTAGATAGATTGGATATTCTGTTTTTATCCCCAAAAATGACAAATTGTAGCAACACAAGGGTTTTTCTTTCCATCACTGCACACAAACAGAGGAGCAGTTGTGGAATTACAGATATTGAACACAGTATTGACAGATACATTCTGATATACTCAGTGAAATGACATACATTCAGTAGTTTTCCAGTAGAACCTCTGTGATCTAATCCCAAATTATGGAACTACCACTCCAGTCCTATCTCCATTTATAGAATAAAATTCATCTAAGCTCCAAAACCTTTCAAAATACATTCCCTCGCCCTCCCCCACCCCCAGTTCGAGCCCACTAGACACGCTGTAATGGGCTAAATAGTGGAGGCAAATTGCCTGCAATGGGCCTGGAAAACACAGCAGCATTTTTGGCTTCCTCATCGCCATCAATACACATCGACAAAGGGAGATGGGGGATTAGAAATGATAGCTGATGCACACAACGTGAAAATGGGTTCCTTGGTTTTACAATCCATGTACACTGGGACCTGCACTGAGACGTGAGAGCAGTAGCTGCAGAAAGGAAGAGGAAGTATCTGGTCTACTCGCCGACTGTGAGAAAATCCGGTGAACTCGATGGGAACTGAAAGACCATAGCCGTGGTGTGTTTCATTATAGAAGAGATGGTGAGCAGGAGAGAACTCAGAGCTGTTTCTGGCTGATAACGAAAATGAACCTCGGATGATCAGAGTTTCTGTCTTAAAATATGCAAAGAGAACCAGGAAGTAGCCGGCCACTATCAAGAAGAGAGTTTCTTCAAACTCTTATAGCACGGCTCCATCCAGAACTCACTGATCTTTCTCTTCATGCAACTCTACTGCACTTTCTTTGAGCACTTTCTGGACTAACCCAGATGGGTTGAAAAGAAAATTATATAGATGTAGAGCCCATTAAGTGAAAACTCTAAATTCAGCAAAACTACTAGCAGGAAGTTCTGAAAACTTATTATTCCCCATTAAAACACGTCTTACTGGTGGAACTAAACTAAGCAACATAAAAAAACAGGTTGGAACAATTTATTTTATCTTTGTGAGCTCTCACTTTCTTCTGTAGGAATGTGTGAGAGTGTGAGAGTGTGTGTGTGTGTGTGTGTGTGTGTGTGTGTGTGTGTGTGTGTGTGTGTGTGTGTCTGTGTGTTTGGGATACACAGGTTCAGGTGATAGCATGGACCAAAACACCTACAAAAGAGCCCTATTTGTAAATTTTGGACATAAGACATAATAACCCCTCCAATCATAGGTAAGAAATTAGGTTTTGAACTCTTGAACACAAAAATGGAGCCACTTAAGCTGGTTCATCGTATCATGGCATTGTACCAAGGCACTATAATGAACGTTAAAGTGCTTATTGAGAGCGGAGGAGGTTAAACATGGAAAAGGTACGAGTCTGGCTCTATAAAACCATTTCTGAATGTCTTGAGACTGAGCCCTTTTTGGTAAAACAATCCTAGTTGTGTGAGCGTATACGCTTCTGCATTATGTTTATTCACATCTACAGTCAAAATCTAGTCAAATAGCATGAGTTCCATCTAGACAGTGTTTAAAACTCAACGCAGCTCCATAAAGTGTTGGGTAAAGTGAGCTAAATGTTGCCATGGGAGGAATGAATGGAGGGGAAAGACTTTAACTGACTGGAATGGAATGAAGCGACTCTGCTGAAATATTTGGAGCAATTTCAGAATAAAAAAACAACAAAATTAAATGCACAATGCAACAGCCACATACAACCATGAGAACGGAGCAACAACGCCATCCAGATAATGTGAGTACAACTCCTCCTCTCCCCATGAAATCTCTGGGGTAATTCAATCGTTTCCTTTTCCATCAATTCCAGACCAGAGCAGGCAAGGGGCAATATTCTATCTGTACTGTCGAGATAAGAGAGAGCTTTAAAAGTAATAAAATTGTAAAAGCAATTACCGACCCATAGCGAAACTAATTGAAGGAATAATACAGTGATTGGTTTCAAAGGCCTGGATTTCGGAGGGAAATTATGTACTGTAGGTGACTTTAAAGACTTCATTATAAATAACCTGTTGGTACGGTATGGAGGTTGATTTTTGTTCATATATATTGCATACACAAATGTATCAAAGCAAATCAAAGACAATTTCCCTCCCGATTTCTCACGCTAAAAAGAAAGAGGACACAGCAAACAAATCACTTTGCATGTTTTAGACGGCTTTAGTTTGAGTCAAACACTATATAAGTGACAGTCTGCCCTGTCAGTGATAATGGAGAGTTGAATTCAGGATTCCATACGAGGTTGACAACAATGAACCGTGGCCAAATGAAGGCAAATTGCATGTAATGGCTCAATTTGCTGCATTGAAATTTGAGGACTATTCACTCTACTCAACATCCAAAGGATATACTGGTAAACAGCAGGGAGCAGGGTGTTTAAAATTCAGTAGGTTTCCATATTTCGTCTCTACCCCCCCCCCCCCCCCCCCCCCCCCACACACACACACTCTAAAGGTCACAAAAGAACGGATGATTTGAATGCTTGTCATCAGGCATGTCATTTACCGACCTGCTGTTAAAGCTGATGACAGTTCCCTTCTGTGTCGCACTGTAAAAACAATATCTGGGTATATCACTACCCAGTTGCCGCAGATTTGAGGAGTGCTAGCATTAGAAGCATAGGCCCCTTTTTTTCTTATCTTATTTATCATTCCCAATTTAATGCATGGGAGTAATCAGTATGCCAGCGTCTCCCCTGCTGTGACAGCTCTAAGGGCGCCTCCTGCAACATTTCCATGATGAGCAAGACAAAACAGAGCGCTACTGTTTTTTTTTTTTTTTTTAAAGAGGATGGAGCTGTCAGAAGTTAACTTGGAGGAAAAGACCTGAATGTAATCCAGAGGGGAACTGACTCATCCATTCTTCAAACTCAAGTGCCTTCAGTTGTACGTTTCAAAGGAGTTCAAACATGACCACACTTTGATCTTTGCTTTCCTAAGGCCGAGTTTAGGGAGCTCACACTGCCTCTTGATGTCAGAGAAAATACAGTACATACCACCTTTAAGCTGCAGAAACATGTGATCCAGTATTAAAGAATGTCAAAAGTGGAGATTTTTCACGGAACGTGTTATTCTGTATCTTCCTTGGTGCTATAGCTTCATTCTGATTCTTGAATATAATGGGGGTATGAGTGTTGCCATGCCATATATTTTTCTTCTCAAGCGACAGTGGCAGGAAAGCCATAACCAATGCTTATGTAAAGCAAATTGGAGAGTATAGGCTCTTGTTTAACATTTGATATAGGTGCATTAGTTAGAGAGGTGCATTCGTCTCTCTCCCAGATACAAAGATGTAAAGTGTTTGCACATGAATCACTACAAACAAAGAAGAAAGCAGATGAGAGTTTGTAGAGACGGACACTGCCTTTAGTTATAGGATCGATACATTGTCAGCATTTGTTCTGGTTGGCCTTTTGTTTTATTGATGTCCAGAGCATCCAGGTATAGTCATGACACTAAAGCCAATCCCCAGAATTTCTTAAAACAAAATACATATGAGGATTTTTTTGCAAAATATCTGTAGTGGGTTTGGTGGGATCTTTGGGGCGGAAACAGACAGGAGATATTTAGAACAGATGCCATCACAAATGTGTGCAGAAAGAGGCACACATGCACTCTCTCTGCATGTACTGACATATACACATAAATTCTCTCTAAGTGCTTTTTTCAGCAGCCGGAGCTACCTTTTAACCCCCGCTCTGGACAGAGCTGCCTCCGCAAGCAGAATGTCATCCCGGCTTAAAAAAAAAGAAGAAGAAAAGAAAAGGAGGAAAGAAAGAGGAGTCAAGCTTAAAAAGTGATAGAATTTCTCCAACTTGGCCTTCAAAACTTACTGACTTTTTAATTCATCCACAGCCAGAGACTCGGGGCTTCCGCCGAAACCTTTCAACAGCCGCAGGAGCAGACGTTTGGGGAAAAACAGGGTTCCCGATGACTCATCACAGAAAGAAAGCAGCGTATAAAAAGAGAACCAAAAACAAGCAAGTGGAAAAACAGAGAGAGGAGTGGATCGAAACAGTCCAGACTGTCTCTCTTTGACTCCAACAGGCCAAAATGCGTCTGTCCGCCACAAAGTTAACTGCACAGAGATCTCTGTTAGCTACAGGTCAATTTCTTAACATACGTTGACGTTGACCATGAAATTCCCTTTGGGTTTAGGCGGAGGGCGGTGAGCAAAGTCATCACAGCTTTGCTTCCAGCGTTACTTCTGCAGGCTGCAGTTTCAGGTGGAAGCTTTTCCTCAATGTATGAAAAAATTGATCAAGAAACCATGTAAAGTTACAAAAAGCATTTTGTCATTGGCGTTTGTTACAGTCATTGTCTTCACATGGTTTCTTTTTTTTTCTCGTCTCCTGCGGGTAAGAGCCTTTGCCACTGGAGATGTTTCTTGAATGTATTTCAGCAAATAAAATAATCTTTGTCTTGCCCTCTGCTCAAGGAACTATAGATGTCCTCTGTTGGCAGATGTAGTGCACTTCTCCTCCCTTAACTGAATCCTGGATGAATGCATGGATGTACGGGGGTGATGGGTGTGTGGCAAAACAACAAGACGAGAGATGGTGATAGGAGAAGGGTGAGGAGGAGGAGAGCGAGATTAAACGAAAAGATGCACAGAGAAGGAAGATGGTAAAAGGGGAATAAACAAAAGAAGAGAAGAGAGAAGATAAAAGGATTAATGTAATATTTTCATCACTGTTGAAATTAAAATAAATACATATTTGATCTTTTTTCAATGAAGCATAAACAAACCAAACAAAATTCATTAATGTGAGAGATACAGATCAAAGGAAATGCAGCAGGAAGAAAAAAAAAATCCAATTTTCTATCCTGAGCAGATTCTAGAGGGACGGTGGAAAAGGTTTAGTTTGCAACGGGATGCTGACAATCTGTGTCTTGTTGCTTCAGCAGTTTTGATGCCTTGGATCTGTGATTAACTCCAGCTAGCCATGAGCTGATAACTTCATCTACTTTCAGAGACGTGTGCATCCAAGTACGCCTGGTGCTCTAATTCCTCACTTTATCATGAAGCCAGACGAGGTTTGACTCTTACCTCCGGAGGAAGCAGTTGCTATACGGCTGTGCACACTGTGCTGACTGTGAACTCTGTCTCATTGGCCATGATGTCGGTGGGTTGGATGTTGCGGTCATACATAGGGTTCTCGAACGTAGCTCGCCCATTAGTGTTCTCATGGCCCACGTAACCATTGAAGGGGACTTTGGGTCTTCTTCTGAAATATGAAAACGTGAGATCAGTTAACATTAGGGGTGAATAGAGTATATGACGTTTAGAACAGAGATGTTCGTTATAATATGGATTCGAGCTGCGACTCGTGATTCGTCTAGTTGTGATTGATCTATAGAGACATTTCTATTAATAAGTGAATTGTGTAGTCGAGTCGTTATATCTTATCATAGCAAAATGATTTGTTTAATCAACTAATTGTTTCAACACTGATGTGGATTTGGCTGAACTGTTTTGAACCACTTCGTTATCGAGGCAGGGAGGGGATTTTTCACTAAATATCACAGATGTTGAGGTCAAGCAATGCATAAGTGGATAAAAAAAATCCACATCAAGTTAATGCATTTTGAAGGGTAAATGCAAATGTTTCATCCAGCAAAGATTCTTATCTGGCAACAACTAACACTGCAGAGGTGAATTAAACCATGACTAAAGCTCAAACCTTGTAAATATAAGGAGCAAAGTGCTGCTTGCTGATGAGTGGAATTGTGAAATACATCAAGTGAATGAAGCTTACCTGTGTTTGTAGAGGTACAGAGCGAATCCTGCAATGATCATGGCTATAAAAGGCACTAGGATGGCTGCCGCCACTGAACTGCTGTTTGACGCAAAATTGTAGCCTGGGTTGTCTCTGCCGGGATCTAAACTCTCTGGAGGAAGGAGAGAAAAGACATAGAGCTCTTGCTTTAGAATCACTTAATACAACTTTTGCAGTGGGCATTATAATTAAATCCAATAAACAACACGATTAAAGGATCCTCCACTTTCCGCCAAAAAACCTGCGATAAAACTTTAAGGCAAATAAAAAGAAACAGCCGAACGGTGAGATAAAATGAATTGTAAAGGCTGCGTAGGGCTGCCAGGAAGGCTCCACGTATACATAATAGACATAGCAGACAAGTGACTTTTTAAAGTCTATTACTATGCTTTATTTTCATTTCCCCCCCCTTGGGAATGTCACATTCCATTATCCCAACAATGACTCTTAATTACTGACATCAAAATGCCGGCAGCTATTAAGCAATTTCAGATTTGTTCTCTAATTTATGGCGGTGAGTGTGTCTGCAACAGCAACGGTGGAGGAGTGACAGCCCACCTGTTTGCCACAGAATGCCAAAGGAACTCTAATATGGGACGAGTGACTAATAAGAAGGAATTCAATTAGTGGAGTCTGTAGTGTTTGCCAATCAACCCCCTGCTGCACGAGAGCGAGCACGCAACCAAGTGCACAAACACTCTCACGCAAGCAGACTGCACACTCAGTTACACCACCAAGTTAAAAAAAAAAAAAACACACAACAGGAAAAACCTCCGCAAATTGAGCAGTATTGTTTCCAAGACGTCTAACCCACCGAACCTTCATGCACACTTAAACACACACATACACATGAACGCCTTGGCACCAGCCTCAGCCTTCTGTACTAATAAAGAACTGTTTGCTCAATCAGTGTGTTGTGGCGGAGGGTTGGGGGGGCGCACCTGCTGTTCAAGCACCTCTCTCATTATAACAGATTTTCACATCCACTTTCACTGTGTTCACACAACTTTCACTGCACGTAGTATACACACACTCTGTGTTTTCACCAATTCCAAATTGGGCAATTCCATGTCGGATCTATTTTTATACCTACACTTCTGCTCTGGAGTCTGCCTCGCAGACAGCATGGAAGAGACTCCAATCTGGGATTAAAAGCTGTTAAAGTCCTTGAATCTTCCACCCTGACCAGCTTTAGCTAAACGAAAACAGGAAAAGTAGCAGCATGAGCTTCATCTGCTTGCCAAAAATCGGAATGTTGAGGATTGTGGCTTAATTTTTCAATGTCACTTTAGTTCGGTCTCACACAAACATAGCAGTCTTCATGTATATCCATCCATCCCAACCTGAACACAGTGGCCCACCGGCACTGAGTGAGAGGCAAAGGCTGTCAAGGCTACATGATAAATAAATGTTTTTTAATTAATCACAGCTGACGGAGGTTTCTACTGGGAGAGCACAAGAGTATATATATTTAATCTAATGCAGATCAGATCACTAACAATCTTGTGTGACCACCCAGGAGTGAGATTAAGTCCAGCGTTTGGGGTTTCCTAGAAAAACTTGAAATTGATGATAAAGATGGAGAAGAAATTATATGAACCTCTATATATCGGTACATCATAGCATTCTTTGCTGATTTGTAGCTCATAGATAAACAATTATGCTTTCTACATTCAAACATGCTGTTTTTAACTGGATTGTAACAGTGGCTGGCAGCAATAATCTAAGAAGAAGCAAAATCCCCATCCTTTTTTCAACACGAAGCGTTGAAAAAAATACCATCATCTTTTTAAAATGCACATACAGTAGGGAGGTATCACCTTTCATATGCTATACATGTCGTAAATCATATGTTTCTTTTCCACGTGTGCCCTATTTAGTTCAGCCACAAGAGTGATTGCACACACAGTATATCTCTCTTCTCTTACACAGACACACACACACACACACACACAACTTCTCGACTGCAGCAACTATACAGATCCATGGAGTCAGGTTGCAAGGATTTTGCTGAATACAAATTGTAGTGATAAGGTTCATATGGTTGGAATTCTAGCACAAACGTGATGCACTGTATTTGAAAAGCAGCAGCCTTCTGAAAAACATGTTCTATACCTAAGACAGCAAAGCTGATGTCGCTGAGAGGACCAAAGGATGACACACAACAGAGAATGGATTGTATTTACTGTATTAAAAGGGCAAGATGAGTGATTATTTGATATGGTAAGTAACCACTACGACTATTCATCATGTTTTTTGAACTGTGTTGGCCTCTTTATGCCGGGTTCACAGCCAGATGCTCCAAAATGTGTTTTCACATTTGTAAAAGGAGATAAATGATAAATCCAACATGGCAAATGGCATACTGTGAAAGCACTCGCAGCTTAGCTTAAAGAAGCAGGACAATATTGTAAGTGAAAGATTTATGTGATTGAGGTCCAGACAGGAAAAAAGGAAAAGAAAAAAACAGAGACATAGTCTTCCCCCAGGAGACAGCTTGGTCACAGTGGTTTCTATAACCAAGTGGACAGCTCACTCACCCAGTCTCTGGAGACCAAATTGGCCAAAGCCTTTTCCTCTGACAAATCCCAGGTACACAAAGGAGTTGGATGAAGAGATGTAGGACACCTAGGGAGGGAGAGGGATGGAAGACAGACACTTTATATGTCACATCTAGGCTTTACAAAGGAGAGGCTCATCAAAGTGTCAGCAGCCGGTGCACGCAGAAAATGAAATATCATGTCAAAAAGAGCTGAGAGGCGCTCTTATGGCTGACATTTAATATGACGTTTTTCTGCTCAAGAGCACAAACAGAAACGCGCTCGGCGGCGGGCTCACACCCATGCATGTTGGACAAGAGGAACACTCCACTTGCTCGTACGTAAACACTCAAGTGCTATGAGGCTTGTGAAACATGCACATAAAAACCAGAACAGTGGCGCGCGCACACACGTTTACTGTGACCTGCTTTTTTAATTATATCTGGAGTGGGTGTGCATTAGAGGTGCTTGGAGTTGGGGGGATAATGCGGGAGAGGGGAGTGGAGGGGTCTGTCGAGTCCTGATTACCAGGCAATGATTTAACTGACATTTTAATTAAAGAGAAAACTCTTGGTGGGCCCTCCATCTCCCCAGAGTGACAAGGTTAGTGTGTGCGTGTGCTGGTGAATATTTCACAAAAAAATGTGTGTGTGTGTGCGCGTGTGTGATGTGACATCTTTGCAGTTACAACGAAAGGTGCTGTATTGGACCTGACCCTGGACTTGTACTTACATGGCCGTCGAGGGCCCAGTTGTCTATTTTGAACTTGTTGACGAAGATCTCCACGGGGCCTCTGATCTGGTGGACCTGTAGCAGCAGCTGAGCTTCCTCCTTCTTATATGTACCTGCAAGAAAAACAGATTAAAGGTTAGTTACAGAACTCAGACCAACCGAGAAGGATTACATGATGTATCTACACAAATCCAAGAATTAAAAAATGACCCCATCATGTTGTGTTGACCCTTTCCTCTGTGTCGCTTGCGCAGCCCTTCTTTATTTTTTATGACAGGAAGTCTCAAACACAACTAGAACTTCAGCAGCAAAAACTAGATTTGCACATCAGTGTATATAAGAAACAAATATTTGAGCAAACATCGGATTTTACATTGTGGCTTCCTCATGTTTGCTGACTTCATTAGCACTTTGCCTGGGAGAATATTACAGAAGACAAATAAAGATTTGATTTCATTTTTGTTTTAACAAAAATGAACCTTTCATGTTCCAGAAGATGAATATGTGATGCTTAGTCACCAAAACTGTATAGAAAAGGTATTCAACAAATGTATGTATTCACTGAATGAAGCAACGTGTTACCCAGGGCAACAGTGCCGTTAACTGGCCATCTCCATGGCACAGAGGAATACGATATAGCTTTGGCTATATTGTTGTATTAATTAAAAAATAGTTCCACAATGATGCAATGTAATGTATTATATTGTAATATGCTGTTCAAACAACAATAATCTGGAAGTCTGAATCAGCTAAATAACTTTCAATGGACAGTGTGGCAATTTGTCGCTGTAGAAAATATTTTTTTTTTTACGACATTTTGCTAAAGATTGATGGTGCCCAGGTAAATAGGAGTGAAGGGTCCAAGCCAATTCAGATGCAAATTTGTGTCGTAATGATCACAGCTGCATGGTGATTTTGCCAAGGGGGGGGAAAATAACATATTTGCTGTTCAGTAACAGCAGCAATGATCTACTCTGTGTGAAGACCAAACTGTTTTCTTGCTCGTCGTCATCATGTATCCCTCTGTTTGGATAAAACCCCACACAGTAAGCATATCTGTGAGAATGTGTTGTACAAACCAGCCAGTTTGAGTTCCACTCCGCTGTGATCGATGAGTGTCCCATTAACCCTGTTGCTAAAGGGTTCATAGGCAGTGATGCTGAGCATAGCTGGCTGCTTCTTCCCCAGGTACTCATAGGACCCCCTCCAGAGAGAGTTCTTAGCAAAAACACTGCCAGGGACTGAAAGAGGAAAAGGATGGTGATAGGGGCGGTTCCTTAACGCAGTTCCATATGCAAAGTGACTTCACTGGTTAGTACAATTCATTATGAGAAGAAAGACAGACGATATTTGAAACAAATGTCATTTAAAGCATTTTTACATCTAGCCAGGTTAACTACAACAATGGTTAAATGTTGGCTAAAAGAAAAACAAAGCTCTAACTATTCCTGATATTTAACTTGTTAGGTTACACATACAGGTTATACATTACATATTTTTTGTTATGGATTAGTGTACTGTGTAGTAGTTTTTAGATCATATTTTGCTGATTATATATGATTGTTATTACTGTGTAATATAGTTTTAGCATGTTGATCATTTATATCATGGTGTGCTGATTATGTTGTTGTTCATGTACAAGCCCAACTAGGGACAAGAGTTGGACATCAGCAATAGCTATAAACTATCTGTACAGCACATGAGTTGCATTCTTTGTATTATGTTAAACTGTATGTCCCTATTTACTATTTACTAAATTCTATTCTATTCTATTCTAAGGAGCTGTCTTACCTGGTAATTTGGAGGGTGGCTCTTGCACTGTTCCCACTGCAATCTTATCACTTGGGCGATTATCAGCTGAAAATCAAAACAAAACAGATTTAACTTAAGAAATAGTTCCCAAGTTTAACGGGTACAGTATGCGGCGCAGGAAGTGGAAGTAAGAGAGATAATTCTTGCTAGAAAACAGCCTGAAGATAATTGTAGTAGGAGGATGTCACTATCAGCGCTCCCTGTCTACTTCATCGACGAAGGCAGAGTGAGGTGTGCCTGAGACAGAACGTGACTCGTGCCTCCAAGAGCATCCCGGTTGTCCCTTCAGGGATTTTGCTCAGGCAGAGACACAGTTTCACACTTTAATAATGCCTTACAGCTCACACGGGGCCACAGGACTATACCAAAGTAGTAAACGTACGCCCACACAGGCAAACAGGCTTACATGCAACTACAAACAATGACAGGTATACTGACTGTGGTTTATGTCACAAACATCACTTTGGATACAGAGAGAAACAAACACACGGACAAACACACTCCTGCAGCCTTGCTTTATGAGCTGCCAGTCTTTTGAGCTTCCCTTCGATCATTGGCCCACAGGCGCTGTTAATATCCTGAATGTGCTCCGGCCAGTTCTCTTTTCTTCACTCTTAATGGCATGGTCTTAAAAAAAACCCATCACCCCTTTATATTTCAGTAACGGTTTGGCATAAACTCCATCACAAGGATTTCACCCTCTAGTCCGTCTTTGTCTTTAAGCTATTAGCATCCGTCTACCCTCGATAATTGTGTGCAGATGACCCTATTTTTTTCCCCTATATGTATTTAGGCCGATGTTTGTGGGTGGCTTAATGGCAGTCTATTTGTCTGTTAGACCTTGTTAACACTGCCTCACCATTTACAAGAGGCACTTCTTCTAACCTAATCAATGGGATGCATTGGCCTAATCAGGTTCTGCACCCTTGTTAATGTTTCAAAGCGCGTGTGTGTGTGTGTGTGTGTGTGTGTGTGTGTGTGTGTGTGTGTGTGTGTGTGTGTGTGTGTGTGTGTGTGTGTGTGTGTGTGTGTAATTCCATGGAGTACAAGTGGGTGATGGATGGGCCATCCTAAACTTGGCATGTATCTGGGAAAAAAAAGCAAGTGACAACACATCTATTCATCAACATTAGCTGCATCCCCAATTTCCCAACCTGAGGAACCAATCCTGCATCAGTACAGACCCCAGTGGCTTCAGGAGGGACTGCGGCCCCACGTGGGTGGCCATGTGAACACATCTGTAGTCTCATGAGGTTTGGTGAAAGTATCCATGTGCGTGTTTGTGCAAGGCCAGATGACCTATGTGATAGCGTTCCCTCTAGTCTTGTAAGTAGTATTGAAGAAATTAAGCAGCATTACAAATAAAAAGGGTGCATGTGTGTGCATATTTAATATTGAGTATGTCTTTATGTGTCTATATGGATGCATTGTAACCATGTTTATACCTGCACAGAGAGGCGGTTTCCCTGTCCAGCTCCCATCGGACCGGCAGGTCCTATGCTCTGATCCTCCGGCCAAGTAGAAGCCAGGTTGACATGTATATATCAGCGTGTAGCCAAGGGACGGCAGTTCAATGGCTCTCACATCAGACTGGGCTGGCAGCTCTGGTTGGCTACAGTGGTGCGCTGGGCAAAGAGAGGGCGAGAGACTTTAAAAAGACCAAAGAAGAGAGTGAGAAACAGGTAAACAGCTAACGTTGGGATGAGGAGATAAACAGGGAGAGGGATCAAAGGAGCAACAGATACATGGAAGAGGAAGAGAATGAGACGCTGGTAAGTTTCCAAAACACATGTTTCTTTTTTGATAATATGACCAGAGTGTGTCCTTACCAATGCACTCAGGTTGAAAACCACTCCAAGTGAGGTTGGGCAGACAGGAGCGAGAAATAGAGCCCTGAAGTAAGTAGCCCTTTCTGCAGCTGAAGAACACAGTTTTGCTGATCTGTAAGAGGACACACACAACCATGTGAGAAGGACCACGAGCACACATATTGTACAAAACAGCAAGCAGGTATTGCACAAAGAAGAGGAAATTCAATTCAACTCAATTTTCAAATATATTGATGGGGGTTTTGTTGAATCAAAAAGGTGATACATATATGTTATTTAATATCACAATTCATATTTCAACTTAGTTTAATGCTGTTGCACTGTACATAATTGATTTATTAGCATGCTGCTTCAGAACAACACAGCAAACGACATCCTGCTTACACACTAGGAGCTGAAGCTATTATTCAGTATATTCAGTTCACCATTTCAGTCAATTTTGGAAGAAATATACATTGAGGTACATGGATCAAAAACAAACTTCCAGGCTGTAATGAAAGGTTGTAAAGATCCATTAGTTCAATACATGAATGGAATTTCCTGTGTGACAACATGTTCATACCTGGTAACCTTGACTGTTGTTCTGATTTCCAAAGAGAGGAGAGCCAGGGTCCCCGCAAGTAGTGTGAGTGGGATCTGAAACACAAACGCACACTGAGCAATTCTGTGATAACTGCTGTTATTTTAAAGTATACGCCACCCACGGCAAATAGATATATCACCTTAGAGACATTGTATGAGGGAAAAAAACTGGGGTTAAAGAAGCCATTTTTGTCTATCTGGGACGACCCTCTCTCACCAGAGGTCAGCCACATACAATACAGTCCTCAGATCAGTCCCCAGACACTCGGACTCGTGAGACCCTCGCATGGTGGCAGGATGGGTCAGTGACTCTCGGGTGACCGATCCAACACCCACCCACACCCATGTGAATAGCTCACTTGATGGCTCAGGACCCACTTGAACCCCCCTCCAGAGTGCTAACGAGTCAAGTTTCACCTGAGGGCTGGGTGGGACCAGGAGTCAGTAGTGAGTAGTCAGTTAGAACTGAAGAAGTGTCTAGGTTGAGAGTTGAAATGTCTTCAAAAATCTTGTTTCGTTTCCCAGCATAAAGCTTTCAGAGATGATTGGAAATGACATTTTTCACATATCTGGTGTGAAATACTTAGTGTAGGCTACGCATTGCTTTATGCTGACAACCACGCACACATTTACAGTTCACAGATGTGAGCACACAAACATGCGCACACACAAGCAGCTCATAAAATTGGGAAACTTTTTTTATTAATTTAAAATGTATTCAACCAGGAAACGCCTCATTGTGATTAAAAATCTCCTTTACAAGCGTGTCCAGGCCAAACTGTCAGGCCTCATCAGTCTACACACCCTGTTAATCAGTTAACACTCTGCAGGAATGTGTTTCTTTATATACTCAACTCATAAATTTATAACACTCTCTTAGAAGTCTTAAAAGAGGGGTCATTCGTTCTTTGCAGCCAACAGTGGGTGACGACAAGCAAGGAATCTTGTGATCAGTGACAAAATTGAATTAATAGAAGGTGTCATTCACATAAGGTTTCTATCAGTTTTAGTGCCAGTCATTGTCAAATCTAGAAGGCCAACAAAAAGCCACAAGAGGCCAGTCTTTCCAGTGAATTGATAGCAACTTGTGTACTTGAGGTGCTGCAAGAATTAATGTAACGCAACGTCAGCAGACACTACATGTAATAGATGTACAATGCAGGTTCTGTTTCTAATTAATTTCATATCACTAAATCTTAGTTTAACCTTTCCCACATGCCAGGCATTGTGGTTTTTCAACAGTGGCTAAACAATGCGGCTGATAAATGATGCAGAGTTAGTGGAATTAATGGTGACTTTTGCCTATAATGAATTACTGAATCTAACAAATTGGGTCAAAGGGTTGGCATGTGTGCCCTTCAAATACCAAAATGGACTGGGACTGGAACAATACATTGGTCTTTATTCCCAATTTGTTTTCTGACCACAGTCTGATTTTCTTAAATGCGTTTTAAGACAGCATCCAAATTCATATTGTGTTACTCAAATGGTATGACTCCTTATTTAAGGGCATGTATTGCTTAAATGATTTGTATTACAGCAGTGAACACTATTTCTGATGACACAGGGGCACAAAAAAGTTGTTTTGCAAATTGCAGATTAATTTGCACTCATGCATGGGTCAAGAGTGCAGTGTTGTGCTTGAGAGGAATTGATCTTATGATGCAAATTGCAGCTTGCTCGTTTTGACTCGTTTCTCCACACTATGTCTACATCCACGATTATTCTGAAATGGGTGAAATACGTGCTCTGGGTTGGTTTAATTAGTTACACGGATAAGAATAGAAGAACAGAATCAATATAGCTTGTTGGCTGGGTCAAATGGCTTTTGCATTCATTGCTTCTAGGAAGCAAAATGCAATTGGGACTACAAGGGAAAACATGAGGGGGGGATAATGCAAGCATGTCAATGGGAGGAATATGAAAGTAAAGATTTATAGCAGACACTTTTCTGTGCTGGGGTTATAGAAATAGACCACAGGCCATGCACACTGTTGCCCAAGTCATTACATCAAGTACTGCATTCTAAACAGATTCAGTATGGTAGACTATACCGTAAATGGAGGAACAAACAAGTAGCTTACCTATGCAAGAGGGTTGTGTGCCACTCCAGGTGCCATCATATTGACAATATCTCCTGGTAGAGCCCACCAGGATGAGGGGAGGGTAGCAGGAGAAGGAGACCGAGGAGAGATAGGTGAAGCCCCGATCCTCCCTTCTTCCCTGCGCTGGCATCCCCGGGTCTCCACAAAACACAGCTGCAAAGATGAAGAAGGAGGGAGGGCAGAGAAAAAACACGGGAAAGTTAAGGTGACCCACTCACCATGTTGGGTTTTAATTAAATATCTTCCATGGGGTTGAATGTTACACAAGGGACACACATATTGTACATACTTAGGTGAAATAAGGACACCGGGGACATGTAATGCAATTTGGTTTTCCAGCATGGTGCCACTTACGGAAGCACTGGGGTTTCTCTCCACTCCAGTTGCCGTTGCCCTGGCATGTTAGCACAGTGGGCAGGGACAGCTGGTAGCCTTGGTTGCAGGCGTAGCTGATGCTAGAGCCCCAGATAAAGTCCGTGCCGACAACCTGTCCATTAGGGATGATAGGTGGTGGACCGCATACGATTGCTACAAGGAGACAAAGAGGCATTGCCAGACGTTAAACGATGCATTTCGGTCCCAACAACAGAATATGTGACATTCATTGCTCAAACATTCAATAAGCACGGCCCCCAGATTGGGTAAGGGTTACATCACTCTCCACAACTTCACCTTTGCAGAGAGGTTTGGTGCCATTCCAGGTTCGGTCCTTGGTGCAGATAAGAGTGGAGGCCCGGTCAGCATCCATGTTGAACCCGGGGGAACACTGGTAACTGACTGTGTGGTTGTAGATGAAATCATTGCCCAGCCTCACCCCGTTGGCTGGCACTCCGGGGTCACCACAGTTGATTTCTTCAGGAACAAAACAGGATTATGAAGTCAGAACAAATGCAAACGGGAAGTAAGATTCAACAAAGAAGACGGACGTAGTGGAACACAAGGACAGAGATGTAGAGGAAGTTAATTAGTTACTTGATGATTTCATTTGTTTTACATAACTGTACTCGTACTAGTAAAGCACACAGTTCACCTCACAACTGCAACACAATCTAAAAAGCAAAATGTCTGTCTTAATGTGTAATTGACACTTCATTAAACTATATACAGCCACTTTTGGATGATTTATTCTGTATGTATGCTTGAGAATACTACTTACTCTTCAATCATCATCAGTGACTGTGTGACTTAATGTTTATTATCTGAGGGAAGTGTCCTTACACTTTGATTATCTCCGGTTTAGAGCTTTTTTCGGGTGCAGAGAGAATAAATCTCGGGATGGGCATTCCTTGACAGTAGCTCTCTAAAGCTCTAAAGCTCCAAAGCGAAGTGCATTTCTCCTTGATTATACTTTTACATCCTGTTGGGAAAACAGTGTGATTGAGTAACAACAGTGAGACTTCCACTGTGTGACTCGGCAGCATCATAGCTCAGCCCTGCTGTAAATGTCTAAGATTGAAAATCCAGGGCACAAAAGGACAACTTGCGCTAAGTTGCCAAGGGGACAACAAGGAATTATTGAATGCACATGACCACCATTCTGGAAGAAATTCCTGGCAGGGTGTGGAGTCTTTTGGAGACATAGAGTCTCACCTTGACTGAGCAAGCACTTACATTTCCCACATGGCTGTTAACAGTGTCGCCTGCAGTCATAGCGTCTATCTAAGATTGTGCACCCTGTAACAATACCTACAGGGCCGAGCTACAGTGAGAATATTTCTCCTCTTGCATAACAATATTCCTAGATTGTCCTCAGCCAACAATCCATTGCCTTGGTACATGATATTATACGTAGGTGTTAATTGTTTTAAATGTTTGCAAATGTAAGTAACGGTAAGTAAGTTGCAGCTGAAATGGAGAAAGGTGAGTACAAAAAAATCCTACTTCTAGTTGCCAGTCAGGTAAATCTACGACGGTGCATTAGGGCCACTGCAGAAAAAAAAGAAAAAAGGCACATAGCCGAGAGGAGCTGAGAGAGGTGGGCAATATTCTGTGTAAAAAATTCGCAAATTTGCAAGTTTAATGTGGCAAATTTGCGACTTTAAAACTAGAAAACTAGAGACTAAGTCACAAATTTGCTAGTTTAGTATGATGCTAACAACCGGCATTTTTTCTAGTTTAGCCAAACCACCCGATCAATAAACCACCCATCAGATATAATATATCCATATCATATAAAATTAACCAACAATAACCATCAACAGCCATCACCCCGAGGACCTTAGCAAAGTGTTTTCACATGTTGGCATGGATTAATTCGAAAAATAAATGCAACATTCATGGGAAGTTAGCTAGCATAAATGCCAGTTGTTACTTTTTATTACCCACCTCTCTCGGCTCCGTTTTTTTTTTTTTTTTTTTTCCTACAGTGGCCCTAATACGCCGTCGTATAAAGCCTACAAGCATACAGTTACAACAGAGCAGGAAAAAAAAAACATTCAACCAAAAGCGGTCCTATTCACGTCCTTTCACTAAAGTTCACTTCTGTGGATTGCCGAGTTCTGAAATCCACAAATGATGCTGCTTTGGGTTAATCCTCGCCATTTACAAGAAACCGGTTTGCTTAGTGACCTGTTGTCACGGTGTCTTAGCTGTATACAGCGGCTGTATATCTTGTATGAGACAAGGTGATAAAAGAGCTGTCAGCTGATAGACCTCTGGCATTTTTTTTTTTGGACCATGCCTCAGAGCAATTTCATCATATAGAACCAAGGATTCACAAGTCATTCGAATAAAGAAAAAAATACTTGGTATTACAAGCAATTAGAATGCCTGTTTTGCTGCGTTTCTTGCATAGCATTAAATATCTAACATTCTATTAGCAATTCAACATCCATTCATATGTATTCTACTGGGTGTCTGAACTATTCACCCATTTAAACGTGTAAAGTACTGGCCAACAGGTAGACAACTCAGAAATGTGTATAAGCCAAGGGAACAGAAAAGCGTTTTTAACTGCAGCATGAATTCCAATAAAAAGATAAGCTCCTTAGATACACTGAGGCTGTTTCTCTGTGAGAGCTGTACATTACCAGAACACTCGGGCATGTTGCCGGTCCAGGTCCCGTTAACAGTGCAGTGTCGGGTAAGCAGGCCAGTGGAGTAGTAGCCCTCCCTGCAAGCGTAAGTTATAGATCTGGAAAACGTTAGCCCGTCATGGATCAGGATCTGGGAATTGCGTGGACTTCCTGGGTTTCCACAGGAGATCACTGAAAACACAAGAGAAAAAGATCGATTAGGTATGATTTTATACACAGACCTGTATCCTGAGTGACCAGAGGAGAATATTTACACTAGTTATGTGTGTGAGTAGATCAGGGAGAAAGACAGTGGTTTTTTGGGAGTGTTGGTACAGTATCATTGCAGACTTTGTCTTTCAACCTAAATACCTAAAACTTACTTTTGTACCCAACCATGAAGCAGTAAATAAAGTTGGTAAAACTCACATGGAAGTTCTAGTTAGCCATCACTATAAGGCAATCAGGCACCGACAAAACTCTTTTAAAATATCTTATCATGAAAGTTTACTTTCTTAAAAATACCCTTTGTCTTTTATAATGTTTTTCATATGTATTATTTTAATTATGTAAAATAAATACTTCTAATCTCTTCCTTTTATATTATTTAATGTGTCTGATATGCGTTCCTCACGCAGTTTCTCTCTGTTCTTCATCTGCCCACCATACAACAACCCCCATCTTCTCATGTTTCCAACTTCATAAGTATCTCCGCTTTGATGGACACATCCTTTGCTCACAGAGTCCCTCGGTGTCTGTCCGGCCGCCATCAATGGTTCTGTTCATTACAGTCTCCAGCTTGCCCCGGGCCTCTCAGAGCTCTGTGGGCTTTGCCCTCCCGTAATGACCAGATGTGGCCTGGCCCTTGTAGTCTGTGCCAACCGAGAACAGGTGGGCAACCTCGGCTAGCGGGCATACCACACACCGACAGGGGATGGGAGAGTGTGTGCGTGTGTGTAGTGGGTGTTAAGAGCACAAGTGAAAACAGCCCGGCAGACACGATGAAGCTGCTGGAAGTAACACATTGTATAAGACGATGAGGGAAGAAAAAGGGGATGTGTGTTCATGGAGACTAAGGAAAGAGCAGGAAAAACAATATAACTGCAGTTAGAAATTACCAGAAGTGCAACTGCACAGATGGCTTTAATATTTTAGTGTTGCTGGATGATCATGCAGTATACAGCATGTGGGTTAAAACATAATGTTATTACGTATGAAGTAAATGCTATAAAACAAATGCAGAAGGAAAGACAAGAGACATGACAGGCAACTAAATAGATGGTGAATGTCTGGAAGAGCTGCAAGGATATTTTTGGCACAAATAAACCATAAGCACTATTGACAGTAATTGATTTGATAATAACTTCCAAAAAAGATCAGTTCTTGAGGTCATCCTTAACAGCCTATCCCTTTTTTACTCTTGTAGTCTCAGCAATAATAATGGATAATGTAGGGTCTGGAGATCCAGATCGATTAGACACACCCGCTACACATTCTGAAAATCTGTTTTTCAGGTGTCAGCAGCCGACTGGATTCAATGTTGCTTAAGGACAAAAATGTAAATTCTTGCGGTGTTCAATCAATAGAGAAAACATTCCCTGTTATTTCCTGCATTCTCTCTTGCTCAGCCTCTGGTTTACCTTTTTGCAAACACACACAAAACACATGCAAATGTATAACGTGCCTTTCATTCAATTTGCAAAGGCAGCAGCTAATTACACAATCAGTGACTACCATATAGATCTACAACCTGTAGCGTATAATGTGCAATTCAGTGGTGGGATTCATTGAGATCAGCTAGCTATGAAAAGTGTGGAGTTGGCGACTTATAAATACTCTACTTACTAAAGCAAAGTAGCCACAATCCAGAATCATTCATTAAGGCAACAATGAGCTCCAAATGAAGAGAATGACTTGGTTGTTTATTACCATGATGATCTTAGTGTTTGAGGAAAAGGAAAAAGAAAAGGAATGAAAAAAGATCCAATTAAAGAAAAGACAGCTTGAAATAAATACAAGTTGCTGAAATGAAATGCAGATGTCTTATACATGGCCATAGTGCATTAGTTGCTCAGTGAACATTAAGTTCAACTTCACTTCATGCACAACTCAACAGCTGGCCTGTTGTCTCTGTTACTACATGTTCACGTGTTGTGTTCATTCATTACTGCTCCAAAGAAGTCTGTTCAACCAGCCATCCTGCATCTTCCACCAGTTATCCAGGTTCAGGTTGCAATTTAATCGGTAGCCCACACATTACTTTCCCAGCGATGTCCTCCAGCTCCTCATAAGGAATCCCAAGGCGTCCCAATGCAGATGGGATATGATATCCCTCCATAGTCATCTGGGTCTGCTCCGGGGTCTCCGGATGGACGTGTCCAGAATACTTCCACAGTACATATGGACAGGCACCCTGATCAGATCTCAGACCAACCCCTTTGCTTTCAACACGAAGAAGCAGCTGTTCTACTCCAAGCTCTTCCCTGATATCCAAGGTGCTCATTCCGTTCCTAAAGGGATGTACAGCTGGAACCTAAATCAACTGCTCCATCGAGACCTTCACTTTAAAGATCACCTATTCATGGCATCTTACCCTCACCTCAGTTCTTCAATCATAAACAAAATGGCTAATAACCTACCTACCGCCCACTGTAAATGTATTTGACTTACCAGTATGCATACATGACTCCCACTTAGCTTATGTAAGGACTGGGTAGACAGGAGCAATGATCTTGAAACCATATATTTGCATAGCTACCACTACAGAACACATGTGGATGATAGGCAGTACTACCATGACCACTCCAGTATGTGAGGGCGAAGGGATGAGGAGACAAGGTTTGAATCCATATGTATCCTCCTGAAACAGAGTGTCCTTGCGAGCACATCGGCATAAATATTTCTCAGCATTCTGATCCTGATTCTGAACCATCACCCCCTTCCACCAGCCCATGTGAAGAAGAAAGAAAGAAAAAACTCACTGTAAATATATGCATGTATTCCTTACCATGACACTCAGGTTGGGTCCCGCGCCAGGTCCCATTGGTCAGGCATGTCCTCTCTGGAGAACCCTTCAGCATAAAGCCGGGCTCACAGCTAAAGCGGACAGCAGCGCCCACTGTAAAGTCTTCTCCCAGTCGGATCCCATGCACGGGAATGCCTGGATCGCCACACAGCCCGGCAGCCTCACCTTTAGTGATAAAACACCAAACAATTATGTGACAAACGGAGTGGAAAACAAATGCTTTCATAGTATAACACAATATTAATAAGAATAATGAGATTAGGGCCCCCCCCTCATTACACACAAAAATTACAATCCTCTAACTCCCCTCCCGAAGGAGTGACAAGCCTCCCAAATACATTAAGTTTCATTATATATATTTGTTCAACATGCAGAAAGGCTGCAATGCAATGTGATTTTTCATCCCATTGATCCAACATGTATTTGCTTCATAATTGCATGTCCTACGTTTAAAAATATCACAGAATATTTACCACTACTGCTCTCTCTCTCCACAATTCTCAAGGTGCTGGTCAACATCGCGTCAATAGTACGTAGCAACGAAAGTCAGGCACGTTTTTATTGCCCGTTGAGAGAACGCTATCAATCCCCGGATATATATGAATGTCATGAATTGTGACATTAAAGTGTCAGCATGCTTTATTGTAGACCTCCCACGGGTCTGTGTGCACGCTAGTGTGTTTTCCTGTCACTATCTACCTTTGTGTATGTTTCAGTGACATCTTTGTGAACGCGCTTGTCTTGGTGACTGTGCACAACCGCATGTGTGGAGATCCCTGCGGCTTGTCTCGTGTGTGTTCGGTATACGAGGAGCTCTGAAGTAAATGGCTGCATGGGGAGAGCGAGTATGGTGGGCTGATGTCTTTATAGTGCTTCATAACCCAGCTGAGGCGTGGGCGTCCCTGTTCCCCGGCCTTAATATGAGCAGATTAAAACGGTTTTATAGAGGACACTCTCTTTGCCCTTGAGGCCAATGGATCAGACAAGCCGTTCCATCTTTGGTCCACCTACTTTGCTCATTACCAGCTAACAGCTGCCACCCAAACTCTTTATTTGTTGTCCCGGCATTACAAGGGCAATCGGTGTAAATGGGTGGCGCTATTACATCTGAATTCATTAAAGTATTAGAAGCAGGGAGCAAGAATGAGAACATAGACGTGAGAACATAATCGTTTCAAACATCAAAGATTATGCCGGTTCCAATCGTTTAGCTCAAGTTGAACTTGAACATTGAGTTTGGAAGCTACCGCAAAATGGGGCCATTTTCAGTTTTATATTTCCGAACTGCGAGACGGTCAATCTGGGTGTAGTTTTCCGTACCGGAGCAGTGTGGTGGCGAGCCGCTCCACTGGCCGTCCAGCTGGCACATACGCGTGGTGTTGCCGATGATGGTACGCTGGCCGATGCAGCTGTAGCGGATGACTGAGCCTACTGTCCGTCGGTCGCCGGAGATCTGGGCGTACGGAGGCATGCTAGGGCGGTCACACAGCACCACTGTCCAATCGAAGCAGAGAGATGAGAGAAAGAGTCAGTCAACAAGTGGAAACTACTCCAAAGCCAAAGTGATAAATACACTGCATGTTGGATAGAATCCTTTGTTTGTGCAAAATCCAGTGTAAGAAACTTTCTTAGGTGATATTGGATTCGTGTTTGTTAGAATGACATTTCACAGTATCAGATCATATTTTAATGAAAACGACATTCCAATCATTTACTCGGTTCAGTCACAATGCTTTATTACTTTATCACACTGAGTCTGATTACAAATGCAAAATGATTAACTCCTATTCATGCAAATAAATCTAGTGGCTCTGAAGCTGTTAGTTTGTTTATCAATTAGTGGCTCAAAAAATGTAATTGATTGTCAACAATTGTGATAATCAAATTCATCATTTTAGGCATTCTTTAAGGAAAATGCATAACATTGGCTGCTTCCAACTCATGACAAGTATTTGCTGCGTAATATCCTTGTAATTTATTTGGGTTTTGAACTGTTAAAATAAAAAAGAAGAAGATCTAAAGACTTCAACTTGGGTTTAGAGAAACGGTGACGGGCATTGAACACAACCTTTTGACATTAGACAGATGTACTGTTCCCTTCTTCAGCACATACAAAAACAATCAATGCAGTGCACTTACAACCAACCACTGAGGTACTCACACAGGCACTTGGGCAGAGAGCGGTCCCAGGTACCGTCTCCCTGACAGGAGATGGAGCTGGTGCCCAGCAGGTAGTAACCCGGGTTACAGCGATACGACACAGCGGTCTGGAAGCTGTAGCGGTGTGGCCCGCTGGGCAGTACCTGTCTGATGCTGTTCTCTACGTGGCCCGGCTCTGTGCAGTTCACAACTGGAGACAAGTATGCGGGGGTGGGGAAAGAGTGAAGGAGCCAGAGAGAAAAAAGACATCATGTAGTCAACCTGGAAATTATGATTTCAATGATTATATTTAAAATGTTAATTTTAGGGAACATGAAAACAATTTGACAAGAATCTTCTTGCTTTTACTCTCTCCGTCCATTCTTTTCCTTGTCTACTTCCACCCATCAAGCATCCATCCATCCCCCCCCAAATGAAGTGGGAGGCAGACTCCGGAAATAAACATTTGCTTCATTAGAGCCAGTCTCCTGCTGGCCGATGTGGTGCTGAGATGGTGATGGATGGGGAGCTCACAGGAGAAGAGGCACCATGTCAGTTTAGCACCAGATGGAGAGAGTTAGGGAAGGGGAGAATGAGGGATGAGTGAGGAGCGAGGAACATCGAAGGGGGTGGGTGGGTGGGTTGGGGGGGGGGGGGGGGGGGGGGGAGGGGTACAGAGTTAGAGAGGAAGAGGGCCTGATTGTGTAGAATGTATTAAAATTAATGAGAGAATATCTGGCTATGACTGCTACCAGCACCAATTCCTCTTCACGTACAAGAACCAAAACCAATGCCTCAACCCAGTCAATGTACAGTTGCTGGTCAACCTAAGTATTAACTATGATGCCAAAGCTCTAATGGCTTCTAAAACACCATCCACGCAGCAGCCACTGTGCCCCAATTTGCCGTGCCAGTCTTGCCCCATGAGTGTGCCTTTGCCACAGCCAAAATGAACCCATTGTATGCTAATGTACCTAAAAGCGTGCTCACTTCTGTGCTCCCAAGTTGGCAAGCACAGCTAAATAACCCACCCACCCCCCACACACACCTGAGTACCTATTAGAATGTATTCCTCCCACAGAGTGCTGGCCCACGGTACTATCATTTACAACTTACCACATAATAAAGTATATTTGAAGCAGTGGGCTTCAGCATGAGACTTCCCTAAGCTTGGAATTTATCTTTGAATAAATGTGCCTGGGCAACACAGGCTCAACAGCGATCCAACAGTCATCTAAAACGGCCGACCTCCTGGTACATTTGTGTGTGGTACAGTGGGCAGGGAGAGAGGAAGCGAGAGGATGAAAGGAAACGAAGAATAACAGTGAGAGGGTAAGACGGGCCGAGGTAATTCATCTCTGTTCCACTCAAAAGTGGAGACCCCCGCTCAACCTATCCTCCTCTTGGCCTCCTGCCAAGGAGCGGCCCGTAGGTGGTGTGTCAGAGTTTGGTTTTTTAAATCTGTCCTGTGTCTCTCGCCTTTTATCACTGAAAGACAAATAAACACGCTCATCCAAAGAAGGCGGCGCTGTGGCTCCGTTGCTGTGACTCAAATCGGCGGTGATTAGAGAGGGATGGCAGACCGGCTGGGCCGGCGGTGCACTCTCGCTCCCCACATAATTGACGGAGCCTACAGACTCTTGAAGTTAAAATCTGCACAGTGGAAATCGTTACCTTTGTTTGACCGTCTCCTACCCTTCCCCGTACCATTTCTCCTGCCTCCCGCACATATCCGCTACTATCTCTCCCTCCGAAAGGAAAAAGTGACGGTTCGGCTTAGCTAAGCTGAGCTGGATGAAGTGGATGTCATCGCAGCACTTGTAGTTTTCCCGCTCAGAGGTGAAAGTATGGCAGACAGGAGAGCGCGCCTCAACAAATACGTCTGGAATGCTGTAATTAAGGTGATAAATCTGATTGACAAAAAGACCGCTAAGCTACTTATGTCTCCACATCAACAGAGAGGATAATGTGTCATCAAAACAGACAACACACACACACATACACACACATACAGACCCTCAGTCTCACACAAAATGCATCTCAGAGTCAGCATCTGCATGGAAACCAGGCCAATGCTAATATGATGTCACTGCTAGAGCGGAGGGATTTAAGAAGCATGTCTGCTTATGCATGCAGCAGCCAAATGCACGTCTCCCTTTTTTTTTTAACAACTGAAGAAAAATTCCTGTGAGACTTGCAACCGCCTCATCCCTTCATAAATGTCTAAAAACAACAAAACATTCTCTCCTCATTTAAAACAAACTCATCATAAGTCAATCTGTCACTGATTCTGTCACTGCCTTGTCACGTTCGGGGCCCGACCTTGCGAGAGGGCCCCTTCCCTGCCTGTCACAAAGCCCTCAGATAGCGGGGACTTGGAGACAGACGTGGGTGCCGAGATTCATCGCTTGTTGCAAAAGAATAAAAAACACCACTGCCAAATTAAAAGACCTCGCCTCGCTACAAAGCAGAGCAGGGCAATTCTTATTCTGAGCAAAGCCAGGATGCTGGTCTCCGAGGGCGGCTGTCTTTCACACAAGCTCAAGGATTCTGTGATTGTTTGTGGTTGTCTGTATGGTTATTAACCAACTTTGTCGTACTGATAGACAGGTGAGCCTCGGGGTGAAACAGAGGTAGCTAAAGTAAAAGGAAACAACATCAAATGTAAATATTATGCCAAACCTCCGTGGACCAAGTGGTTGAGACCGAGGTAATTAAATAATCCAGGCTTCTCTTTGGCTTTTCATTTCAATTTCCCCTATTATGCGTCATTTAAACTCTTTCTCCCTCCGGGTGTCGCTGCGCTTCATCACCACTCTCTCTATAATTGGAGTCATCTATGGTCACAGAACGCATGACCTTGCATAATACAATAAGTCATTTAACACCCACCTACACAGATGGATACGAACAAAAAACCACACCCCTAAAGGCAAATATGTGGAAACGAGCACACGTCTCGACAATGTCCTCATTCGGAGCATTAGCTAGGAACAAAGCTGATGTCAGTGTCTTATTTAGCCATCACATTTTTAGCACGGCATAATACAGTGAAAAACAAACCAATGTGTGAGTTGGTATGCTGCGCTATACATTGCTTGTGTAGCTGTGCTGTGATCATGCATTTGAACACTCTCTTCGTAACTTTATATAAAAAGATGTATGCACATACAGATTTTATAATTATGGATTTGTTAGGAGAAAATAATATGGCAACTTGTTTTCTTTCCTTAAATTGCTTTCTTTTAAATATGTCAACTGCCTACTGCATCCAATGGTATCAACTTACTTTTACACTTGGGGAGAGCGTTGCTCCACTGCCCATTGGCTTGGCAGCTAGATTTGACAGCCCCCTGCAGAACATATCCAGTGTTGCAGACGAAACGCATCGCATCGTTTAGGTTGAACTGGTTTCCTTGGGTCATACCGAAGATCGGGTTACCAGGGTGACCACATGTAATGGCTGGGAAACAGAGAAAGAAAATCAGGGTTACACATTTGCAGAGCAATTTAATGAAATCTTTGGAATTACTATTAAATTACTGAAACAAAAGGCCTGGGTTAGAAAAGGTAAAGTAACACAAAGGCTGTACAGGCACTGTGGGTGAATTCATAAAGGGATTGCTCGGCTTTTGAGGCCGCTAAACCTGCACAAAAAAAGAAATGTGTAATAAGGTACCTGCAAATAGTGAAATACACCCCTAAGCTCTGAACTCTGCTGCCAAGCGACGAGTGCCATAGCCACAGGCAGTTAGAGTGATATTATCATTGAAGAGTTGATAGTAGCACAACCCAAGCCCATAAGCAATGTCCACTTCAACTCATTTCATTTGGGATGCAGTGACAGGATACAATAATAGGTTGTCAAGACAATTACATGCCTGAAGCTCCACTACATGTCATTTTTGAAAAGCCATGGGGGAAAAAAAACAAATAAAATATAAGGTTATTCTATTAATACATAATCAAATTACAATTCCTGAGCATATATATTCCCTTTCCTCTCCTACCTTCAGGAGGTAGCACTCTGACAAGGCCTCTGGCTCAGGCTGACCCTCACCCCTCACAAATGATGCATTGGCCTCAAGCACATCTATACACGTTATACTGCCACAAAGGTAATTGCAATACTCCGCAAAAAGAGCAAATTGCAGTCAGCTGCATAACTGTGGGTGCTGAAATTAGAAAAATATCGGGGCTGATAGAGGTTGCAAGTGATGTGCAATTCATGGTGTGAACAGTGGTCACAGTCCATTCTTTGTGAATTGGCCCCTGAATGTACACACTGAGTAATGACCTAAACTCTTAAGCCACAGGTTCTGCTGCACTTGCAGTGGCTGCATGGATCTATTTTTGCCACGGGCGTCTATTAAAGTAATCTTGTAAATTGAGTTGTATAACAGAGGAAGAATAACTCCCCCATCTTTGAAAATATCATGGTTAATAGATATGAGGCACAGATGGCTTTTAGACTGTATTTTGGTGGTCGGTTCGGTCTGAAGGAGTATAGGTAATATACTGTATGTCTGCAATCATACATTCTTTGCAACTTTGCTGTGAGATTTGTTTTATTTTACTGGTGTTTTGATTATGAAATATTAATCTGAAGCCCTACTCTGGCAATCAGAGGATCTTAAAAGTCTTTAAATATACACTATATCACCCACAGCTGTACTTAACTAACTCTTCTCTGTTGGTACTTACGGACACAGACAGGAGTGCGTCCTGACCAGCGGTGATCCTGTTCACAGATTCGCACCGACACCCCAATGAGACGAAATCCCGGGTTACACTGGTACACAACGCTGCCGCGATAGTTATAATTCTCTCCGATGATCTGTCCATTCACGATGGGCTCTGGGCTGCCGCAATGTCCAGCTACGGAGGAATGAAGGAGGAAAGAGTCAAGGTCAGACGCTGGTGTTTTGAATCGATTTCCTGAAGCTAATTGCTTTAGAAAGTTTGGGTGGTGAAGAGCTCACCTAGACATTGGACCTGCGTTCCACTCCAAAGCCCATTGGACATACACTCTCGGACGCGAGAGCCCACCAAGGTGTACCCTGTGTTACAGGAGAAAATGGCAGTGGCTCCGTACACAGTCAGGGTTCCAATCTTGTTGCCATTCGGTGGAGTCCCAAGGTCCCCGCAAGAGATGACTGAAACGAGAAAACAATATCATGAATCAATTCCACAGGGTCAAAATATAATCAACACTACTAATTTGTTTTGTTTGTGAAATGGTTTTGTTTGGCTCACATTTGGTTTTGGTTAGAAGATTAGTGCCTGTTTAGATACGTTGCTTTCACATTGTCACAGTGGAATACCATACATTTGGATTCAAGTATTATTCATGCTTGACAAAATAACTTTTTCTCGGTGCAAATGAGGGAGTTAATTCAAGAAACTGTGGCAAAACAAGTTTAAACTTACTGTCGCAGACCGGCCGTGGATCTGGGTAGTTCCAGGTGCTGTTGGCCTGGCAGCGAATGACCCTTTGACCCCTGTAGTAATATCCTGGGTCACATATGAGCATCATTATTGTATCATAATGGTTTTGAGTACCATAGATGAGCCTCCATCTCCCATGTTCCACAGCAGAGTGGCCGATGTCAGGGCAGGTCACCGCTGGAAGGTCAGAGTAGACAAACATTATTACCTCAAATATGTATTTGCCTGTCAGGAATATTTGGAAGTCATTGTAGGCAACCATTTTTAAAACACAATGCACGAGTTTGTTCTTTTGATAATACTGCAATAAAATGAACTGACAATAAGAGAAATACTCACGAACACATCTGGGCGGAGCCTCGATGGGGCTCCACCTCCCAGATTCCTGACAGATCACTGAGGTGGTGACAGGCCCGGCAAGCCGAAATCCAGGATTACACTGGTATGTGGCCCTGTTTCCTAGAGAGAAGTCCTGGCCCACGATACTGCCATTGACCGGAGGCACTGGCATTCCACACGACATGACTGGAAGGGAGCGAAGGAGGCGGCGGGATGGGAAACAAATGTGGTCGGTTGAGTGCAAACACAGGTAGGAAAGTATATTTTAATTACAACCGTTGTATGCAAAGTGGGTAGCTCACAATAGGATTGGTGTACAAACACAGTCCCAGAGCCAGCATTGATGTGCTGTAAACATTAGCCCAGCTGCCATCTGCACAACAGTAAACAATCAAGTCTAGAGGGAGTGCATGCAATTCATGTGGAGATTACACCTGGCGCAGACTTGACCAGGCATTGAACGCCCGCCCCGCTGCTCTCGGGTTTCACTTCAGCTGATACTATTAATAACTCTATAGACTCTGGAAGTACAGCTTTCAGATTCCAGGCTTTTGTGATGGAATATAAAGGAAAACCTGAACAGAAACAAATGGGAATTCACTGAGATGAGACAGTAAAATCAAAAATCAAATTTTATATGTTTTTCTTTTTTGAAAAGCATTTTTAAATTATAATTGACAGCATCCAATAGCTATTTCTTTATTTTTAGTTAAATTATTTCTGTCACTCAGTTGAAATTAGGTTATTGCTATTGTTCATTCCAACACTGGAAAAATGAGCACAGTGACAAGCAGATACATGTGACTATAACACACAAGACTGACATATCACACAATTCAGCTCAAGTTAACCAAATATCATTCATCTGATGCAATGTTATCTTCAAAGCAATTCGGAGGAATGGTGAAGTGAGCTTCCTTGAAGCATGCCTTAGGCTGAGGGGCTGTTGGTGATGGCACGCTGTCAGCTGAAATCATACTTTGATCCACAGCAAATGGATCCAGTGATAGCTTTTTTTTTTTTTCAATCAACTTAAATCAGAACGACTGAACTTATAAAATACATTTGCTACAAAGATGTCTTCTTTAACTCAGCCAGCCAGTTTGGCAGCAAATCTTAAATTCTGGTTTTCCTTGCACTGTTTTCAGCTTCATTTAATTAATTATTTTTGAGAAGTGGGACTAAATGCCAAATGAGCTTAGTAACAATGATATAATTTACTAAATGGTAACTTAATTGAGGGATGCTTGTACTACTGTTGATTTGCATTAGCAATTTGCAATTATCCTGCCCAGCTAATTTTGCTATGAACTTGTCTCTCCGGAAGGAAGGAAGAAAAGTAAGACAAAGCAGTCTATTTCAGTATCTCTTTATCTTAAAAAAACGTCTCGACCTTCCTCGTGACCTGCTGCTATGATTGGGCCCTCACCTTGGCAAAGTGGCACCGGTGCGTTCCACTGGTAGATCCCCTGTGCCGTCCGGGTGCATGTGGCACTGCTCTGACCAATAAGCCGGAAGCCCTGGTCACAGCTGAAGCGCAGGGTGCTGCCCAGCTTAGTGCCTGTCAGACCGTGCACTGAGCCATTTACAGGGTTGTTTGGAGGGCTGCAGTAGGCCACTATGGAAAAAAAAAAGATATTGGTAAAGATAAATATATGCGAGGCAATAAAATTGAGTGCAACAAGCATAAAAACCCAATAATGATGCAAGATGATGCAAGTTTTTGTTGAGGAGGTGAAGGATTAATGCAACATCAACAGCACAGAGGCCCAGATCTCTTTTGCATCCATCTTCCACGCCTGGTGTGCTAACGCAGGATATATATATTTATACAAGCGCAACAATGCAATCTCTTTGAGGCAAAAACTGCAGACTAGAGAGAAGAAAAATTGATTAAAGGGAAGTAATGTTCTGCAAAGTGAAGCAGAAGTTTGTCAGCAGCAGCAGAGGAGGATCATAAACGTGATGGATACATAATAACGGGATCAAAGTATCCTTTTTTTTTTTGTTTGCTCAATGAATTGGTGGCTACTAATAATCATGCACAGCATCGTCCCAAATGATTCCGGCAAGTTCCATAAAGTGCATTCTGCAGATCTCACAATAACATGACATCACCGCACACCCACAATACTGAAGAATAAATAACAACATTGAAGAGAACATTTCAGTAAACACTAAATATTGTGACCTTACGGTATTCAAACTTAAAGTCATATTAGCATTGTAATATGTCTTTAACATTTAGATCCGTTATGTTTCTTGGTATATAATACACAGTAGGTGTGCTTCAGGCTCTGGACATTTTGTGAATTAAAGTTTGAAACGCTCTTTTTCACAATCATCAAGAGCTAATTTCCCATTACTGACTTCACACAGTTACAGGTAGAACAGCCAAAAACATTTAAATGTAATGATATTTAATACACCAACTAAGGTTATTCATGTTCCATGGCGAGGCCTTCTCCTGTCTGTCATTGTGACAGGCAGCTCCTGAGCCACCTCAGAGTTCAATTCCTCACTTCTATCTGTGTCTAACTCGTTTGCCCCTCTCTCTGTGTTCCTCGCTCCTTCCCTCTCTCTGCCTATTATAGTACACAGCTTGTCTCGCTGCAATCAGCCCTGCAGCTCAGAGGAATAAGATCTACATTGGCAGGTGACTGGATTGGAATAGATTATAGAGAGGAGGGGAAAGAGGGAGGGAGGGGGTGATACAGGAAAAGGGAGGTTCATAAGAGCATAAGGACAGAAAAGAAGATGAGTGACAGTCAGGCAGACTGTATGTGGATTAAATCGATGGAAAAGATGAACTAAATGAGACGATAGAGGAACACTGAGAAAGGCTATGGATGGAGAGAAAGAAAACTAAGATGGCCGGTTGCTAGAGGAGATGTCTGTGGGTTGGTGATGGAGGACCAGCCCATGGGGGAAAAAAAGAAAAGAAAAAAGGATGGATTGATGAAGGACAGAGCTGAAAACATGAATCAGCCAGTGCCATCTGTTTCTTCCTCCTGACCATGGTACTACAGAAGGCAACTCCATATTGACCATGGCAACTTGACGGTTCTCAGTCATCACTTTGTTCGCCTGTCACTGAGCCTGCTATGGCAAAATCCATCATTGCTAAGAGGGGAAAAAAGGGCAGAGAAGCGAACATCCGGTTGGGGAGACCGAGAGCTCCACTGAGAGGAGAGAAACGATTAGTCAATCTGGTTGAGTGGTGTTGATACAGAACGGAGGGAGCCTTTTAAATATTTACACAGCCATAATTTAGAGCGAGTTATGCAGGTGTCGTATACTAACATATCTTTCATGGGAAAAGGACAGAACAGAAGAATATTAAGCAATACAAGAAACAGCGTTTACTAATTCCCAGGCCTGTGCTGCACAGCGAGCAGTGTTGCAGATGTCTGCCGCCCCCGGTAGGTTGTCATGGAGATGGGTCATATATTTTAGCTGTATTTGGTTGCCAGATTGTTGGTCTAGTAAGTGCAGTAAAGTAGAGGCAACGCTGATAAGATCAAATATACAACAATGTCTAGAAGTAGCAAAGTGCTTCTGAAAATCAATTTGAAATAGAAGTTTTATTTAAAAAAAAGGGTGTAATTTCAGGCAAGTGTATGTCTGGTCTTGACTCACCTGAATAGCGAATGCGAAAGCCTTTGTGGCTGGTAGTGTGATCAAAGGACCAGTGCAAGTAGACTTTGTTACTGGAGCTAGTGATGGTCAGTGGGTTGGAATAGTTACCACTGAGGGTAATCAGAAGAGGGCTCTGTCTGGATGGGCCTGGGTTGAAGGAGAAAACAGAACATTTTTAAGAGAAATCCAGCATTGAAAGTCTCTTTCACTTGTTGCAAAAGAACAAGAGCAGCAATAGTTTCATATACACCACCACTTATTATAAATCTACAAAAACATGCTGTGTTTTCTGTCATCGACACACTTTAATTTAATTCCAGTTTTTCATTTGAATAATTTAATGTATAGAAATAAATTATCATTCTGAATGGATTGATTGATTTTAAAGTCTGGGTTTTGAAATTAATACAATCTTTTATGTCTTTGAGGCATTTTGCATTTTGTTACACTTCCTAAAAAAAAGCAAGAAAAAATATAATATTTCCCTAAACAGCTTGGCAGCCGCAAGGTGAGCAAATGTCTGTTTCCCTCCACTCGGCGGAAGATAAAAAGCACTAATCAGGAAAACTAGTGTGGGTGACCTCCATTTTCTCAGTGGAGCCTGGCAGAGCTGCTGACTGTGCCTTTAATCCCATGCAAATGTACAAGGCAGATGTAGCTGTTCTGTCACCATGAAAGGGAGCCCTTTTCTGTTATTAGATGCAGAGAGCTTTGTTAGGGATGGTAATTTCAGCCGTCTAGCTCATTTTAACCTTTAATTTTGGATGTTGAAAAATGAGCCTTTGACGAAGTAAATGTGGTGGGAGGTCACCAAGACTAGGAACATAACATGATGATAAAATATTCACAATGCTGCTCACTAAATGCCATAATACTGCACGCTGGTCAACTTCACTTTCATAACACATGAGTGACTCACCATCAAAGATCTCAAGCTCATCAAACTGCCGGCTGGTCTGGAACTGTTCTATAGTGAAGGTGACGTTGTAGCCAGGTTCTACTTTGACCACCCAGGAGCAGGACTCAAAGTGGGGGAAGCCGCTGCCTGGTGATTGGCTCATGATGACACCTGTGGACGCTGTCAGCACCTCATTCATGGGACACGTCACTGTTGAGAGAAATAGAAAGCAGAGAAGGAAAAAAAAACAGATTTTCAATGAAAGGAATAACGGTTTGTTCGTTTGAGTGAATTTAATTTCCCTTGAAGCACAAATTGGATTGGTGAGACCCATGTTGCTGTTGGAGGACAACACAATGTGAAAGCATAGCTAAGCTAATTGTCATCCTGGTCCGGATGCTGCCGCGGGATACAAAGCTATTCAGTCAGTCCAGGAAACTCCATATATATTATAAAATATGACTGACTTTCCATCAACATATTTCCTCTCCTTTGCCCATTGTCAGTATGTGACAGATGTGATGGCAGCTTTACAGTTAACGCTCACATCTGCCTGGAAGACCCGTTACTGCGACGCGTCTGGGCGGACCACATCCACCAGCTCATCGTATTCCCCCAGCCATTGGTAATCTTGTGGGACATCTTGATGGCATCCTTTGACAGGTTCATCTGTACTATCTGACGTTACATGAGGCTCCTGTCTGTTGAGCGTTTGGTGTGATGCACGGAAGTCAACCTAATCTGCCAGAGCTCTCCGCATACACTTACTAAAAATGAATTGTAGCAGGAAAGGAAGCCGATGCTGCAACGGTGACACAATGCAGCTGCTGCACAGTTATTTTCTTCCTATGGTTTTCGGCGGATCACCTAACGGTGCTGAGTGCTGAAGAGGAAGGCTGTGCGATAACTGTACAGCAGAGAAAGATATACATTTCTTTTCGTATTTGCTTGTGATTGCTTCTTGCAGATAAGTGAGATACAGCTAACTTCATTAAGTAAACATCCTCCGTGAAATGAACTGTTTTCTATACCATTGCTTTCTATATTGGCAAGAACCCTAAGGGCCTACTTTGGCATACATAATAGTATGAAGTGTTTTAATACTTAAACCGTGCTGGAACTTAACCTGGCAACTTGATGAGCTCTACAATTAAAAAAAGGATAATTTCAGAATAAAGCACACGTTTCCTTGTGTGTCAGGGGCTTACTTACACTCATAGCAGAAATAACAAAATAAGAGATGCATAGATAAATATGATTAAAACATCATGTGACCTGGTGCTTTTTTGCAGTCAGGTACATTGTGTGCATGTGTGTCAACCTAGTACAGCAGAATATCTAGCCCCAGGTGTAAATGCCCCTACTGTGTGCCACAATGTGAATACTGAACCCCTTTCTGCCTCAGGGCAAGACAGCACTTGCAGGTCTTTCATTACAGTGAGAAATAACGAATGCTCTGAAACACAATCGAGCATTCGAGTCTCTTTTGTGGGATGGTGTGTAAACTTGCTTTTGTGCATTTGGACAGGCTGCTGCGTGATTCTGTCAATGCACTGTTGTGTGTTTCTTGGCTTGTTCAACCTCCGCTCTGTGTGTTCACAGGGGAGGAGATTATTACATTCACAGGAAAAACATCATGGCATTCAGCCTGGGTTAAAAAGCATTTGCAAAAACATTCTTGGCATTTTTTTTCAACCGTGTGTCAACATGGTGGGATTTATTGCCTCAGGAAATCTCAAGTAACATCAGGTAAGCTGTCACTCACAGGCCAGGCATGTTGCAATTAGGCATGTTCCTGTCAAATGCTTTTGCCACAACTGTCTGGAGTTTGTTGTATTGGTGTATGCTGCAATCCTAACAAAATGTTACTGCAAGTGAACATAAATATCTGCACATGTTGGTGAACACAAAACGGTATTTTGGGGGGGGCTTTTTATGTCTTTATGAGTAGTTAACAGTGCAAAGATCAATGAGGGGAGAGAACGATGGGGAATTATATGCAACAAAGGTCTCCAGCTGCGATCCAAACACGGTGCCCAAGGAAACAGTAGTTGTTTCTCACTAACATACAGTGCTTGCATATGAATTATAAATCCAGCTAAAGTAGTGGAAAAATATAGCCATTGTACTAACTCAAAACATTAAGCAAACATTTTGCAAAGAGGGTAGAGAGTAAAACCTCAATATCAGGCAACAGTACCCCCATAATACATACTGCAATGAACAATACCATTGTGTTGCATGATATCTACAAAATACTTTTCGGCGTATTCTTATCCCAAATTCCGAGAAGACATTTACCAAGTCCGTGAAATCACTTACAGCATCAACCACTTCAGGGGACGCGAGTTAAAAGGCTTAAATCCCATCACTGATAGGGAAACTGATACCGCTAGGAAGTAGCATATAGCATTCGAGAGTGAAGTTCATTAAACAATAATTTCTCTAAGGATGAGATGTGTTATGTGGCCTTTTGGAAAGCGGCAATATATCTCCAAAACTGCATTCAGCTTGTCTTGGTGCTGATGGAGAGAGACAGGGAGGGCTCTTATCTATAGGCTGCTCGGTATTAAACTCATCTACTTGGAAATGAAGAATTACTCTGTTTGGCTGTAAACAAAAGGGTGTTAGGGGACAAATCGGAAAGCTGGAAAAAGAGGCAGTTTCAACTCATAAGGTGAGATCAAAATTGATAGGGCTCAAATCAAATTTAACTGAAATGAGACAAGGAATGGAATAAGCTGGTAGCAGGAACGGCAATCTGTGAGACATCCATTCAGCTTGTGTATAAATTGTTCATGGTATGCAAAAGTCTTCAGGCTTCTGACACAGACACACATCTGCATCCATACATGCACACTTGAACATGCATCAATCCACAATACATCAACTTGTAGTGCTCCAGTGCTGCTGGGATTCCTTTACTCATGTTGGTATTTAATTAGCATAAGCTGAGGAGCGATAACAAGCTGATTGAAGGGGATGGGCCACAACATTAGCATTAGCGAGGATCAGGACCTAACAACTCTGGAAAGACAGGGATGACAGTGGGGATGTGGAAAAGGGGGGCAGCTGTAATCCATTATGTAGGACTAAAATAAGAGGGATAGGGCAAAAATAATCTAGGGAACAAAAAGGAAATAGAAGAAGAGGCAAGGAAGGCGAAGGGACGGAGTGGGATGAAGAAAGCGAGCAAGCTGGCAAACTAATGTGATGGGTGATTATGCGGGTTTTAACCAGAAATCTGTCTGGGGGATAAACACGGGGATTTGGGATCATAAGAGCTCATTGTCTTTCATTCATTAATTCAAACAACACTTTGTACTGATGCTGTTGCATTGTTTGTGTGTGTGTGTGTGTGTGTGTGTGTGTGTGTGTGTGTGTGTGTGTGTGTGTGTGTGTGTGATGCTGGCGCTCCCTGTGGTTGCAGACAGCAGATTATAGTTAAGGGCTGTGTGTCCAATATAAGTTTCCAGTTTAATCAAATAGCAGGCAAATCAAATCTAATACACAAACCAACGGGTTGCTCAATTGGCGGGAAATATAAGAGGCTAAACCCATTTGCCATCATGCCTGGCAATAATTCTTTGGATTAAATGCAGAAAAAAGCAAGAGCGAGTACCCGTCTGTGTATATGTGTGTATGGTGGTGGCTTCTATCTATTGTCCTGCATGTCAGCAATGAGAGACAGAGACAGATCTGGGTATTGATAGACACCCGTGGGTATGTCACAACACCTTGCACTGTGGTATGTTTTGAACCAGCCTCAGAGGAAGACAAAAAAAAAAGAGAGAATGGGGAATAAAGGGCATATGTGTTACATAAGAACAGAATTCTGATGCCAGTGAGTCAGAGGAGAGAAGTGGTGCGTGAGGGAGGAGGGGGGTGCCGACGGAGCGAATGTAGAGGATGAGAGAGGATACTGCCGCTGAGGGGCAAGCAATACTGCAGAACCGCCTTTAGGCTCCAGTGCGGCTCTCTGGTATCACAATGAAAACATCCGCCGCTGTGTAACCCAGGCACATGCCAGACTGGTGTATGTTTATACAGTATAGGTGGGACCTGTGTGATGTGTGCAACTGAATGTGTGTGTACGTGGGGGTATGGGGCAGCTAGACGCACAGGGAGGGCTGTGCTTGTCAGAGCTAGAAGTGGTGATTTGATAGGTGCAGCTGCAGCCGGCATGTCCCCTGCATTTCAATGAGCAGCGCACTTCGTCTCCTCACTGCCCTCCGACTAAGTCTCTCCCTGTCTCTCTCTCTCTCGCCTCGCTTTTTAACTCCTGTCCTACTCTCACTTACTCGCCATCATTCTGCTCATTTAGCACTCCCTCCTCTATCTTTCAAGACAAGGACCCTGCTAATTCAGAGGGATCTCAACCTGTTCTCTTCCCAGCCCATCGTCTCCGCTTCCTTCACACTAGCATCAGTCTGTGGTCTTACTTCCCTCTCGACTTCCTCTCACTGTTCTCCGGACTCATTCAGCTTTTCTGATCTGGGGTTCTCCTCTCCATCACCCCGGTCCAGGCAATGTGACAGCTTGGAGGAGAGTGGTGGAACTGTTTGTCCTCAGTATAAGTGTCTCTGAGCATAGGGGGAACAATTAACGGGCCACACAAGCCATGGACAAAAGGACACACTCTCAGCTGTGGATGCAAAAGATTTTATAGCAAAAAGCAGAGGGAAAAAGACACACAAAGGATTTCCCTTAATGCTTTTCCCCCCTCACTTGAGTTTTGATACCCTCAGTTTCCCCTGTATCCTGGGTACTTTGATAAAGTCTTTATTATTAGCTTACACATAGCTTATCTCCCCCTCTCATTGCCCTCTTTCTTTCACCAACTCTCCTTCCTTTTTCATCTCATGCTGAGAGCATTTTTTTTTTCATTTTGTTTTCTATTTAGCACTTCAAATTAGTTGCATTTATCTAATTCCGCCTACTCTCCCTCTCCCACCACATAACCCACAGACTGAGACGCACCAGATGACAATGACAAAGCAAGAAGGAGGAAAAAGAGGAAGAAAAAAAAAGCAATATAATGCAAGATATGAGCTTTTGTGATATTAAGTAGAAAATAAATGATAAAAAAAACAAAACAGAGAGACCCCTCTATGCACCCAGTCTTTTGCCTCGAGGAAACGTATTGCACACAACGTACAGTATTATGATGATGCGATGTGCTGAGAACACAGCGCTCATTGAGTCCTCTGGGAGGACGATATCACAGCATGTAGCGAGCACCACAGCAGCCACCCTCAGCCTCATGGGAGCCAAACATCATCCACAGAGCTGGGAAGTGGTACCGATCTGATATGTGGCTGCAGCTCCATGTCTACAGGCAGAAAGAGGACCCACGGGAGCCAGAAACAAGGCAAAACTCAAACTAGTCCATGAGTCTATGATTAGAGTGGAATTATATTGGCTACCTATAACCCTGCTGAAAATAAACTTGCAAACTCGATCCCTTGGAAGAGGAAGGCAGTGTTTCACCCCTGTTGTAATATATTTGTGAAATATAATGACCTGTCAGGACCCTTAATGATGCATCTCAAGGGGCTTATTCTGTAAACTGTGTTAATATGTACCAGAGAGAAAGCTCCTGATTTTGTGCATGTACAGCAGTTTGCCATATTTTAGTTGCATTCAACACTGCTGCTGGTGTGTTACAGACTATTAGAGACCCTCGCTTTTATGACAGTACCATCTGTACCATCAGCAAAAAACGTTTTTGGACAACAAATAAATGCTTGTGGTCGAGTCGCCAACTGTGTGAGTGTGAATGAGGCCTTCCTGAAAAAGAGAGAATGTCTTTCTGTGGATGACTTTTCAACTTCCCAAGCCTCAGACATTCACTCACCATCACATGAGGGCGGAGGCCCCTCAAACTCCAAGTGTGTCCCCAAGCGACAGGTCTGGATGCTGTTTCCACTCAACTGGTAGCCTGGAAGACATCGGTAGCGCACTATATCACCTGAACAGAGAGAGATGGAGGAGGAAGAGGCACGGTTAATAATGGATAAGACACGGTGGCAACAATCCATATGATTGATACAAGCCAACATATCTTCATAAAGCAACAAGTGCTCCTTAGCCAGGATATTACGCAAAAGTAATCATGACCCGTTGTGTGACTCAGTAAAAGAAAAAGTTAACAGTGGTAAGTAGCGCAATAAATCCTCACTGGGGATCCTATAGATGAAACACTATGTCACTGTTGCTGCCTTTGTGTCTCTGAATAATAATGCAGCAAAGAGGTATGCAAATAAACAGATACGGAGAATGAATCTTCATTGTCTTCTACGGGGGAGAATGAGAGCACCTGCCTCAAATCCCTCTGGCTTTCTGATTATTTTGTCATGATCATTCATTTATGCTGCTACCTCAAAATCCCCTGGGTTTTTCTTTCATTTGGGGTGAGTCTGTTTTCAGTACAGCTGCCTTATGGGATGTGTAGTCAGTATCGGAGTCAGTAAACCAGGGGCAATGTAAACTGTCAAAGCCAAAATGTGTAGCGACAGTGAGATTAAATATTTAAAACGATACAATTCCACAAGTCAGGACGGGATTGACATTCAATCAGAAAAAAGTCACAAGACAGCCGTGATCGTGGGTGTGTACATGTGTAGAAATGTGCCTTTTAGTGACAGTATTTCCACCTACCAATTTTAAACTCTTTGCTTGCCATCAGGATCTCCGCATTTGGAATGATGGGGGGAGGCAGGCAGAACTGCAGTCTGTAAGCTAAATTGAAAGCATCAAAGACATGAAAGGAGTCAAAAACAGAATGTGCAAAATATCCGGTGGGAATAACAATCAGGTACGACGACTAATTTACATACCTTGATAGTTGATACGGAACAGTCCACCCTTCTCTGTGTTGCTACGGAAACGTATGAGCACTTGATTGGATGTGCTACTGGGCGGGTCATTCGGCTCTCCGTCAGTGAACACTCCCAGTTTCCTGGCTGTCTCCTGTGGACCATCCCTAAAAAACCCCGGTAAAAACGGCACAGGTCAACTATAACTTCAAATGCAACACTCTGGAGTAAAGTGATGATAATTAACCATGGGGATATTCTCTCAGCAGCCTCTGCTCAAACTGGGCTGCGAACCATAAACTACCAAAAAGGCCCTGTGATGCATCTCTGTGAGAAATCCAAATAAAGCCACGTGCCAGATTATTGTCAAACAGCTTCCAGAAGCAGAGTAGAACCAAGCTGCTCTCACTTCATCATACCCAGAGCAATTACTCTCGGCTGCTATGGATGATTATGTTGAAATAAGGTAAAAATTACAGATAAGCGTGGAATGACAGGTCTGGATTGCACCGTCCCCGCTAACTGCCGTCCAATGGGAGTGTCCCTGGAAGCTGTGGCCCAGCCTTGGCAGTCCCCTGGCGTGGGCATGGCCGATTAAGCCAGCTCCCAGATTCCTGCCACAACCATTCAGCTTAAAAACCATCTGTCTTTGGCTGTCAGACTGGGCATGGGAGATTACAAGCAGCTCTGGAAACGGCTGGCTAGGGACTGCTGCCTGACAGCACACTGGCCAAGCCGCCATTACGGGGCCCATTTCCTTGGCTCAGTAGTTCAGTGGATAGATACACAGCGGTGGTAACTGGAAACTGGGGAACATGATAGTCTCCATCTTGGCTCTGCATGAGCTGGTAGCGAAAGATCAGCACAGTAGGGGCGATTTACAGAAGAAGGTCATCAATACGCTAAAAAGTGGACATTTGGCTTACTTTACCCATGTCGACGTAGTGACGAAGCTCGTCATGCACTAAAAGAAAATCTTCACAAAAATGTCTATAAGCAGCTCAATCCATACACAGAGATGTCACCCCACGCCATGTTGACTTTTCATGTGGTCGTCACGTTGCCAGTTTGCCTGGCAGTCAGATCTCCGGTCTCACTGAGAGCTGGGACCTTTGGAGCTTGTCTCAGGGAGAGAGGATCAACTGGGACTGGCAACCATCATGCATGCAGAATCCTGTCTTTGGTCCCACATATGGCAGGCCCAGCCGTGCATTGTAGAAATGATGAAAGGAGGCTACCTACCACATACATGTCCGAAAATAAACATTTAAACGCACACAGACGGACGCACGCACGCACGCACGCACGCACGCACGCACGCACGCACAGTTCCACCAGCCAAAACCTACTCGCCCTCTCTCTTCTCTCTCTTGGGTGAGTACGATATTCCACCTACTCTGCTCTGCTTCCTCCAGGGCAGCTTCCAATAATTACATGTTACTATTTGACATTTACAAAATATGATATATATATATATATATATATATATATATATATATATAAATATATGCAAGCAAATAAAGATATTAAGCCACAGAAAAGGAAGCTTTACGGTTTTTTTTGCCACTGTAATGGATCATATTGTAAAGGAGAGTGACTTCTTAGTTAGAATATAGAAAAAGACAGTGAATGGAAAGTGAGAAGGGGGCAGGGGCACTGAGATTAACTAACTGGAGCATGTCTAAGGTTTGTTAAGAGCCACAACAGAAACAGATAACAGGGAAAAACATAAAAACTGGAGTTGTTGGCAAGGAGTTGAAGGAAAAGATTGAAATGAAAGGCAACATTAAGGTGATAACGAGAAAATTGAACTCCAAATAAATTACACAGTTCCACATTTTTCGAGATGGCCTTGAGATTCTGGTTCAGTTATTACTAATAAAAGTGGTTAAAATATCATCAAAAAAAGGGAAAAAAGTACAAAGGGATATTATCCAAAATGTTAACGTACAAAATGTATACAGTTCTTCATATGGTGTATTCATATATCATATCATTTCTTACCAGAGAGTGATGAAGTCGTGCGGCCCATGAACCTGAAGCAGGGTGAAGTTGATTTTGATGCCGAAGCCGTGAGCCACGGTGATCAGCCAGGAGCAGTCAGCTGAGCTAGGGTACTCCTCTGGGTAACCCGGGGAGAAGATGGTCCCATTGTCTGATGTGATGTTCCCACCGCAAGGCACTGAGGGAGGGACGAGGAAGGGAGGGAAGGGACGGAGTGTATCAGTGGTCCAGGAATCAGTGGTCATTTCAGTGCTCCAGCAATACAACAGGACACATGCATAATTCAGCTGCAATGGGTAGAAAACAGGGATCTTTCATCCCCTGATTCTTCTGCTTCCCTTCTCAGTGTCTCCCTCCCTCTCTCCTTTACTCTTCGTCGAGTGCCCTGGCGCTTGTCTGAGCTAAAGATTAGCCAGTAAAGCCTGTTAGCAAGTGGGGACTTGGATGGAGTGTTTTGCTAAGATAAGACCTCAACCCTTTCCCAGTGGGGTGAATACAGAGAGTGCAGAGATGGGGCAAGGGGTTAGTGTGGACTGGGCTTTTGAGGTGTGTGTATACAGTAAGCATATGAGCAGTGGATATGCACGTCTGTAAATGTGTTTGTTTGAGTGACAGGAAAGGTTAAAATGCCATGTCTATGTCAGAGCTGTAGAACTTCACAAAATTCACATGCTGGCTTACATCCCGAGGTTAAAAATATCCTGCACAGCCTGACAAATACAGTACGACTCATACAAACTACCCTGCACCCAGCCTCAAATCTGCATGCACAGAAATTCTAACTATATTTCAAACATTCCTCAGGAACTCAGGAGGCTTTAACCAACTTAACGATTACGAAGCTTAACATTCCCGCAGCTGCCCTGAGAGAAACCCCATGTTCACTGTGGTGGAGCAGGAAAAATGAGGAAGGAGTGGTAATCTCAGTAGTGCAGGCATCTCAAGCAACCCATACGGGTATTCAGCTTAACGACACACCCGTCGATGCCTGTTATGATCATTCCCAAAGCAGAGCTTGCATGTTGTATCCCTCTATGGTCATGTGTTTTTTCATGGTATATGACTGCCAGCTTTAGCTGCTGGTTAATAGGCCCCTCTGCTGCAGGCTCACCTGCTAAACAAGGAATTGATCAGACTGATTGATCACACCTTGGACACTCTTTGGTGCACATCTGGCTGACGCCATCAACTGGCAGGCTACTTAAACTTTATATGGAAAGGCCTTCACACACTCGGGGTGTGATGAATTAACAACATGAAAATGCAAAATCATCATAAATCATACATTTAGAAATGTTTGTTTGTTGTTGATTTTGGATTACTTCAGGAAAAACTTGACTTTTCACATTTTCAAATCCTTTGTCTTTTGCTAATAAAGCAATGTTTGTTACATCGGTTTATTTAAAAGTTTATTTGGTCAATGTTTTAAGATTAATGTTAAAATAATGTATGGAAAATATTGCAACAGTAAAGTTTCTTGCTGATTGTTATGAACCTACATTGATACTTTGTTTCTGAATTGTTTTGTTTTGTTTTGACATGATTCTGTATATTATTTGTGGTCAAGGAAATCTAATTTGTTTTTGTCAATCAGACCAGCATGCGTGGTTAGCGATGTTGATTGGTGATTGGCCCATTCCTGATTACGCGCAGTATACAGCGCAGAGACTGACGGACAGGGGGAGGTTTTGACTCTATCCGCGCCGATCCGCGCCGGTGGATGCGCTTTCGTTTGGACGCCACATCTATCCCTGAGCTTTCGTGGACGTCGTGTTTTTTTTGGATCGCCAACACTCTTCACCTCCTCCCTCGTGACGCGGACGTCTCTTCACTCCCTCCGCTCTCGTGGACGCCTTGGTTTTCTGTATCGTTTGGACACTCTTCACTCCCTCCCTCGTGATGCCCTACTGTTTGGACGCTCTCCGACGCTCCGCGGTCGCGATGGACATTGTGGTTAGGGAACCGTGTAACTTTTGGTGTAACTTTGTGAATGATAACATGTCTAAATAATTCAGTTGAAGATAAATATTGGTAACTCATCTATGACTCTCTGTCTGCCTTTGCTGCCACCTTGGACACGTAACATAATTGGGGGCTCGTCCGGGATCTGAACCGGTTTTGGTGAGTCTTTGGCATTAAGCAATTTTGAGAATTCAATTGTAATCCAACTCACTCAACTGATTTATTTCATAATCATGGCAGCAGCAGTGCAAGAGTTTTTGGAGTTACCTACTGTTACGGGTCTGCAGGAGTAAAAAAAAACGGACTTGTTGGAAGTTGCAAAATCGCTGAACCTAGTGAAGGTTAATGCAAGCTACACAAAAACTCAGATTGCCAAGCTAATAGCACAACATTTGTATGATGAGTCTTTGTTCACAAGTGAAGCTTTAGCTCCGTTTGTAGACGTTGATGGTGACCCTCAACCTACGCCTAGCTCTGAAACTGAGTTAAAAATTCGCCTAATTCAGTTGGAGAATGAAAGACAAAAAGAAGAAAGGCAGTTTGAACTGGAGAAATTGAGATTGGAAGGATGCTGCAAAGTGTGATAAAAGGAAAAGCACAACGAGCCTATTCAGCTTTGTCTGTTGATGATGCCTCAAGTTATGATGTGGTTAAGCAAGCCATTTTGACAGCTTACGAGCTGGTTCCAGAGGCATATAGGCAGAAATTTCGTGGTCTCAGAAAGGCTGATGACCAGACATATGGTGAATTTGCTCATGACAAAGAGGTGTTCTTTGAGCGTTGGTGTGCATCTAAAGCTGTCAATAATGATGTCAGATTGGTGAAAGACCTGATGCTGGTTGAGGAATTTAAGCGGTGTGTTAAGGATGATATTAAGTCTTATCTTGATGAGAAAGATGCGTCCACACTACGTGAAGCTGCTAAGTTTGCAGATGAGTATTCACTCACGCACAAATCTAAGTTTGGGTCTCATGATCGGCTATATCCACCTAAGAAGAGTGGTAGTAAACCATACTTCGCACATGCAACGGATGTTAGGGAGAGAAGTGCTTATATTAAGAACAAGTTCAGGGACACCAAGAAAGAGGCCCCCACAGGCCCTATTTGTCATTATTGTAAGAAACCAGGTCATGTTCTGTCTGAGTGCCTAACTCTTAGAAGAAAGCAGGAAAAAGAGGCCTCGCCTAACGCTTTGGTGAACTCTTTGACAGAGATGCCTATTGAGTGTGGTTCTATGGAATCATTTTGTCCTGACAATGCAAAAAAAACTGATCTTCTGAGGGAAGAGTTCCTTCCTTTTGTGTCTGAGGGATTTGTTTCTTCAAGTGAAAATTCTGCTCCTCAACCCATTCGAATTATCCGCGATACTGGGGCTTCCCAGTCGCTTTTGTTAGGAGAGGCATTGCCCTCCTGTGAAAATGAAGACACTGAAATGGGTGACTTCATTCTTGTTCAGGGGATTGAGGGGAGAATTGTAACTGTACCTCTGCACTCTGTGTTTCTGAAGTCAGACTTAGTAACAGGACGAGTTAAAGTGGGGCTTATGTCCAGCCTCCCTATCAAAGGTATTTCTCTTTTACTCGGCAACGACCTAGCTGGCGGGAAAGTTGTTCCCTCGGTTCAGTTAACCTCTAAGCCGAGCACTGAAGATGAGTCTAATTTAGACATTGATATTTTCCCTTCATGTGCAGTGACTCGAGCTATGGCCAAAAAGGCAACAGAAGAGGAGGACTCTGTGCAATCTAGCACTTTGTTAAAACAAGACCATGATCCTTCAGATCGTGGCTCTAGTAAGAGTTCAGGTTTTGATGAGCTGTCAGATACATTTCTTAGCACAGTCTTTGAGAAGTACAGTGGTAAGTCACCACAAGACACCGGGAACGATTTACCAGTGTCTGATGATTTACCTTTGTCAAGAAAGCAATTGATCACTGAACAAAGCAGTGATCCAGAGATTGCTGGATTGAGAGAAAAAGCTCTCCCAGATGACGAAATTGTCAAAGTACCAGTTGGTTATTATCTTAAAGATGGGGTTTTGATGCGGAAATGGCGTCCCCCTGATATTCCTGCCAATGAAGATTGGGCAGTCGTCCATCAGGTTGTCGTACCTAAAGTTTACAGGAAGGACATACTTACTATGGCACATAGCTTACCTCTAGGTGGCCATCTTGGTGTTAGCAAGACTGTTAACAAGGTGATGAAGCAATTCTTCTGGCCAGGTTTGCGCAAAGATGTTGCAACCTTCTGTCGCACTTGTCACCCTTGTCAAGTGGTGGGTAAACACCAGTTAGACCCTCCTGTAGCACCATTGAAACCGATCCCAGCCTTTGGTGAACCTTTCTCCCGGGTTATTGTGGATTGTGTAGGACCTTTACCCAGGACGAAAACTGGAAACGAGTACATGCTGACTATCATGTGTGCCGCCACGAGGTTCCCTGAAGCAATTCCACTGAGAAATATCAAAGCAGTTACTATTTCTAGGGCCTTGATTAAGTTTTTCACTTCGTTTGGTCTGCCTAAGGAGATCCAATCTGACCAGGGTAGTAATTTCACCTCCGGAATGTTTCAGCAGGTTGTTTATCAACTAGGGGTTAGACAGATCACTTCAAGTGCCTATCATCCTGAGAGTCAGGGGTCGTTGGAAAGATTTCACGCCACTCTCAAAACAATGATCAGGACGTACTGCTACGAAAATAAGAAGGACTGGGATGAAGGAGTTCATTTGTTGTTGTTTGCGGCTAGGGAGTCAATTCAAGAGTCTCTGGGCTTCAGCCCTTTTGAGCTGGTTTTTGGACACCAGGTTAGAGGACCGTTGGCCCTGCTGAGTGAGCAGTGGACTAACAAAGATACTCATGTCAATCTGCTGGATTACGTCCTGAATTTCAAAGAGAGACTTCGTAGAGCCTGTGCGCTAGCCAAGGATAATCTGGTGGCAACTCAAGAGAAGATGAAAACTTGGTATGACCGCAAGGCTAGGACAAGGACATTTAAGCCCGGAGAAAGAGTACTTGTTTTGTTCCCCCTGCAGTCCAATCCCCTGCAGGCTAGATTTCATGGGCCTTATGAAATCTATTCCAAGGTTAGCGACCTCAATTACATTGTGACAACTCCGGATAGGAGAAAGCCAAGGCAGTTGTGCCATGTCAACATGTTGAAACGCTACCATGACAGAGCTATACAGGCTGTCTCAGTTGTTAGCCAGGTTGAGAGTTCTGTAGATGACCATTGTCAGGAGGAGGAACCCTTCATCAAACCTGAAGTCATTCCTTGCAAATTGTCCAATTCTGAGATTTTGCAGAACCTTGGGGTGAAAATGTCACATTTAGACCCTTGGAAACAAGCTCAAATGAGGGACTTGGTGCTCAGGTATCAAGATCTGTTTCCTGATGTTCCTAAGAGAACCCATGTAGCAGTCCATGATGTTGACGTTGGTGACGCTCAACCAATAAAACAACATCCATATAGGGTGAGTCCTCAGAAATCTAAACTGGCTGAAGAGGAAGTGGTTTACATGTTAAAGCATGGCATCATTCAGCCATCGCACTCCAATTGGAGTTCGCCCTGTGTGCTTGTACCAAAGCCTGATGGCAGTGCAAGATTCTGTACTGACTATAGGAAAGTTAATGCTGTTAGCAAGACTGATGCTTTTCCAATCCCAAGGGTTGATGATTGTGTTGACAAAGTAGGGCAGTCAAAGTTCCTCACTAAGATTGATCTCTTGAAAGGTTATTGGTGTGTTCCATTAACTGACCGTGGTAGAGAAATCTCTGCTTTCGTCACACCTTCTGGGCTGTACGAATACAATGTTCTCCCATTTGGAATGAAGAATTCGCCAGCCACATTCCAAAGAATGATTCAGTCTGTGATCAGAGATTTGCCCAACACCAGTGCTTACATTGATGATTTAGTGACGGGGAGTGAGACTTGGGAGAAACATCTGGAGGATGTAGGAAGACTGCTTGAGAACCTGTCGGAGGCCAACTTAACAGTCAATCTGTCTAAGAGCGAATTTGGATGTGCCCATGTTACTTATCTTGGACACGTTATTGGCCAGGGTCAGGTGGTGCCTGTTGACGCTAAGATTCAGACAGTTATGGCTTTTGCTGCTCCCACGGGTAAGAAAGACCTGAGGCGATTCTTGGGAATGGTGGGGTATTATCGCAAGTTCTGTAAGAACTTTGCTGACGTCGCCTTGCCACTAACAAACGTGCTCAAGAAAAGAGAGAATTTTGTCTGGAACGAATCTTGCCAAAAGGCATTTGACAAACTGAAGTCCATGTTATGTAATTATCCTGTACTCCAGTCTCCTGATTTTAGTAAGCCATTTTCAGTGGCCGTTGACGCTAGTGATGGTGCCGCTGGGGCTGTGTTGTCACAACATGATGAGAGTGACAATGTTGAGCATCCTGTTGCATACTTTTCCAAGAAGTTCAACCGACATCAGAGAAATTATTCAACAATTGAGAAAGAGCTATTAGCTTTGATCCTAGCACTGCAACATTTCGATGTGTATTTATGTACTGGTCAGAAACCCCTCATTGTATACACAGATCATAATCCCTTGGTGTTTTTGAGTAAGATGAGAAACAAAAACAGAAGATTGTTAAACTGGAGTTTAATTTTGCAAGAGTATGATATGGTAATCAAGCATATCAAGGGTAAAGATAATGTCATTGCTGATTGTCTATCGCGGTGTTAAGATGTTGAAATTGTAGATAGACCTGTCTGAAAATTTTGATCTATCGGATCAAAATTTCCCTTTTAAGGGGGAAGGTGTTATGAACCTACATTGATACTTTGTTTCTGAATTGTTTTGTTTTGTTTTGACATGATTCTGTATATTATTTGTGGTCAAGGAAATCTAATTTGTTTTTGTCAATCAGACCAGCATGCGTGGTTAGCGATGTTGATTGGTGATTGGCCCATTCCTGATTACGCGCAGTATACAGCGCAGAGACTGACGGACAGGGGGAGGTTTTGACTCTATCCGCGCCGATCCGCGCCGGTGGATGCGCTTTCGTTTGGACGCCACATCTATCCCTGAGCTTTCGTGGACGTCGTGTTTTTTTTGGATCGCCAACACTCTTCACCTCCTCCCTCGTGACGCGGACGTCTCTTCACTCCCTCCGCTCTCGTGGACGCCTTGGTTTTCTGTATCGTTTGGACACTCTTCACTCCCTCCCTCGTGATGCCCTACTGTTTGGACGCTCTCCGACGCTCCGCGGTCGCGATGGACATTGTGGTTAGGGAACCGTGTAACTTTTGGTGTAACTTTGTGAATGATAACATGTCTAAATAATTCAGTTGAAGATAAATATTGGTAACTCATCTATGACTCTCTGTCTGCCTTTGCTGCCACCTTGGACACGTAACACTGATTTATTATTATACAAGTAGACTGATTATATTCTGAATTAATTATGTGTAAATGTTGGTTTCAAAAGTACTTAGTTACTACAGTAAATATGAATATTACGTGTACGTTAGATAGAAGGTATTCAGTGTTAAAGCGTTGCCTCTGGTGATCAGTAAGAATGAAATAGAACTTCCGTACATCCATCTTCGTGAGGGCCTTCATCAACATAATGCATTGCTTAGCCATCAGAACTAAATGCTTAAGCCAAACATGAACGTTGATTCAATAATTAAACCCTCAAACCAACCCGATCTCACTCCCTACTCATCAAATCCAGACGCTGGGGCAGTGCCCCTCGGTATCTGAGGGCATCTGCATGAGACGCAGCAGACTTTCAACTAACTCCACAGTAAACCCATCCGCGTCAGTCAGCATATGTCTGGTAGGAGGGGTTGGTCCGATGGGTCAAATAACAACAACAACAATCCCAGAAAATCTTTTCCTCGGCCTAACATAATGTCTGCTTCAGTAAACCTAAACACTGAGTAAACCTACGTATGGATGTTAATACTGAAGTCAGACTCTATGCATGTAACAAGCAGAAAAAGTGTGTTTCCGGTGAGCATCACTTAGAAACTTGAATGCTGAGAAAGACTGATGCTAGTGAGGAAGCTAGAGTGTCACACAGCCTTTGAAATGTGAGGAGCGGCCAAAATGTCTCACACACACACACACACACACACATGTACACACACACACACACATGTACACACACTTTTTCAATGTCAAAAATGCCCATACAAAAGAACATTGGTCTAAGAGAATACACTACCTTCCGTCCCCTCTTCCTTTTCACTCTGTTGCTCCTTCTCTAACTTGGATTTATCTCCCTGCTCACCCTTTCAAAGTTCCAGTGTCATGGCCGTCACCTTCCTCCGTAATTTTGCCCGCCTTATAGAATAATTGACAGTTAGAGCGTGAGAATGTGGGTCAAGGACGAGGCAAGAGAAAGAGCACCCATTACTTTTCTTTTCAATACAGGCCCTCTTTTATTCATCCTTTATTTGCCTCCATTCCTCTTTCACACTGTATTGATTTTCATTAAAGAGTACTTTGCTTCATTAATGGCGGATGATAATTCAGTTTAATTGCATTATTCATAATAGATAATCATTATCTCCATAGCAGCACTTCGCATTAATGACGCAACAGCATCAGCATACAATAGCTCAATATGATCTAAACAGGAAATATCAAGAGATTACTTTGGTTCTGCATTCGTGAGGCATCGCCACTTGTTTTGGAAGACTATTTAGTGGTCGGATTAGTAAATGTGTGAAATTTGCATAATGTTCCAACATCGATATGACAAATCTCACATCCCTTACCTTCGCAGCGAGGGGAAGGATGATCCCAATTGCGGGTGGTGCCATGCTCGCAGGTGAGGATGGAATATCCCATTAGCTGATACCCGGGTAGACACTCAAAGGAAATAGATTGGCCCACATTATAGCCAGCACCGACCACTACTCCGTAACGGAAAGGCTCTGGATCAGGACACTCCTGTAGCTCATAAGCTGAGGGAGAGAACAGCATGTACTTCAGTCTCTTCAAATCACCATACATGTTTCCAAAGCTAAATATCCTCATTCAGTCATATGGTATTATGACAGAATCAAAACATTCTGTAATTACAAACCATTAGGTAGCACGTTTAAAACACATGTTCCTATATGCGCATAGCAGTCAATTCACACAACCATTACAGATATTTCTATGCTTTCTGTTGTTCTTTCTACTTGCGCTCAACCTCCCACTCACTCCTCCTCCTCCTCCTTCTTAGATAGGAGTTTTCAGAAGGGAAAAAAAAGCTGGGGGTGGGTTTGACTTTTGCTGGAGGAGTATGATGCAGTCATCAGAAGTAGTGTGGGTAAATAATTTTTCTTTCTTCCTCTTGGATACAAAAGCAAAGCCGGCAGTGAGCCTTGACGAGCCAGGATATAAATACGACTAAAGAAATTGATTTGTATGGATCACAGCTTCTCTTTGTGGGAGATAACTCATGCAAATACTGCAACAAGGGGGTATTTGCAAATATAATGCTTGATTTATATGCTAATGTACACATATTTATGTAAATGCACAATGCTACCTTTCGATTTGCTCGCTCGTTTGTTGAATCACAAAATGCTAACTTTGTGTGCCTGTTGCATTTGCAGACGAGGGCGATTTATTCCCTGCAGCCACGCAGGCATGCAATGAAGCCTTTTATTGGCACATGTTGAGACAATCCTTGAAATGATCAACAGATTTATATACAGAGATTTATAGATCTGGTGAATTTACTGGCTCCGTGGGCTGATTAGTCTGACACAGTCAGTTCTCGGGCTCAACAATATTATGGCATTACATGCACATCTCACAATAAATTGACACTAATGGCACATAAGCGAACAAGAAGAAAGAAGGTGTCACTCCCCGAGATTATTATTTACCATTCCGCAGTTAAAAAAAAAAACATAATTCATTTGTCACGTTATAATGTATTCTATGATTGTGTCAATTCAGGGGAAATAGCTCTGATCATGACTTTCTCTGAACCCCTGTTGCCATTTCAGTGACAGCAAAGATGGTTTGAAGCAGCTAAAAAACTCAGATGAAGTAATTACTGGTTTTATCAAGCTTTGCAGAAGAACGTAACTCATAATACTGATACAAGCTCAGCTCTGCAAGTCTTAGCCCTGGTGATTATTATCATTATTATTAACATATATTAGCCAAGTCTATTTTTGTCAGAGGCAATCCTAAGGCTGTTCATCATTTCCAGCTTCAATCTTCTGTCTGCATGTTTTACGAGCGGTACACTTTCTTACACATTATTCCCGGTCTCTTACCCTGGTACTCGAATCTGAAGCCAGCTTTATTCTGTGAGTGGTCACTATGGAAATATATTGTGGTCTCGTGGGAGGTGGTGAGAAGGGACGAGGGAACATCCTGGCCGCTAAATCGTCCAATCACTGCGCTTGTATCAAGGGGACCATTGCGGATCTCTAGAAAATCATGGTTGGCCTCAGTGGAGAAGTTGAGGAACTGTAGGTTAGCTCCTGGGAAAAGAAGAAAGAAATATTAAGAGAGAACTAGTAGGAAATTGAAAAAGAATCTTCCTGAAATGCAAGGTACCGCTGGCACGGACGCTCAGATCTAAATGAGTTTAAACATGGATCTTTGACTAAAAACGTAGCTGTTTCACATTCCAGCCCTACAAGTGGTGTAATTAAAGACTCTTGAGTGTGGAAATGCTTTAAGAGCCTCTCATGATGCTCACCATAACCAACCGGCAGGTAGATTCTCCAGGTACAGTCACCGTTGCTAGGGTAGTTGCCAGGGAAACCAGGGCTGAGAATCATGCCCTCCATCTCCTCCCGAATCCCACCACATTGAGCTGGCAGAGGGCAAAGAAAGCACTTTATTAGCATCTGCAAACAGTGATTATTCCAGATTGGTAAAATTCTTACTAAATAATGAGACAAATACAGTTCAATGTAATTTCTTGTTTGTGTTATTGGGATTAAAATTGTGGTATAATATGTTAGTCAATTAACATAGCATAGGTGATATATTGGGCCCTAGTTTCCTTTCATCTTAAAACCACCGATTTTCTGAAAGAACTTTTGACTGGAAGAGGTGAAGTAAGGGAAACAAGGTATAGAAATACTGAGTAAAAGCAATGATTGGATCAGGAGAGATGAAAAGAGCGAGAGATCCTGACACCAAAATTAAAAAGATGAAAGGATGCTGACAGTAATGGTCAAAGGATTAGTTGACTAAAGCAGAAAATGAAAACAGTGATACTGCAGGGGAAAAACAACACACACAGTGAAGACAATTAAGACATAAATGGGACAAACGGGGAGGTTGTAAACACAATAAAGCCAGCCTTCGGTCCCATTGTGTTTCTGTAAGAAATAACTGAGGGGTTGAATCTTATCCTGTAGTGGCACCAAAAGCTGGAGGTATTCAGGAAACTGCTGATGCCTGTGAACACGGTGAAGCTTCCCTCGACAACCAATCATGGTCCGAGATGGAACAAATTAGGCAATAGTAGGTTGTTCCAATAAGTGGAACCTGTTTGTCAAGGTACTCTCACAGGGAGGAAGACTTGAGGTGCAGTATAGAGAATGGATCTAACGCAGTTTCATTCAGTGTGCACTCTGCTTTCAAGGTAGAAATATTAAACTCATTTCAAACGTGAAACAGCTCTCATAAACTCACATAAACAAACCTAACCTTTGCATGTCCATTCATATCTCCTATTTTCTTCATTTTATGATGGATTTAACCTGATGCATTCATATCTTATACCTGCTATAACAAGTTTTTTTTTTCTCTGTGTGTGTACACTGTGAAATGGTATTGGAAAGATAAAACATCTGTGTTACGTATCTTTATATGCAGTGAATACTGATTCAATTGAGCTTTCATTCAAAGGCTGATGATTACGACAGCGCCTTTGTACACGTTAAGTCTTTACGTGATATATACTCAGTATATTGTTGGAAATAATTAGCTGGTGTGCTCGTTAAGTTGAAGGATTTCCAAGGGAAAAGAAGGAAGAATGTAAAACGATAGGGAGATGGAACAGAGCAAATGCAGGCCAAATAAAGGAAAATAATCTATTTTTACCAATGCAGAGAGGAGGAGGGTAGTTCCATCGTCTGACGGTTCCAGGCATACAGGTGACATGTGAGTTCCCCTACAAGGAGAAGGCAGAGAACAACAAAGAAATGGCAGTACATTCATTTATTCCCCACTCTGTCACTCATCTGTTGCTCAAATTGTTTGATCCTGCTGCCTGTCGCCACATGACGTCATGTGGCGACTTAATGACTAAATCAATCAGATGTGACAGAGAAGAATAGAGTGGGAGCGTCGCAGGCATATTAAGACGATTGCATTTATTGTTGCACTTCTAAAATAAGCAACGCAACATTTTTCTGAAAGCCTTGCATTTGAGTTTCAAAGTGAACTTGCCAGAAATATTAAACATTTGATAACAGCAATAAACCCCCCAAAATCTGTTGTTAGAATATAATAGGCTGTTTCGGCTGATCGTTTCTGAAAACGTGTCTATAGTCACAGTCAGAGAGAGCCTGTCACCCGCTGGAATATGCCATAAGGACTTTAAAACATCAACAACATGCTCATGAAGTCTTTTGCACCATTATTATGTACTGTTTTGCATGTCTCACTGATTAAGGTCTAATATTGCTATGGGAGATAATTAATTCAGATATGTTTACACTTGAGGGATCTTCATTTCATCTTTAATCTATCTATCGTTACCTGAATATATAGGTTGGATATAATAATCACTTCAACACTGAGGCACTTCTGAATACATGAATATGTAGGATATGTGGATTTAAACAATATGGCTGATGGAACTTAGTGTAGAATAAAATGTGAATCTATAGTCAAACTTGCATAGATTTTTTGGTGATTTAATTTATGCCTGGGTACATTTACACAACTCTCCCCGACAATGCCTTTACTGTAAATATTGTCAGGGAAGTTAAGAAAAGTATGTTCATTTACATTTGCTAGTCTGTAATATTACCTAAAACTTCCTCTACATAATCTATAATAATCTATAATAATAATAATCATAATAATCATAATAATAATAATAATAATTATTATTATTATTATTTGACTATCTAGAGGAAATGGGTTAATAGGCACTGGCTTAAAGTGAAATTTTATGGAGCTCAAGATGACTTAGATGCCTTCCCTTAATAAATCATTTTGAGTAATTTTTTTCGATTATCCATAAAGAAACATGTAATTGGAATAATCTCCACAAACCATTTTTTTCTAAACACCTGCTTGTTGTCCTGCCACTAATTAACTTTACCAAAACTCTTTCTCCCAGCAATTGTATAAGTCCTTGTGTAGTGCAAAAGGAACAGGGAACTTTCGAATACAATCTGTGTGAACTACTGCATGCAGCGTGTTGTACAGACGTCACCATCCGTCTCCTGAAGCCGACACGACTACAGTGGAAGCTTTGGAGAATGTGCAGAACGCTGTCAAATTGGATGCTGTTCAGAATTCTGAGTTCATAAACCCGCATCCTATAGGCAGCAGATAGAGGACGCCTTTCCTGAGACATATCCTTCTTTTGGCTCTACGTATTTGAGCAACTTAAGGGGAAAGCTGTCATGCATCACAGCATCCAGGCTGGCTGACAGAGAAATAAATAAACAATCATCTCTTAAACTATAAAACCACAACAATTTTCACAAAAAACACTGAGCTTAGAACGTGCATCATTTGGTGACAGGGAAAGATATGCAAATACATCGTATACACTCTTTAACTGGTTTCTATGAATATTAAAAACACAGTACTCCATATATTATTGCAAACATGTTTACAATAATTGAATCGCATAATCAGAGCATTAAGTTCACTTGAGCTGAAAAATAAACAGATAGCTTTTAATTGTATCATTTCCATCAAGTCTACCTCAGTTTTTGTTCCCAACATTTGGCTTTATCCACTAGTTTAAAAGCTGAACACTGCTTGAGGAGAGGACAACTGACAGGACTGACAAAGGCCAGAAAAGGATAAGCATCAATGAGATTTTATGGTCACTTACGACTTACGACCATATCTGAGGCTGGGAGATATTACCTGCAAAGTATATCCAGGTTCACACTGGAAAGATACCACATTATTCATCTGAAGACGCTCCCCAACCTTGACGGCATTCATAGGAACCACAGGCTCTGGGCAGTTGGTCAGAGACACGGCTAAGAAATAGATGAAAAAGACGTCAGGAAGCAGGGAAAGGGAAAGGCAATTAAAAGGAGCTGCGGCTTTCAGGTGACGCAATTATGCGAAAGGCTCCCTGCTTGTCAAGGCAGTGATGCTTTGCATCAAGTGGTAGAAATGTTTTTTCACTTACTTTTGTATTCCAGTCTGAATCCAGCTGCAGACACACTGATATCGGAGAAAAAGTGGAGGTAGAGTTGGTTGGAGGTGCTGTTGAGGAGAGCAGGGACCGTGGTGCCTTTAGGGAGAAGATTAATAGTGGAGTTTAGCAATGCTATCTTCTGCATTGGCCGACCATAACTAACTGTTTAAGCTACTGGCAAATAGCTGGAAAAATGCTCTATTTACATTTGCTGACTTTAGGGTGTGCAAAAATGCATGCATGGATGAGTGTTTACTGTACAGGTGTAATAGGATATTCGGGGAACCGGATGCATAATAATGCTCGCTTTAACAAGACAAAGAACACAGCCATTTGGTTCTCCTTAATGTGTGGATATGTAACAAGCATATGACAAAAGCAGACAGAAAAAAAAAAAAAACATCATTCAATAAAAGCCGATACGACAGATTCTACAGATTTAATGACCTAAAATTGGTCTTTTAATAACTCAAATTTGTGAAACCTGGTATTTGTCTTTCATCTCTTTACTCCAGGGCACATGTAACATTTATTTTTGGTCAAGTTCCAAGCACAAACAAAGGGAGAATTCCCTGTTGCTGTATCTGCACTATGGGGGGAGTAACACAGCTACTATAAACAAATGTTTACTTCAACTCCACACAGGAAAAGGATAACCTTTGTAGAATTTAAACAAGATTTTCCAGGGGAAACTCGAGCAGTTTGGAAAACGTGAAACTCTCCCATGACTACACCAGCTGCCTCTACCCACTCTGAATTACATTAAGCAATGTTACAAAGCCAACTTTGCCACATGAGACCCCCATTTTTAGTCCTGTACATGTTGGTTAACAGATACAGTGTTTGCTCAGTGAAAACTGACTCGCCAATTATGTTGCTTTGTCTACGCTTCTGGCAGGTAGAGATGCATGATTAAAATGTGTTTTATGTCCAAGGCTGAGGCGGGAGTAAACATTGAAACCATCATTAAACACATGAAAGAAAATTAATGCACACATACAAACACACATATAGAGCAATACCTGAGAAGCTGCCAAGCATGGTGTCGGTATTGTCTCCTCCGTCAAACACCTCCAGTGAGTCCCAGTTCTGTTCTGTGACGAAGCTGATGACCTGGATCTGACACAGACAAAAAAAGAGGGGATGGGATTTAGGAAGTAGGGCAGGACTAGTTGGGTCAAGGGTGTGTAGGGAAATCAGCAAAAAGGTTGATAGGTGAAAGATTAACGAGGGACCAATTAACTCCTTGTCAAAACATCAGAAAAGCTAACCCCAGCATGACAAAGCTACTTCTATGTAGACCACATAGTTTAGAGTACATTTAGAGCACATACACTATTTTGCCAAAAGTATTCACTCACCCATCCAAATAATATAAATCAGGTGTTCCAATCACTTCCATGGCCACAGGGGTATAAAAGCCTAAATATAAAACACCTAAACATGTGTGAAAGAATGGGTCGCTCTCAGGAGCTCAGTGAGTTCCAGCGTGGTGCTGTGATAGGATGCCACCTGTGCAACAAGTCCAGTCGTTAAATGTCCTCACTCCTAAATATTCCACAGTCAGCTGTCAGTGTGATTATAACAAATTGGAAGCGATTGGGAACGTCAGCGACTCAGCCTAGAAGTGGTAGACCACCTAAAATGACGGGAGCGGGGTCAGCGGATGCTGAGGCACATAGAGCTCAGAGGTCAATAACTTTCTACAGAGTCAATCACTAAGACCTCCAAACTTCATGTGGCCTTCAGATTAACTCAAGAACAGCGTAGAGAGCTTCATGGAATGGCTTTCCATGGCGATCAGCTGCAACCAAGCCATACATCAGCAAGTGCAATGCAAAGCATTGGATGCAGTGGTGTAAAGCAGCCACCACTGGACTCTAGAGCAGTGGAGACGTGGTGTCTGGAGTGATGAATCACGCTTCCTGCAATAGAACCCCTTTGGGATGGATTAGAGTGGAGACTGAGAGCCAGGCCTTCCCTCCAACATCAGTGTGTGACCTCACAAGTACACCTCTGGAAGAATGGTCAAAAAGTCCCATAAACACACTCCTAAACCTTATGGAAAGCCTCCCAGAAGAGTTGAAGCTGTTATAGCTGCAAAGGGTGGACCGACGTCATATTAAACCCTATGGATTAAGAATGGGATGTCACTTAAGTTCATATGCGAGTCAAGGCAGGTGAGCGAATACTTTTGGCAATATAGTGTGTGTGTTTATTTACTTTGTATACTGTTCAAAGTATCAAAGTGTTGAAAAATGAAATGATCAAAGCCATGAGGGCTTCACAAGTAACAAAAGTTCAGAATTCTCAATAGAACATTACTCGTATTATTGTGAAATATATATATTTGCTTTCTTTTCAATATTTTAAACACCCTCTTGGAAAGCTGTGTTTAAGTAGTGGACATTGGATTTAAAATAAAAAAAACAAAAAACTGTATGACCGTCGGACGCCTCTGTCATTTACAATGACTGTTGGGGGAAAAAGACACCATGTTCTTTAAAAACAGAGTTCTGGCTTCTAACAAATATTGCAAATCTAATTTTGCCATTGAATACTTACCAAAGGAAGTGGGAGGCTAAGCCCAAATATATAATTGCAAAAATGACAAATTTAAATGATTGCGTGAAAGAGGTAAACTGTGCCATCTACTATATTTTTGTTCTCCGTCTTCAGCAAAAAAAATGTTTCCATTCTTTCACTCTCCAAGCTTCTCTTTCTGTTCCCTCTCACATCCATTACCCGGCCCTGTCCTCGGCCTCCAATGGTTATAGATCGGATACGAGCCAATTAAAGAGCCGGTAGGGGCTCTGGTGCATCCCGGGGAGACAACGCAGATCACAGATTGATCTTTCATTAGGGGGCCACGGCAAATGTGCCGGCAAGGCACCTCGCTCCTTTAAGTTGTCTTCTGGATCGTGACTCTCCAATCTAATGTGTCTCTCTCTCTGCTAGCTGGTAAAGGGGGAGCAACAGATAGAGAAAGACAACGAGGGGAGAAAGAGACGAGGTGGAGTAGGAATAGTAGGGACGAGGAGTGTTCAACTGTCGTCACATGTTGCTAGCTCAGGCAGTGACCCTTTTGCAGCGTGGAAGTGTGTGTGTCCCAGTGTGCAGCGGTGGCCCAAGAACATAAACTCTCATTTATCATGACCAAACGATACCGTTGACAGTCTGGTATGCATACGTTCCAGTGTCATGCTCTTGGCCTCGAGAGTGTGTGCGTCTCTCTGTTCTTATTCTCGGTCCATTTCACTTCCAAGCTAGTGGCATGTTAGCGTGTAGTGCAGCATGCTAAACGTGCCTGAGGGCCATCTTGTGTATTTGACCTGCAAGGACAGTCAGCTGAGGTGGAGGAGCTAATAGCCGAGGGACGGCACTGAGGTCATTAACCACAGAGGCTGAAGCATGAAAACTTTCCGTCAGGCAGATCCACAGGGACCCTGCACAGGTTCCTGGTGAAGTTCCACCATGTGCACATCAACGAATACAAATATGCAAACTGTATTAACTCCGAAGTAAGGAAATTAAAGTTATTGAACAGGAAATTACATACTTTTTTTTTTCTTTCCAAGTTGTGCAATCTTAGGTTTCTGGTATAATGATCTGCCAAATTAAATTGTGAGCCTCTCTAATGTGTTTAGACTTTATCATCTAGCAGCTCTCCTGTACCCTGAGAATTGTAAATGCTACAGCCTGATGTACCGTGGGTAGCTCTGTTAATTAGCCCTCGATAAGCTGAAAACAGATCACCACACAGGAACTTCCTGTCAAGACCACGTAGAGCTATAAAGGCGACCAGCTAAAGGTAAATACAATATGTTAATTCCATTAATAGACCAGAGACCGCAAAAAAAAAAAAGTTAGTCAATATGTTTCAAGGGGGAAAAAAAAGAAAGGGCACTGCAGATTAGCCTCGGAATATTCATTAAAGGATACTATCCGATAAACACACCGACGGTACGCACATAATAATAATAAAAAAAAAATCAGCACTTTAAATCTACATTTCTCTATTAATTTGCATGGCTGTGAGTCAGTCATTATATTCTATTACAAGTGCATTATTATTATAATGATATATTACATTTTCTTTTTTTATATGTGCAGTATACCTGCCAAAAATGGATTTCTCTTTCCCTTCCAAAAACATAGCTTTTGAGTTGGCTAGTGTCCTGACGTTCCATATTTATGGACTACTAACGGAGAGTTACTTCCCTGTCCCATGTGGTTTGGAAATATGGGATTGGATTTGGGATGAGTAAAGGGGGATTTAATGTATTTACATTGTTCTTAACACAGCAGGATCTGTCTCTGATGTTTGCATGATCTGATCATTACAATTCTGTCACCCAGGAGGAGCTCTGTGTACAAACCTGGATTCCTGATCCTTCGGGAACAGTGATCTTCCACACACAGTTGAGGCTGTTGAGGTAAGGCTCAGGAAAGCCAGGAGATAAGATGGTGCCAGTTCGGTGGGTCAGATTGCCTCCACATGGCACTGCAGGGAAAAAAAGGATGAAAAAAATATAACACAGTGTACCAAATGCATCATGGCTACAGACTGAGTAGCCAGAGTGTCGGATTAGATCTAACACATACAAGCATTTGCACACTAAAATGTGTTAGTATTTCTTAATCTTCTTCCTTCATCTTTTGCCTCAATCATGGATGCGAATGTACTAGTGGGATTATGGAATTCTCTCTCAACAAATGGCAATATTGTTAACAGGATGATGAACACACAACAAAAGACTAAAAAACATAGTGACAAAATAGTTAATTAAAGAGGTTTCATACTTGGTAAATAAACAGCTTGTTTTAAGAAAAATCAGCTGTTAGGACTTACTAAAGTTAAATCATTAAACCTCAACTAGAATGGAGTCTGGCCACACACACCCACATTATGTGTCGACGGGCTTCAAACACTCCTCCCAGCTCGTTGTGCACATTAACACATCTGGCGACGGCATTGCAGCGTCTGCCACAGCTGCATGTACTGTAGTGAGTGCGTGTGCGCCTTTGTATACGCAGCGCATGAGGATGTATCCGTGTGCCTGAGTGTGTCTGGGCGTATGTGACCCTCAGCAGAGCCTGCCACCTGTGTGCTGCATGGCTGAATCTCGCTGTCTCGCTACAGGCAATCGCTGGCGGCTCACATCTGTGCCATAGACATGGGAGTTTGACAGTCAACGAAAAAGGAATCGAGTGGGAGACGCGCAGAGATGAGAAGAGAGCGGAGAACATAATTAAAAACACAAATAAATAAAAAAAAACACTAAGAAATAAAGCAAGACAAACTAAAATGCACACATGCAGGCTGACTGACAAGGGTTTGTGTGTGTGTGTGTGTTTGAGTAGTCATGCCCTACCTATACAGCTGGGTATGGAGCTGTTCCACTGCGCCAGGGCATTGGGAACCGTCAAACATTCAATGGCACTCGGCCCCTCCAGCATATAACCTGGATTGCACTCAAAGCGGATCACGGCACCAACAGCGAAGTTGTTACCCATGCGGCGGCCATTCCGGGGCTCGGGCACTGAGCTGCACTGGGTAGCACTAGTCCGTGGCACAGCTTCAGAGAAACAGAGAAAAACACAGTGATTACAGGTGTTGATCTGAAGTCATTATCTGTGACATTTCCAAGAACATATCGGGCTGTTTCCACCCTTCTCTGTTATTGATTATAGCCAGCTGCACGATGGATTTCACAATTCGTATTTTCCAAGCACTCACTTGATTTTCAGGCTTTCTTTAAGAGTCCCAACACCTGATCAATGGAGTGATTTGTTAGAAAAGTTACCACGGGTGTCATTTTCCAAATGATCACACTGTGTCCCAAATAAATAAAATGCAAAATGGCATTTAGCTTTGTTGTCGCCTTGGGCTTCTTTTAAAATACAAAAAATGAATAACTTATTCATTAAACTTTCTCCAGAGCTGCCATTGCCTTTGGATATCTGCAGAAAATGTCATTTCTGGAACAGTGCATTGTTAAAGAAACAAACGGTTAACGTGAAAAGTCTCTCTTGGGGGACGAACAGGACAGTTTAAGAAGGATCTTGTCAACAGACCGTCGTACTAATACAGCGTTAATGCTCCAGAGCACGCACTTCTGCCGACGCACACAAACACATCACAGCTGAAATGATGGAGGAAGGTGAACCCTTCGAAATAGCTCAACAAGTCCTGTATTGTGGAGGGATTAGAACAGAGGGAATCCAAAAGAAACAAGACATAAGGGGTTTATGTGTGTGTGCCTGTGTTACACACTTACCCTGGTAGACCAGGTGGAATCCTCGAGAACTGGATTGTCCTTTGGAGGTGAAACGGATCAGGATTTGGTTGGAGGTTGCTAATGGCAACGACTCACCTGTGATGGGCACAATTTAGAGACAGTTTGTTATGTGTTTTAAACAAAGTTCTGCCATCATTTTTTAGAAACAACACATGTTAGCTACCCAATTACCATATAATCAAATATGCTGTTAAATTACTCATATTTCAGACCTCTGGGGGAAAACAATTCAGGTGTGAAAGTTAGTGACTATTTTAGGGACTCAATCTGTGAGTCCAGCGTGACACTTTAGAAAACATGCAAGAGGTAGGAAATGTGCTGATGATTATGTGAAGGAGGTCTCTGATGTGGATAGAATTAGAATACATGTTGTTCATATTTAGAAGATATTTTATGGACAGCCTCTTATTAAACTGTGACGAATCAGTAAGTCGATATTGGATGCCAGTGAAAAAGGTTTGCTTCGTCTTGAGCAGCGACATAACCCTTTTACAGAAGGTCCTATAGTGATTAATGTGTAGCATGTCTATAATGCTTTGTAAGGGATACTGAGCATATCACATTATGCAAATGCATGGTGATTATTAATATTATCATAATATGTCACTGTAAAACAGCATAAAGCTTATGCTTATTGGACGCCAAACAATTTCCTTTAACCGCTTGTGACATAATGGCAGTCCTGATCATCGGTACTGGTGGCACTTAGTGGGGTCTGCCTATATCACAATCTGTTCTGAGAGCTTAAAGGCTACTCTTAATCAGCATATGAGCCTTGAACAGAATCTTAGCTCACCATCATATTCTTATTTTACCAGTTAAAATATATAGTTAACAATTCATTTATTTTTCTTGTCCCAGCTAGACTATTGTGACTCTGTTCACATCCCCAACTAACAGGTAATTACAGGAGAATATGCAATTGGTTTAAAATAGTGCAGCAAGATCCCTAAGTGGTGAAACCAGCTGCAGAATCACACTCCCCGTGACTTCACGTCATTGATTTGTCATTTATTCAGAATCACATGCAAGGTTGGGATTGTCACCTGCAAGGCCCTCCGCAATCAAGCCCATGCGTACGTTCAGAAAGCCTTTACTGTGCAGACAGAGCTCTAAGTGCACCTGCACCGTGCTTAGCGGCTGTCCATCTGTCAAAATCATACACTAGATTCAAGGATGATTGAGTTGTTTATTTTTTCACAGGTTTGGAACAGCACATTTGGTCAGTTGGGTTTTATTTTAAATGGCATGTGAAAACCCATTTGTGCAGACAGCCCTTTCATTTGTGTTTGGTCTATATCCATATCCAGAAACTAAACATTGCATTGTGGACAATTTACTGTGGAATTAAGGAGTCCAATGTGTTTTGGGGCTGCGATATGTGTAGCGTGAAATCATTCCTCAAAGAACACTTATCTGTGCCAAAATGCCAAATCTGTGGACTACAAATCAAATCCTCATACGTTATCGCTAAAATTATGATATTATTATCCCCTGCTATCCTCATCAGCTCAGAGTGTAATTAAACGCCCTCGTGATGTATCTACTGTGGCGGAAAAACTGTTTGCTGACTGACGTGGGACATGATACAAAGTGTGAGCGTGGCTGTCTCTGCCTCTGTCTCTCTCTCAGCGTGCCGCTGACTGGCTCGCTGCTGTGGATCCCATTACTCTGTGTCTGCTTGCTGTCACACTGGAGCGGGAGTCAGACGTGCCGAAACCCCAGAGGCAACATCTGTGTGTCTGTCTCAGCCGCTCTGTCCTGTGTGTGCATGTTTAGCTCACATTTGAATGTGGGTGAATGTTTTAGTGTCCTGGGATAACTCGAACAGCATAGTTCTTATTCACGGTGTTTGTCCGAGTACCACTGTAACATCGCCAAGGCATGCTGGGTAGTTTATTAGAAGCCCTTGCTGCGTGCTGTCATGGTGACAGTGTTTCATAATTTGCTGTGCGGGGCAGGTATTCATCCAGATAGATCAAACATGTGTCAGCATGTAACTTATCAACCCTCTGGATACTTTCCAGCTCCAAAGCACTTTGCCTCTAAAATGATCCTCTACGCGGGCGTTTTTAAAGACTTACGAGGACAGATATGACTTTGGCTTTGGGCTGCACCGGTTTGGATGCAGCAGTCATGGGGAACAGATGTCAGAGATTAACGCTCCAGCTGTTAAACCACAACTCAAACAGGTTTAAAGTTAAAATAAAACAGCCGCTGTGGGGGGATTACAGGAGTAGGATTTCATATTTTATTATTACATTTTTTGCATGTGTTCAATAATATGCTTGCACTGAAACAAAAGTAGCAACGATAGACAAAGTTGAATGTATTTGAAATGAACACATTGGTCGCTCTTATAATGATGATGAGTGGCATATGCCTTTTTTTTAATGAATTGAAAAATTAGCATTTAAAAGAAATCAAATTGATTTCTTGTCTTAGTCAGTTCTTCCGACATCCCGTCTCCTTTTCTTTCATAATTCTGTTCTTTTATCATTCACTTGTTCGACTCCCTTTTCTCATTTGATTCTGAGTCTGTCACCACTGCCTCTAAAAATTCACAATACCTGCCTTTTGTTTCCAAAAACTAGTGATTTTCTTCAAGGCTACGGCAGTGATGAACACTTACTGGTGAACGTTACTGGGACTAGTTTAACGTAATATGCTTCTCACCAAGAATAAACATAACAAACTCCCTTATGTTTAGACGACTGTGATTTACCACGCTTGACAATAATATCCTTCCAGCTTCTAAAATATTCATGACCTACATAGTACTGCACATAATATGGGCTTGTATATTAGACTGTATGGGTGAATTTCTTGCTCCATAAACTTGCAGATGTGTATGTTAGTCGATTTGTCAGCTTCGGTGTGTCTGTACGGCGGATGCGGGTTCACACTTCTGGATTATGCCTAATTCATGCTGGTGATGCCTGTGTGCACCAGTTCTACGGCATCACTGGCTGTGTGGGCTAAAACTCTCTCTTCCCTTGCCAAAGTGTGTCAGCTCTGCTCTGCCATGCCTGGTTAGAGAGCTCTGTGAACCTGCCGCCAGGAGTCCTCAGTTAATATAGCAGCCTGTTTATTGAGCTGTAAACTGGATTTTCTGAGGCTACCCTGGACACAAACCAAAGTAATCATTTTGCTTTTGTCAAGCCACGGGGCTAGGGCAGGTTGAGATGGAGAGGCGCCCTAAACTCACACACTTTTCCACTCCAACCCTATCGAAAGGTTGAACCTCCCTTTTCAAGTTTTTGTTTTTTTTTTCTTTTGTAGCCCTTCGGTACAGTTGTGGCATTTATCGCACGCGTTCACAACTTCACTGTTGCAACAGAACTCATTCGTTCTCCTTCCCCTTCTCACCTTCTGTTACTCAACTTACAACAGTTAATCTTTCTGCCTTTTCTCCATTCTCCGTTTGATTCAATGACTCGATCTTTGTGAGTGTGGGCTGTACTTTCGGGATTCGTTTTTCTAGAATGTGTTTTTAGGATCCTGTATACAATTTAAATTAGAGATTTTGCTCAAATAAAATAAAAGTACATATTGGTTTGGAGCTTGGAGACAACGCAATGATTTCATTTTGGAAATGTTTTGGTTATGGTTTGAAATCCTGTGGCCATGTTCATGGTCAATGCAACAGTTTAAGGGGACAAAATTAAACAGATGTTTCTATATCATTGCTTTCCATGGAAACAGGGATTTCTCACCATGAGGTTTAAACTTTAACTAATGAGAAAATGCTGTTATTATTTGACGTTTGTAAGATTATATGGTATTGTTTTTAAACATAAAGGTATTACCTCAATTTGAATAAATAGTGATTTGTAAACTAGCTGAGACTGTTGCATGAATAAACAGCGTAAAGCTCAAAAGTTGAGCCACTAGTATTAACGTAATACTAGTGGTAATTCACTATTTATGATAGCTGCAGAAATGTTAATGCAGCTTTCATTAAGCGTTTTTGTTCCAGCTCATTATGCTCAAATGCACAGTTGTTTTCCGCTATCTCTTTCTGCCTAGCTTAAACCCGACACACACGTCTTTGTGTGTATATCCTGAGTCGTCGTGTGTTTGTGTACAATACTGATTCATGTGTATGTGCAGTCTTCTTGTGCCTGTGTACTGATACATTATCGCTGTGACTCTTAAGGTTGTTGTTGTTGTTGCAGTTGAATTGCAGTTGACTTGTTTAACAGCTCGGTGGAGCCCACCTGCAGCCACAGCGGCTCTGCCTGTGTCAGCAATTTGTCTCCGAGTTTAACTGGATCCTTATGAAAGGGATACGGCTAAGACAACATTTTATTTAGTCCCCTGCCGTGTCAAACCAAAGAAAAATAGCCAGGAGATCAAATAGTCCATTCCCATCTGCTGATTTCTCATGTAGGATCCATGTCTTGAAAACATGCAGTTCAATGTAAATAGCTTCGATTTCCCACCTCCCCTAAGTGTGATAGCTGCTGAAATATCCCCCGTGGTGGCTGCCATGTGTGTTTTGGTTAAAGTACCTGTGTGTGCTCCAGAAAGGCTGCTGAGAACACGGGAGTGCTGTGTCGCCCCATCATAGACCTCCACAATGTCATTGAGAGCTGTCTGGAAGAAGGCGAATTGACTGAAGACCACTAGAAAAGACAGATATGGACAGAAAAATTGACATCAAAGCAAACTGAAATGAGCTAAACTCTCAAATCCATTTCAAATGACACGGGATACTTGAAAAGTACACCGCAGCATCTTTACTCAAATGAATACTGTCAACAGCAATATCAATCAAAATGTCTTCTTAAAAAGCAAAAGTGGATAATACTGACAGTTATGACAACCAAACGCATGACTAGATCAACAATTCGCTCTGGGCTTGATTGTTTGTCAGTAGATGACAAGCAATGACAGTCATGCTGTTTTACAATGTGCAGCTAAAGCTCCACCACGATGGTGCTTTCATCCTTTCTGTGGCCACCAGTCACGACCATCTAATCCTTTCACATCCAATCGGTGTCTTATGTGCTCATATGTTTCAGGTTAAGGATGAGGGATGAGAGGGATAGAAGATTAGTCCTCTCCATTATTCTTGAGCATGACTCAGCACCTGTTTTCTTCCACCATTACCTTAACCCATACATCCTACATCTAATAATAAGAGAAGCCAGTGGTTGCGGTGACACCCACCCTGAGTAAAGTAGCCCATCATTAGTGCTGGTGCATCAGTTAAATGAGCGGCGCGAATGGAGGCGTGATGCCTTGGGTCTCGCCGTCATTATCCAGGAAAATGCAAATGTGGACTTAAATTATTTAAAATTCCTCTCTCAGTTTGACTCCGTTGAATGAAATATGTTGGCGACAGGGTCCAAGAATAATGGCTGCCCAGTCTTTATGGAGCAGCGCCAGATGTGGGGCGTCATGACCTCTACATTGAAAAGACCAAAGTACCCAAAGCACATGCCGGCTGTTGCGGTTTGGTGTAATTTAACACTGATAGGACTTGAGCTTCCCCTTAGAGAGGCACACTGTTGATAACTCATTAGAGAGCCAGAGGAGAAAGGGAAGCAGGATACAAAACGAGTGAAAGCCAGACAGAAAGCCAAGCCATGACTCATGGGCAAGTAAGTGAATCGTGTCTGCTGCTGTATTTGCATGTCTGAGCTGTGTCATACTTCCACATTTTTGCTTTTTCTGAATAATTTGTTGCTCCTTCAGAATCAGATTACATTTTGGAAGCAAGCTGTGACCTTTAAGATGGAAATGTCAAAAAGTAGTGAAACACCAGGAACACTGGATCTTCCAGACACCAATTATTTTGTTTTTTTGTGTGAGTCTGAGACAGACATATTGTACGCCTGGTGAGTAAGATAGGGATTCAATTCTTCCATTAAAGTAATGCTAAATATGTGTCATGGGAATGAGACATACTTGATGTTGGAACTATCAATCATTATGGGATTCTTCTGTGTGTAAAACATATAAAAACACTGCCACTAAAACTAGTATTAACTAGACTATAAGATCAACAGTTTTCTACTTACTTTCATTAACATCCACAGTGAAAGAACACCTTGAACGTATTGAGACTCTTGAGCATAGTTTGAGTTTGATAAGGGCATTTTGTTTTCAACTGCATTGTAATTAAACACACATAATTATCCCCCCCTGTGCACGCTCACAAATGCACAATTAAAAATCTGCTAGGGAAATTGAACAAATCCAGTAATACAGTTCTCTTCCTTGGCTTACCATAATCCTTTGGCACCACCACAGAGTACAGACAGGTCCGCGCACTGCTGTAGTTGCCAGGGTAACCAGGAGACAAGACCACTCCGTCCAAACCCGAGTACTGTCCACCGCACGGAGCTAGAGGAAGACGCAGAGATGAGAGTTGAAGAGACACGGCGGACGGAGAAGCAAGATCCAATGCCAACAGTGCAAGATTCCATTCCACCCCTCCCTCCTGCGTTCCCATCCCCTCTGTTCCATTACTCCTAAATTACTTTTCTTGTCTGATTGGGTTTTGGGTGGAAGATGTCCCTGCTGTTTGCCAGAGTGAAATTGCAATGTTTTCCAAGTGTCCCTCTGGGTTAGCCTGGGTGGGATGAGGCCCGGATCTCCTCTCCTGCTTCAAGCCCCCCACGCATGCTTGCAGCTCTGTGCATCCCATGCATGTCAGTGCGGTTTGGTCGTGGTGTGCGCGCTTGCATTCCAGCTGACATGTAACTAAGGCGTCACACTGTGAGAGCCAGATTTGGTGGCGTCTGGGATCTTTTAGCAGCGTGTTTGTGTCAGCTGTGTGACGAGGACGTCAGAGAACAGCCAGGATGACGCAGGTTTTGTGGCGTGTGTGAGGAGCAGATATGCAAAATAAGACGCACTCCTCAAACCGCAGATTAAATTAAACCTACACCCTCACACCCAACAACATTTGCAAAACCCACACAGCTCTATATACCTGTAGGACATAGCTCCATGCAAAAAAAACACATAATCCCACATGCATGTTTACATGTGATAAATCTTTTATGTGTTCCTCACAACCGTCTACAGATGTCAGTGTTTACCAATGCAGATGGGTTTGGGTTTGTTCCAGCTTGGCTTGCCGTCTCCCCCCATGATGCAAGTGAGGGTGGGGTCTCCCTCTAGTGTGTAGCCACTGTCGCAGTGGTAGGTGACAGTGGAGCCCAGCTTGAGGTCGGCGCCCACCCGGGTCCCATTGCGCACTACGCCCGGCTCAAAGCAAGACTCCCTGGGGTTCTCTGTGGAGAGAGGTAACACGGTGGAAAATCAGCAACAGAAGGGGATGCGTGTTGGTATTCAATAAAAGGATTTTTGCATAAAGCTGCAGCGGTGATCCTGGAATAGAAATTGTTTTTGTGCCCGAGGTTCCTGATACTCGGATTTCTTACTTCCTCCGTTTGTCGCTTACTTTGCTCGTTCCCATTTTTTTCCCCTGCAACCCTGTACTTTCCTCTTTCAGTAAATATATCTCACTGACTGCCACTTTTCTCTCTAGCTCTTGACAGTGCCCTTTCATCTGTGGCTGCTGGAGGTATGTATGGCTCGGGAGACAGACAGGCAGTTGATTGAGAGTGGCATTGCTCTGGCCCAAGGTCTGCTGACTGCACACAACCGCCTCTCACACAACGCTTCGCTGTGCAGTCAACTAGAGAAGACAATGCACATACGCAAGCTTTCTCTCGTGAACACACACCCACACCCACACACACACACACACACACACACACACAGTATCTAACCACATATCAATCACCACTCCTGAGGTCGTAAGAAAGATGTCTCGCTTAATCTACCATCACATTGTTCTTGGAAAATGTGCATGTGAGAGGAGGCCTGACAATTTGCCACACTTCACACCCTTACAGCTAAAATAGACTCAGGAAAAAAGCCCAAAGCAATTTAGTTCAATCTTAAACACAGTTCACTGTAGTCTCAAAGCAAACTTCAATATTTGATGACTAACACATACACACACACACAGACACACAGACACACACACACACACACACACACACACACACACACAGACACACACACACACACACACACACACACACACACACACACACACAAGAGAATGTGAGTCAAATGTTTTCTTTTATCAGGAAAACTTCAACTTCAAATTCAATGCATCAGAAAAATCTGCCTCGGTTATCTCAAAATCTGCCAGCTGAGAGCAAAAACACTATAACAATGTTTCATATTTAATGAAGCTCAATTGGGATGCCGACAAGGAGGATACGTGTTTACTTCTTTTGAATGCTAATGGTATTTAAAAAAAAACAAAAAGCAATTTCATTACCTGTGTAAGAAAGTAGAACCCTGACTAACAATATCAATTAAGTCTTTACATCTCGCCTATTGTCAACTCATTGTCTTATTTTTGACCCTCCCCCTCCCCTCCCTAACAAAATGATTGACCAGGATACATGTGCCTATCGCTTGTAACTTTTGTATCAGAATAATGGAGTACACTATTTGTTTTCTTTATAAGTGTGTGTGTGTGTCTGTGTGTGTGGATTTGGCACTGTCCAAGTCCAAGGGACTGAAATGGAGCGACATACGAGGGAGAGAGAGAGAGGGAGAGAGAGAGGGAGAGAGAGAGAGAGAGAGAGAGAGAGAGAGAGAGAGAGAGAGAGAGAGAGAGAGGCACAAGCCCCAAACAGCTGTTTCTATGTACCTCCCTCTGCTGATTTCAGAGAAGCCTTCATGAATTCAAAGATATTCGGCTCTCTGATGTGCCACGTTCTTATGTGAGTGCTTTGATAAATCAATGTGTTCTTTGATTTGAAATGGTAGCCTTATGTTGTTGTTATTTAGCCTATCTGGGGCTGTGGACCAGATGCTGCTCCGATGGTCATGCTAATTTGGAGAGTGCAACTTTGTCTACATGGTGATTTATACAAGTACACAAAGGAGATTCATTGAAATCACAGAGTTATATTCAAATTTTCTTTAACGGTATGATTAACTGGCTGATATTGAACCAACAAAGGTTACGCATCTATGTAAAATCAGACATTCAGTACCCCCAAATTGGCAGAATGGAATGTGGTTTTGATGACCGCCTTATATCGAATCATCGGATATAAAGTGTCACCAATGGTATTTATACTGTACACATGTGTGACTTCCCTGGAACTGCTTTTCTGTGTTTATATTCTGACTACCTTTACTCATGTTGGAGGGGATTTTACTTCTTTCTTGTTCCACTAACTGCCATTTAGAGAGGGATTACATTTGCACTATGAACAACAATCTCCAGTTGTGTGTAAGCAAATTCCCCTGTGCTATAAAACTATCATATTGCAGGTAAAGGGTACAGTTCCTGTACCAAAGTCTTTGTCGAAGTTGAAATCTTTAAATTTATTGATGATGAAGTGCATGTAGCACCTTGGATAAATGCCTAGTTTGGAAGCTGAAAGCTGGGGACCTGCTGACCAGACAGGATCCTGCCCTTCATGGCTGAACAGAGTGCTGGGGCCAAGCATGTGGTCTGTTGGTCTGACTCCTAGTGCACCTGTTCTAGACAGGTTGAGCCCTTTCACGGACCCGAACCTTCCCTCGCCACCTCCTCCATTAAACCAGCACACCTGGCAAGAGATAGCGGAGGCGTGATGGATGGAGCAGGCATTAGGAGTGGACAGGCCCCCGGACAGTAGCTGGTGGCGAGAAGGTCAGTCGCTGCATTGAAGTTGACCGATTTAATACGCTTTTCCCGGGGAAATTTGTAGGTGTGAGACACATTAGTGCGAGTGGCAAAATACTCAGAGGAGTTTGAGTGATGTGACACAAAGTGAAAATGAGCCCAGGAGTTAGTGAAGGGATTGTAGTGGACACATGACGCGTGAGGGTGCTTGTATGTGTGTGTGTGTATGTGTGTGTGTTCGTGCCAGTCTCTATGTGTGTTATTCAAACGTGGCTCAGGCATGGCAGGTTTTTGCCCACATATTTCCCTGGAGAGCCTAATCAGACATGGCCTGAGACACAGAAACAGAAAGATGTAACGATTGCTTGGTAAAGAGGCTGAGAGCACCTCGGGCAGATTTCGTAATGTGATTTTCGGTGGCGGGCTGACCAAACACTAGCCGAGCCAACGTGTCAACTCGCGTGCTTCCTCGCCGACCAGATCCAAACCCGAAGCCAAACATGCTCGTGTGCCATGTTGTCTGTCTGAAACCGAGGAGGTAATTTATGTATTATTTGGTTACGGTTCATTAGTGTGGAGGATTGGAAGTGGGGAGAGAGAGTTTTTTCTGAGCCACACACTGGGTCCATCTGCCCCAACAGATTGGCCATACAATATCACACACTCTATTACACACTGCAGAGAAGATTGCTGGGAGTGAGTAAAGCGGTAGACTCTGCAACACCGTCTTAACAAAACGCTCCATTTATGTACAATTTGCAAAGGAATCACAGAGCTGGGTTGCATAAACAGGTAGCGTTCTGAAATCTCTTGAATTGCTTATATAGATCAAATCCCACCTGAGCACCAGCCAACAAACCGCGAGCTCAGGGTCGATATGGAATTGGTTAAATGTCTGATGCCTTAAACAGCTCTAATTGAGGCTGGGAGATTTAGGAAGATTTAACACTGTTCTCTCAAGCAAAGCCCTTAACGAAGATGCCCAGTCTAATTTAGAGCTTGTTCAGCATCTGTATATTTGTTAGGGAAAGGCTTTAACACACGGCCACTGAGGCGTTACCTTGTGAGGCTGAAACACAAGAGCAGAACACACAGATGTTGTCTTGTGTTTTCCTTAAACCAACTGGCTGTCTGTTGAGAATAGTTCTGCAGAGTAGCAAACGTGAGCAAATACATGCAGGACCCCCAAACAACATGCTGTGGTCAGCTAAGAATATTTTGCCTTCATATAAGAGGAGCCAGAGTAAGAATTATGAAAAATACAAAGCACACACACTGTCTGCTTTTCATTTTCATAGCGTGTTACCCGGCGACTAGAGGGGGTACAAATCAATAATGACGCCAAAGCAGACTATAGCACACACGGGAGGGTGGTGATCAGGACGCTGCAGCACATCCTGTTCTTTCTCTGAAGCAATTTCCACACCACTAATCTCACCTGCTTTGGACTAGACACAAGAGAAAGTTAAAAAGAAACAATCTGCAAGGTCGATAAGCGGCAGAGGGTAAATCCATTCTCACTCTGCCAGAGGAGGAATTCTAAACCCTGAATTGTTTAGGGGATAACACTTCTCATTCTCATACATACTCTTTAAAACCAACTGTTTTGTTCAGAATCTTAAGACGCTGGAGATGAAAAACTAAGGATGAAAAACGCTCGCATAGAGACACACAAAATCTGATAGCTTTATAGTTAGTCCAATTAGCCAAACTGCTGTCTATCAACCTCCTCTTACCAACGAGGTGCTCACCTGTGTACTGCAGTACAAATCCATTGCTGCTGAGGGATGCGTCACTGCGGAAAGCCAGGAAGAGCGTGTTCAAGCTGCTCTCAATGCGCTCTGGAACGTCTGTGCCATAAAAACTACCCAGCAAGGGGCTGAGGGAGTCGGGCCCATCGTAGATATGTAAGAAGTCATAACTGGGCTCCAAGCTGAACCTAGTTAAAGACGTGGAGATGAAACTTAGACTAACATTTGCAGCTCACATGAGTTATAAGAAGACAAAAAACACACTTAAAGGCATCATTAAAAATAAAAAAAATCATCATTTTATTATAAGAGGTAATAGGAAATATATTAAACATACGTGGACACTTATTGTGTTTGTATTTTTGTATGAAATAGGTTAGAAATAAATAGACATTTTGCAATGAGTGTGGTAGTGAAGCTTACTGGTTGAAGCTGAGAGCGATGACATAGTCCTCTGTGACAGTAAGTGTCCAGTCACACTCTCTTCCATGGGGGTAAGGTTCAGGATAGTCTGGAGACAGGATCAGCCCACTCGGACCTGTCAGGTTCCCACCACAGGGAGCTACGAAGAGGAGGAAATGTATCACAAAACAGCCAGAACACCAGATTTCAGCTGTTGTATATCATTCAAAAGCCTGCACAAAAACCTAAAAATGGTATATCATATAATTTCCATTCAAAATAATAATTGCTTTTACTATGTTGTTAAAAACTGAACTGAACAGAACTGCTAATATAAAACTTTAACAGCACAAGAAAAGAGAATAAATGGTAGGAAAGCACACAAAAACAAATAGGTTGCATAGCTGCATCGTTTCCAACGGTTTAAAGAAAAGTCATCGTTCAAAGTAGCAAATAAACCGTTTTAACTGTTATAGTCTCCCATTGTATGTGCTATATGGCTTCCCCGTAGCAAATAGTCATGGCAGACGCCTAATCGAGACGTAGCTAATGCCCATTGACACCGCTTACCATAATTGCACCTGAAGCTGCCAGACAACTGTCCTGCCCAACCCCTCAGAAAAAGAAATGATCAAACTAATTAAGCTAAGCACTAATTAAACAAGGTGGCTAATTACAAGGTCTCAGTTGACAATGTTAATTCCCACTGTTTTTGCAGGGCACCGAGTGTGATCATATATTAAGGAAAGACTAAAAGAGTAGAGGTCTGCCTGAGAGGTCCGTGTTGCTACTGAGAGACGGGATAATCAAATCTCTCTGTCTGCTGCAGTGACTTCAGGAAACGTCTAGGGAACACGCCAATCGGGTTTGCCACTTAAGATTCACTTAAGGAGTCTGTTAAGTAATCATGTTAGGAATCTATATTGTCTACCTGATTCAGACCAGCAAAGAGAGGTGATGCAGTCAATATATTATAATTGTATAGTGCTGTCTTCTGTCTTTACCGGTTGACAGTCAAAATGTCTGAAGTTTACACACAGGAATTTTAAACATAAACTGTATTTATTTCATTTTTTAAATGGATGTATTTTATGAATAAAACAAACTGCAATAGTAGTATTTGACAACATTCATGCTAGTTGTGATTGTAATCCATGCAGCGTGATTAGCCATAACTAATGATCGCATGCTGTGCTCATACCTGTGCATGTCGGAGGGTCTGGCTGCCAGAAGAAGCGGCCGTTGATCTCTGTACAGGTGATCCGGTTGGCCCCCTGCAGGATGTAGCCAGGATCACACTGGAACACCACATGGTCTCCCGGCTCCCTGCTGTCACCGCCACGGGTCCCATTAGTCGGCATCCCGGGGTCATTGCAGGAGGTCGCAGTGGAGACTGAAGGAGCAACAGGAGACTCAATCATCAACAACAGCATGTGGCTACAGCCAGTTACTTTCCTGCTAGTTAACCCAGGTTCATGTGAACATTTCCTCATCCTCCCTCCTCACCGGAGAACTGCAGAGCGAAGCCCTGCTTGCTAGTGAAGAAGTCTGTGGTGAACTGCAGGCTGACGGTGTTGAAGGTGCTATGGGCGTCCGGGGGCAGCGCTGAGCCACTCAGCTCCCTCAGCAGGACGCCTCCATCCTGGGGCCCGTCCCAGATACGGAGCACATCGTGGACCTCCTCCGTGTGGTAGACCAGGAAATGCAGACTGTTAAAGACAAAGACAGGATATTTTAGTGGACAGTTGATAGATGAAACTCCCTCTGGCTTTCATCCACACACATCCCCCATTACAAGTCAGGCTTGCAGAAACCAACATTAGCCGGACAAAAAAGGCTTATTTTTTCAGATTACAGTACGTAGACTTTTATGGAAGTTAATTGTAACCGAGGTCTATATAATGCAGGTTTAAAAAAAAAAAAGGTATCTCTGCATCCTGCATCTTTTGAAAAATGCTACTATCAATATTCAGTATTTTCTTTGTATTATATGGAAACTAAAATGATGAGCAAAGAGGAGGAAATACTTGGATTAAATCAAACTACTGAATATTAATTTAATACTTAATACACACAATGTGATTAAAGGAGACAATAAGAAATGATTAAAAGACAAACATGCGTCTAAGATCAAGTATAAAGGAGGAGATTTTCAAGTGATTCAGAGCATTCAATGGATGTTCCACAATGTCAGTCAAGCAGATACGTCTACCGCGGAATTTAATAGCTTCAGTCTAGACATCAGAAAGATGATGCTGTCAAAATATCTACCCTTCACTTTGGCGCTGGCAGCTGTCAGCCAGCTGGTGGTCCATTGGATGTGAAATGCACTGTAGTGGTGTACGCGTGTTTGTGTTTGCCAGTGTGCTAGCACCAATGCCGTGGATTTATAATGATAGATTGCCTGGAGCCTCGAGTGTGAGCATGTGTAATTATGTGTTTTGGAAAGGCTCAGCAGGACTAAAAGGATATCAAATGGTATTATAGAACACATGAGAGACTGATGGCAATGTTGACATGGGCCACTCAATATAAAGGACTTATTTAAAGACAAACTGTGTTCTTCAAAGTCTCAAATACTTTCAAGAAATGATTAAAACATTTTTGTCAGCTCATTTAAGTTATGCCTTTGATTTTTTTGTATTATTATCTGAAACACATTGTTGTCTTGCATCCCTCTGAAATTAGAGAAACATAGCGAGAATGTGCCGAGATGAAGGTGCACTCGAATGAAAGAAAAACAATTGACTCAATCAACTGAACTCGACTCACCTCACACAGAAAACATTTTCTTTTAACCGTGACAAACTGATACAACAAAGGCATCCCGACCTTATGGAAATGTATGATAGCTTTGACTTCAAAATGATTTCTAAATGATTTAAAGAGTTCACATAAAAATCTATTATGAAAATGATTTCATTATGACAACTCAATGAAAGGCCTTTTGCCCCAAAGCAAATTCTTGACTCTCCTTCATGTTTCAATAATTTCAGTTTTAGTATAAAATAAAAACACTTATATTAATATGATGCTCATGCAGCACTTACATTTTCTTTTTCAAGAGAGCCTGTAGAGCTCTGTTTATTCTGTCATTTTGCTGGAGCTTATCTTATTATATATCTATCCAATAGTCATTTTGTCAACATGTCGACTGGTAACCATCATGGTACTTTTTGTCTTGCTTTTTTTAGCGCCTTTACACAGACTCACACACAGCGAGAGAGCCTTGAGCTACAGATGATGCAGAGGAGAAACAGCAACCCACTGATATGCGGGGTTTAGCAACAAGTTTCCACCATTTCTGCATAATTGGTGTCAGACTCGAATCCCCATATGATGTGTGAGCAGCAGCCAGAGGCAACGCAGCAATGTGCCGTGTGTGTTTGGATACTGTACATAACCTACTTGAGAAGTCCTGTTGTAATGCCTGTGAAAGAAGTGCACATAAAACAAATGGATGCAGACAGGCGCATGAGGATCTATTCACATAAATGCACACTGAGAGGTATATTTGAAGGGTATGGTGCATCACACAGCTGAACATGCGCGTCCACGCCTGCTAAACAGCTGCAGTGAGAGAGACGAGCATACATACAGTTCACACATTAACCACATTATCTCTGAGAGGCAGTGCAGTTGAGGATTCAAGGGAAATGTATTGGGTTGCACAAACGAAGGCACTTGTAGCCTTTATTTATGTTTCTATTCAGTTAATGCTAATATTCTCTGAAACATAAGTGATACCATCTGATATACAGACATCATTCAAAGCTGTGAATGAAACTTTGCACATAATAATAACATAACTGCTGAGATAGAAGAGATAGAGAAACCTGCTTATTCTCCTCTGAGCTCTGGGCAGTAAAGAGTCCCAATTGTGGTCAGTGGTTTGAATCCAACAAACCGTGGGTGTGAAAGTGATACTTTAGCAACTACTACTGAGAGAGCAACTGGCCCTGACATGTAGAAGATAGCTGTTCTTCTCGGCGGCTCTCAAGCACACGGCGCTAAACCTTTTTCAGATGATATATTTACTGTTAATATCTATCAAAATTATCTGTTATGAATTAACAAAATCATTGTTGTTTTATCTAAACCTGGCCAGGCCCTTAGGTAAAACAAATCCTAATAAAAAGGTGTTCTGCAGTGGTCATCCCCAAAAGTCTAATATTAGTCCAGGTATAATAGAGCTTTATACTGTATGATGAAGAATATTACATTCTGGTGACGGTGTGGTGTGAATTCCCCACTGCCACCCTAGGAAGTCCTTGCTAATACCAAAGATTGTTCAATAGCCTCCATCCCTGTCATGTAAGTGCCTCAGGCAGTTGGATGCTTGTTATGCAAACACTGTTATGAAACCCTCAGGTACTATGATCCTTTTACCTATGCTCCACTTCCCCACACCGTAGACAGGAGATGCTGAGGTGTTTCACGGGATTTGCCAGTGCGAGTAAAACAAAAGGAGCATATTTTATAATATATATATACCGGCGTGTGCTTTCCTGCATAGATTATTATAGTGCATACAGTACGTACAGCATGGCTGCACATGTATGTGTGTGGAGACAGAATTGAGGATGTAACTGAGTGAAAGATGGTTCTGGTTGGAATTGAGCACTGGTCATGGGTTGGATCCATGCTGATGTGCTGACTGATCTCTTGTGCTAATGCAACCTTCAGGACTGTCAGACACCCAATGGCATCATGTTCTGCTTCAAGATTTACGTGCGAAAGGGAAGATGGAAAGGTGGGTGGAAAGGAAGACACACTTTGAGGGGAAGCAGAAGGTGAGGGAGGGAACAAAAACAAGACCGGCGTTAATCATTGCTTGGCTGCTTGAAGAAGAGGATGATGGCAGGAGGATAAGAGGTTGATGGAGAGCAGAGGAAGCTCTGAAGGATGGCGGGTTTTCTGCTGAGCGGTCGGATGGATAGGATGGACGTGGGCTGCATGTTAGGATAATTGGTTCCTTTTATACAAGATCTAAATAGCCTATCTCTCCTTGTCACGAGAGTGAAGGCTGGGGGGCGGGATGAGGAGATAGTGAAGAAGAGAAGATGGCGAGAGGATAAGAGTGATGCAGGATGGGAGCAAGAAAAGAACTTCCTTTATGGCCATTCCCTATTTGTCTTGCTTTGTAAGTCTGCTGTGTGATGCAGGGATGCCTCTGAAACGTGGGAGTGAAAAGAGAGCCGGGTGTTTGCACAGGTTCGCACTTTGTTAAATGCAAACGCAACTGCTGCTTCGCTGCTAGTTACCCAAAGTTGTTTACTGTCGAGAAACTAGGAAGGGAAGTGTTAGCTCGCAGTGGGGAAAGTCCATTTAAAGACAACTTCTGCTCTTAACAGAACAGCTTGGGGGTTGAGGCTGAGTGGGTGGTGTACATAAGGGATGAACAAATGACTGGATGTCTCACCAAGGGATAGGAAATGTGTGCGCAGGTGATGTTATGATATGTTTTTGAAGTTTAGGGCTAAGGGGCTCTCCTTTACACTCGTCCCCTTCTTAAAGTAGCTCAATCAAGTGTCAGAGGAATTGCCACGAGGAGAGATGGAGAGGACAGGGAAGGAAAAGATTGCTTAGGTCTCTTTTGATTCTGCCTAAATTATTTTGTATTCATATGAGAGAAACAGAGAGTGCTGGGACTCTCGTATATGAATGCAAAACAGTCTAGCTGCAATCACGATTCCTGCGGGGAGTCTTCGGAGTATGTGTGCAAGAAGATGATAAATAAGTAAGTATGTGGGGGTGTGTGTGTGTGTGTGTGTGTGTGTGAGGGGATGAGGAAGCAGGAAGACGTAGAGCAAACAAACACGCTTGTAACCGCCTGCTTTTTCAAAAACGAATTGAGATTGTGCGTGAAAAGGCAATGTCACCGAGAGCTAACCATCATCAATAAGCGTGCATGTGGCCTCCGTGGGACTGTCCCCGTGGGATCATCCATCAAGGAGACACATCCGCACCATGGGCTTCAAAAGACGCCGAGCACACCAGACAGTACGAGCAACACAGCCAAGCTTGTCCAGTTCATGCACTGCCAGGCACATGATGTAATATTACAGTGAGCAGTGTCATCATACAGACAAAAGAACAGTCACAATTATTTTTAGGCAGGGAAAGGTGTGAAATTGGGAAATGAATCAGAGATAAAAGACACACACACACACACACACACACACACACACACACACACACACACACACACACACACACACACACACACACACACACACACACACACACACACACACACACACACACACACCCTTGTACAGTACTTGCACCATCCATTCTCCCCGTACACTTCATATCACTCAACCCTATTCTTAACCATCACCTAAAGCAAATCTTTCTCCAACCTCAACTTAATGAAAAAATACCAAAAGCAACTCCATATTTCTAAAATGCCCCCATAGAATGTAGAGAGCACAAGTCTGCCTATTTTGAACAGTCCAAGCATCAAATTGTTTCACACAAACAAACTGGAAATGCATTTAATATGGAACTTGTGCTGGGAGAATCAGTAAATATATTTGCATATTCATTTGAGACTGAGGGCATCGTTTCTGTGATGGAGCATCACAAATGTGGGACGCATTGAAATGGAAAATTGGTATGTGTGGCTCCTTAAAGGGAAAATACAGCCTAAATAATTGAATTATTTTTATTTTATTTTCAAGCTCAAATTTCATCATACTTGAACAAGTCTGGCTTTAAGCTGAAGAGTGCAGACAGTACTGTGGATCGTATCTAGAGACAAATCCGGGAGCTGGTCCTCAGACAGTAAACAGTGGAACAACTACTAAGGCACTATGACAGCACCATTTGTGATGTGCTTGGGATCTGAAGACACTTTCAGCTCTCGAGAGACTGTTGTGAATGTTTGTAGATAGTTACATTGTCAAAAATCACTGGAGCAATACTGTACTATGGACAGCACTCAATGACGGGCCTCATTACAATGACCTCCTAGCTCTTCACATCCTGTGTAAGCCCTGCTGATGCCTTGTGAACAAAGATCACAAAGCGCCACATATTGTAGTATCAGAACTCACACAGTGCTGTGTTAAACAGCACCGGAGCTCCCACATTACACTGAATGCTTATTACTAAATGCAAAACACACATTTTAAGATGAACGCTTATGGTTTCATTGTTCAGTGTAGCATGTGACCTAGATCCCTCCTTTGATATCTGTAACAGTAACCAATGAATGTTACATTGGTGAAATGGCTCATTGCCTCTCTTGTCATTTCTATTCCTTTTATATTGTTATCATCTCTTTATGTATTCCAATCTCTGCTTCCCACCTATGCTCTCTTTCCATCAACAACTCTCGACGAACCAATCTGTAGGTTTTTTTGGGATGTCTGCTCTCGCGCGGCACAACACCTGGTCTTGGATAACCTCAGTACGGCATGATTAGCGTGCTACCTTCAGCTACATCATTTGATATATGAGCAATCCCTGGGCTAATGCATTGCAAATTCTCCTGAATAATGAATCGTGTGGGTAGGATCAAAGGCATGGATTTGGAGCATACCTTGCAGAGGAATGCCAGGGACCCAGAGGTAGTGAAGGCACTAATGAACCTAAACTAGCAAATCATGAGGGACCGCGGAATGTCAGATGTGCAAGCTATGGGACAGCATGCACACACAAATAGATCCATGCTGACAACCACACATATCTCTACCCTATTATGAATATGTCATGGTGCAGTATGAGGGAAACAAAAGTATACGGTGCAGTCTGAAAGCATTGGACTCGTTTGTCATTGATTTGAAATATATTTATAGAACGTATATAAGAAGCACTTAGAGGATTCATGGATGTCATAAATGTTCCACTATGATGAACAATCCATGCTTGAGGAAAAGTTAATCCCATTTATGAGAAGAAAGAGATTATAGCCTTCACTTCCTACTTAAACCATCATTGTGTTGGGCTGCGCTGTCTCTTCCACATGCTCCTTCACATACATGCGAGGCTGTGAATTGAAAATAATTCCAAGTACATTAGTTTACATTGCTGCTTCATGACAGAGCAGAAACACAGTCGATATTCTGAAAACATCCCGTACACCTTAACGGCTCAATGTTTGTGGCCTAATGGCCATCCATTCCAATGGCGTCAAACCAATGCTTGACTGTCTGCAGCCCCTAAGTAGCTTAATGGACAGAGAGTAACACTAACACCAGGGTTAAGGCTTCAGCATTCACATTAAGGCTTCACCATTCACACCCACTTGTTAAAATATAGTGTGCACTTGTGACACTTTGGTTTAAAGCAGGTGTGTCAAACTGATCCAGTAAAGGGCCGCTGTGGCTGCAGGTTTTCATTCCAACCAAGCAAGAACACACCTGACTCGACTTATTCACCTACCTGATTTGCCTCCGCACCTTGATTGGTTGGATCAGGTGTGTTCTTGCTTGGTTGGAATGAAAACCTGCAGCCACAGCGGCCCTTTACTGGATCAGTTTGAGACACCTGGTTTAAAGGGTTGACCCATACATTGAGTTGTTTCCTGTCTGACTCAATGCCTACGTCTATCTGATATCTGACAACATCTGAGTTGTTTCAATAAACGCAATTACATCATCTAATTTAATAATTGGCTGTATGCATCAGTGCCGTTGGCAAAATAAGGGTGCTGGAATTTAACTGATGTCTCCTCTGAAAGCCACAGGAATGAGCGCAACCACAAACAAACATTTGCATACACGAATGAATGCACCATTATCATTTATCGAATGTATGAATACAAAACAGGCATGGCTGAGTGAATGAAGAGTCAATTGAGAAAGACAAATAGACCCGGATGAAACAACCGAGCACCAAATGCTGTTGGTGCTCGTAAAGAATATGTCACCATCACAGCTGATAGGCTGACTGTGTCACTCGGTAATGATCCCAGGCGCCTCTCTTTGGGGTGTACTGTTTACAGCGCAACCCTCTTGGAATCAATACCCCGGGGCAGCTTGACAACACACTCACCAAACATCTGGGGATCCTGCAGGATGAGCTGCAAGACGTGGAAATACAACCCCATCTAGCCTGCTTGGCACTGTTGCCACAGGCCTAGCAGTCCATTCAAAACGTATGGAGAGTACGTCTTTGTTCAATACAATATACACAGCGGGATATAAATATATGGTGCAGGAGAATAAGCTCTCAAGTTCAAATTTTCTGGAAAGGTATCAACAAAAACCTCCAGCCAAAACCACTCACCTTGCAGGATTTCGCTTACTTACATTTAATCAAATTCTGGAAAGTAAAGCATACAACACATAAAAGCCAAACACTTGACTTTCTTGAGGCTCTGAGGTGGCATTTCCCCTAACCCAGTAGTAACTCAACTATTGGCCAATAGCAGCTCACTGAAGATTGATTACACAGCAGCCTGTGAAAGTGATGAATACCACTGCAAAAAAAAGAAAGGGTGCTAAATTGGAAGTATATTGAAAGGTGGTAGATTGAAAGAAAGCCCGGAAAGAACAATGTAATCAGAAAACTCGAAAGCAGGAACAGACCTAACAGTGCTTCCAGGGGCGGCCTCGATGGTCCACATGCAGTGCAGGTTGTGCTCATATGGAGCCGGGTAGCCAGGAGACAGGATACGACCAGAAGGCTCATCCTTGATAGTCCCACCACACTCCGCTAGAAAGAAGGAGGGCAAACAGGAAGACAGAGTTTAAGATGGTGTGTGATGACAAGAAGTAAAAGAAAAGAGTGCAAAATAAGTACGAGCTCATCAATGTCCTGAAAGTCAAATTAATGAAAGGTTACAGCAAGGTTACATACTTAACATGCACGGAACTGAACCATTCCACTTCCAGAACGTACATCACATCAGTTTCCTCTCATCATTATTAATTATTGACATAGCAGTCATAGGCTTAAATGTGATTTGCTTCATCATCTCGCTTGGAATTTGAATGATAGGAGGGAGAGCAGCCAACTCAATATACTCTATGTGTATCTCCTTGGCTCAGTGAACGCAATCCGCCATCTCGGCCGATGACCTCATCCCGTTGCCTTTGGAAGTTGATGGACAACGCAACATTCAACATATTAAAATTAAAGTTCAGCGTGACTTTTAAAGAAGACGCTTTGACTGATACGGCAGGAAATATCTATACTGTACAGAATGGATAAATATTATTCACATCTACTGGGCAACATGGAAGGCAATAGATCGAAGAGTGGAAGTCTCATGAATCATTTGTTCATCAGAGGAATGTCACTCAGTTTGCTTGCGGGTGTCTTTGTAGTAGTGGTAGTATGAAAACATGATGGTCCAACTGTCACATCACGGTTCAATAAGGCCCCCGAGGCACACAACGCAATCTAAAAACAAATTGGCCAGAACATTTTGCCAAGAACTGTGGGAAGAATGCGTTTCAAGTAATAAATTGCCATCAAATGTATGTGACTGAAAGGCAAAATCTCAAAAGTGAATACATAAAGGAAAAATGGAGGTCAAGGAATCACACTGATGATAATGGTGATGATGAACTTTGGCAAATCAAGTAGACACATAACAGATAACACCCTGCACACATAGAAATGTGCCGTTAGACAGGTTTTGCTACCTTCCTTCCATTTAACAAATACGCCTTTCCTTATGTTTGCAAATACATTCTTCATTTTTCTCCCTGTCTCTCTCCTCCAAGCTCTTTAAACAGCTATAATCACGAGGCCTGGCCTCTGATCATTTTTGCTGTCAAAGCATAAACACACACACTTGAGAAAGAGCGTATGCTTCCTTACAACAATCTTTTTTTAAATATTGTCAGCATCTTGAAAAGAAAAGACAAATGGAAAATAATGACAGCGTGAACGTATTTATGTTTAAACAATGAATGAGGTTGTAGTCTCGCCAAGCTTTTTCCGCTCTGTTGTGCTTTTCTTGTTGAAAGAAACTTCTTGTTTAATGGAGGAAGAAGAGAAGAAGGCCATCTATCACAATAAGACAAAGCCATCTCATTCTTCCAGCCTTATGGCCTGAGAAACTACTGCTCAGTGTTGCCATGGCGGTGTAACTCCATCAGTTACTCCACCCCTTCAATCTGTCTCCACATACACCGTTCTAAAATCAAGACAGGTGATTCCTTTCTTTTTTTTGTTTAAATGTTGTTTAGTATAAGGAAATAAAACATCTAGGAGACCCTACACAACGACAGATACACACATTTTACTTATTTAGAGTCATGTGTAGTAATGTGTGGTTTGCTAGAACAAAAAGGTGCTAATTATTAACTGGATACCCCCTGTGATATTAAGGGTCTATAAAATACAAGCCAGTTAACATATCAGAGTGCAACCCAGATCTGCTCAGTGACTCAGCCTTGCAACTTTCCTCTCCTGTGACTTTCAGGATATCAACTATCTCTGTTGTTTTCAACTCAATTTCATTCCCCTCCCACCCTCTGCTTGCTATACCCTTCTCATCTGTGGTCCGTGTGTCCCCGCTGCTCGGAAATAATCCCACCATTACAAACAGAAGCAGTCCCTCATCTGCTCCCAAATTCTCTCTGGCTGTTAGGCTATCATCTGCAGTGAAAAGGGCACAGGGAGGACAAACCTGTTCAGAGATATACAGTATAGTGAACGCTGTTTATACCTCGTCATGAAATTATCTGTCAGTTTGTGTTGGAAGGGGAGCCAGGCAATATTATTCTAATCACCTTGGCTGATGTCAAAGAACACCAATCTGCCTGTTTTCCTGACCACATTTTGGTGTGTTTTTTTTTGTTTTGTTTTTTTGAGGGACACTGTCAAAGTGCCATCCAATTACTTTGGGTTTCCTCAGAAACGAGGGATTAGGATTTTTCCCGAAAATGAGACATTTACTCTCCCAGAAAGAGAACCACAGAAATTCACATGTTTATAAGGTCCAGCTATAGTCACAATGCATAGGCCGTATTTCAAGCAACACTAAAAGAAATAACTTAACCTGACCACGTTCATGTATTATTTGGTGATATTAATAATTATGCAGGTAATAGAATGGCGTTTGTTAGTCCACATGTTTGGCAGAGAACTGGCTGGATCGTGGCGGTCTGGTAGACGGCGCCCTTCAACCAGGTGACTCTTTTTGTGTGTGTCCTGATCTGGTGGAGCAGACACTCTGGCAGGAGGGAAGGAGGCAGGGTGTGCTCATGATGACTAATGCATCAACTCCACCAAGGAAACGGAACGAAAACTTTCAGCTTGTGAAATAATCAATGGGGTTGTGCTGCTGTTCCGTGTGCATAAATGCGCACAGCGTTGCGTGGTGTGGAGCAGCAGCAGGTAGCAGCACTGCAGCCATGCTGTCTGCTATGTTCACCTCTTAGCGAATGTACCATAATTAATATTTTCCTCATTAATAATGTATTACCTCATCCGCCCACTACCCATCTGCTATTAATCAGAATGTTAATTTTTATGACCCGACCCGCTCGATCTGTGGATTATCCGCGGTGCCTGCGGATATAACTGCGAACCGTGCATCTTTAATGCACAACTTGAAAGAGTTGACAGGAGCGCGTTTCACTGGAGATGTACCTTGTAAGACTCCATGTGACAAATTGATTGAGAATATAAAGTTTGCATGCAGCTTGAGCTTCACTATAGCTGTGAGGAATATGCAATTTCCTGTGATCTGTCTGCTGAAAACAGCCTCATGGAAGTGATATACTATACTACTTTACATTGCATAAGCAAACAGAATTCATTCAAGTAATTTGGCATTTCCAAAGCTTCTTTTTTTCCCCATGTTTCCCCCTTATCATATTTCCCAGCAAAAGGGAAATAGTTGGAATATGTATTCCCGGTAATCCCATTCCAACCATACAGGTGTGTGCATTCATGTCATTTTAACTGACAGGTGAACTGTAGGTGAACTCTATGAAACGAGCATACTCTATAATGGATAAATTATCTCCATGAAATGGATTTTGACGGTCCTTCCAACCTCTGACAGCTAGGGGTTAAAAATCTGCCTATATGCCCAGTGTGCTGCTGATATGGAAAGAGTCTTATTTTAGTAAAAAATAAATGATATGCAATGCAGCAATTTGCAATATGACGCAACATGAATATAAGGTGCAGTCAGTCTCGAGGAGATTATGCACTGAATGAGGTGCTGGGAAAGCAACCAAATGGATGCCCCGAAATAGCCGAGCTAAAACAAACCCGAGAGCTTTCCTCAACCTGCACCGGCATCTTCACTTGTTATTAGGATGAGGAACTAGGTCAGACATTTTAGATCAGCTGAACAAAATAAAACTGTTTAGGATTAGCAGTGCGCCAAACAATGAGGCATCGACTGATAAACACTCGAATATAATGTAAAACAGCTTAATTCTTTTTTTTTTGTTTTACTTATCCTGTATTTTAAGCTGATATAAACACAATGTAACAGATAGTGATGTAAGAAGAGGTAATAACACACTGTGATGTAAGGTAGAATAGCACAGAATAGCATAAGACCACATAGCATGAGGTTGCATGAGGTAGCATTCCATAGCGTATCGTAATAACTGGTCATTAAAACGGCCACGTTCATGTGCTGCTGTACTGCAATTAAACACCTTTTCATTTCTTTATACTCTACTCGACTACATTTCTGTGTCAGCCTTAACTACAAGTTAGATTGCATGTGAAAATATGTAATAATTTACACAATTTGATTGTTAAATTTGATTAAACAACTTGGCCAGCCGCAACAGTAAACACCTGCATCATAATAACAACCTAATAGTATAATATAATATAAAGATTAAAAAGTGATCATCTGCATGATGCCTAATTTGACTTTTAATACTTCATTACTGTACGTCTGTACTTTCAAACGGTGTACTCTACTCAAATAAAGGTTTTGAGTACTTCCTGCATTCGGTAAAAACTGAACATAATATAATGCAATGTGAAAGAACACATTGGGAGAAACCAAAATGCTACTGGCAAACTAATGCGTCTGTCAACAGCATGGACATATTGATCTGTAACCCCTTCACTAGCGTCTGACTCACCAACACAGAGTGGGAGGGGGCTGTCCCACGCCCTCCTTTCCCCCCTCAGGCAGGTCAGCACCTCAGGGCCTTTCAGGGTATAGCCTGGATCACAGCTATAGGACACAGTACTTCCTGCAAAATGACCCTTGTCCTCCTGCTTGTAGCCAAACTGGGGAACGCCTGGATCCTCACATTTCACCAGCTCAAAACCTTGGCGAGGGGGAGAGAGGGGGGAAAGGTGAGGAAGGACAGTACAAGGAGAAAGAGGGCATTGAGGAAGAAAACATTAATGTGATTTTTATTTGGCAGAGGCCACAACGAGGGCTGAAAAGTGACATTCAGCGAGAGTGAGAATGCAAACTATACGGAAATGCAAATATTACATGTAATGAAAGGTGTGTGTTTGGGTGCTACTCACTAATGAAATGCAGTTCAAAGCCTTTACTGGTGTTATCTGCATTGCTGACGAACTCCAGCCACATGGAGCTGGAGGTGGAGTTCAAGGTTGTCTCTAGAAGCTCGCTGCCTGTAAACACCCCCAGCAGACGAGCCTTATTACTGTTGCCATCAAAGACCTGGAAGAGAGGAGGCGGGGGAGAGTGGGAGGAAGCCTCTGAATTAAGATGAACAGGTCCACACACACAGATATGCTAACAAGTCTACCGTTTCTGCAACCCCCCCCTCACTTTGAGCATGTCATCTTCCTCCAGTCTGAAGTCCCGCGCCCGTAGCTGGATGCCTTTGCCAGGCTGCGTTTGGATGGAGTAGATGCACTCGTGGCTGTTGCCGTAGTAACCGGGGTAGTTGGGTGAGAGCAGCACCCCTTGCATGCCAGTCACGGATGAGCCGCATTCAGCTAGAGAAAAACAGAGGGAGCAGAGAGACAGACAGAGAGACAGAAGGGGGGAGAATGGAAGAGGGCGGGTGGTATTGGAGAGAGCAGAGGACACGTCGATCGCTATATGCTTGAAACTCACAGTGTATTCATTCATGCTGTCATGCAGAGGGAGATGGGAGAGGTGATGGGGAGAGAGATATGGTCAGTGACTATACCTGAATGTTGAGTGGCACATCATCATAATCACATTACAATCTGAATAAGATTAACAGTCATTTCAGTTCTATTTGAAAATGGCTTTTTTCTGAATCACATCAGGAAAGAGTGAACAAAAGGAGAAGAGTTCAATAGAAAAAAATAGCTGCCGGAATTTAAACAGCCACAAATGTTAGACTGTTACCTAACGCAGTGAGGTAAGCTGAGGTGAGGTGATGGCACTGTCCAAGACGAGCTACTTGGGGAAGTATCATGTTTGTAATATAAAAGGAAGCTGAATATGACTGTCAGAAGTTTAAAAAATCAACTTTTAAAACATTGGATTGAGCTAGATGCAAAAAGAACCGCTAGCATCATTATTCCTACAGATACATATGCAATGAGAGCCAGGGCAGAAGAGACTTGCTTGACCTACTTAACAAATGCCCAGACATTCACAACAAACAATTAGAAACAAATAAGCAGATACAGTGAAGAACATAAATGTGGCTTCACCAAATTGTATTTAATAAACTGCAATTACTTGTTCCCAATAATGTCAAAATCTTAATGCTTACAGATGACTTCGGAGAAACACAAAAAATCAGGCAAAAACAAACTGTAAATAATTAAAGCTGTATCTGAAATGCAGCAAATGTTTAATATTGCTTTAGATATACAGAACAAATGGTCATGCTAATGACACAAATACGTAAATCAATGTCATAGTATGTACTTTACCTGTCATTAAAACAATTAGGATACAATTTGTTTTCATATTAATAATCATGCAGCTCTTACTGTAAGGTTTTGTGCATTATAGAATCAACATATTGACCTATATATTTGCAGTTTTACTCATCATCTTTCCCAGGCGACATTAATAATATACATGCTTCAGCTCTGCAATGTCATCCTCATGATAACTGCTGCTCTGAATAATTTGGAGGACGGCTATCCAATGAAGAGTGTGGGTGGATGGATGGATGATAATGAGAAGAATTGAAAGGAAATGCCTCATATCCCGACATAACTGGCAGTTTTGTACATTTCTGGGTGGGTGTATGTGAAGGGGCTGGTGTGGAAACATGGCATTGTGGGTGGGGAAGAAGGGGAGTGACAAAAGTCAAAATAAAGCATGTGTCCACCTACCAACACACCTTGGCAGAGGGGAGCTCCACACCCGCCTCCTGCCCCCTAAGCAAATCACCCTTGCTGGACCCTCCAGGCGGTAACCCGGGAAACAGGAGAAGATGAGGGCGTCACCCACTCCGTACTGCAGGCCCTTCCTGGTACTGTATGGTGGGATTCCAGGATCCTCGCAGGGCTCCAAATCATACTCTTTAAAAAAAATTGTAAAAGCAAAAAAGGTGTAAATATACTGTTGCCAGAGATGCATTAGGGCATGAAGGTAGTAGGTATGCCCTGTGGTCTAGTTTTAATTGAACTAAGACTTCTCTCATGCTTTGAAAGTTTGAGAACTTCTCTCCTACGGACAAACAAGGTGAACGATGCGTAACTGAATTAACTGAATGTCCTCAAAGTCACAGATTACATCTAATGTAATTTCTTAATATCAATAAAGCCTTTCATGTGCCTTTCAGGTGTCCGCATTTAGGCCTCCGTCTATTCAACATATTCTTTTGAGAGAGGTGATCAGGCTATTGTGATATTGTTCACACCGAGTCGTGGTGTAGAAAGGTTGCATTTGCAGTTCTGTCTGGCCTGTGTCCTGTTATTTGAATGCAGAGTGTAATTTGCTGTGGACCTAGGTTCTTGTTACAACAAGGAACTTTCATTTCGTGTTGATTTTGGCGGTCCACGTGGACAAAAGCAGTGCGTGTTTCCGAGCACCAGAGTCCACTAGAGAAATTTTTGCCATAATTAGCCAATGTTTATCCTGATGGTCTCGTTTACTTATGTAGGTTGCATAGAGGCTTCGGTATTAAAATGAGACTGTTTCATAACCAATTAAAAGTGAAAATACAACAGCAATTCAACAGTAAGAGTTTTCTCTCCCCCTGAAGGGCATTCCGGCCCACCAGATCCGTTGTGTTTTTGATTACAACCTGAACAACATGGGATTTTTCGAGTCATAACCTCTTACGTGCTTAACTTCTCAGTCTCTTCTATATGATTTGCATGGCGCAGTATAACTGTGACCAGCACTTGTTTCAGCTTTCCCTCTTTTTCGTCTCTCTGCATTTCCAATAACTAAATCCGTTCTTACCAGAAAAAGTGATGTTGAATCCCTCGTAGGAAACAGAGAAGTCAGAGAGAAAGCGGATCTGAGCCGTGTAGTTCCCAAACAGGCCTGCACTGAGAGTTGGGGGCAGTGTGGAGCCCGTCAGTCTCCACAGGGGCTGAGAAAAGCTGCCATTCTCCGTTACCAACAAATGGTCGTGAGGGCTCTCCAGGTGGAAGGTGTGGAAGGTGAATTGGACACCTGAATGAGAGATGAAGACAGATCAATTGATAAAATATGTTGTTTATATCATATTTTGGCCCCTTGTATAAATAAATTGGGATTGGAGTCTTGCATTTCCCATTTTTATATATGTTTAAAGAATATAGTCCTTTAATTTGGAACTTGCAACCAAGTAAGGCAAAAAAAAAAAAGAAAGAATAACAACTAAATTGTATATCCACTAGAAGCACGCTTAAGTCTTTGAATTTCCATAAAACACAATATTCTCAGTGTTATAATGCATACAGTATCAATTCCCTGTCTTCCCTCCAGACTACTTATCAAACACATTACTCCCACGCAGAGAGAGCATCTGCAAATAAGGCTGTGTCAATTTGATGTGAGCGCTCTACCAAAGGTGACATGACTGGAGAGCCGTCCCTTGGCACCGTAGCTCTAGGCCAGCCTCTCAGCACTTCAGTCTTACACAGACAGCGTGTTCGGCAAAATAAAAAGGCCACTCAGTAGGGGGAAATGACATTGTAAGGGAAATTGAATTTGACTGCCGCAGGTGTTGACACGGAATTTCTCTGCTAACCTTTGCCATGGGAGGTCTCGATTATCCATGTGCAGTTCAGGTTGTGTGGGTAGAAGTCTGGGAAGCCAGGTGACAGGATGGTGCCAAAGTTGCCTTGGATATAACCCCCACACAATGCTGACGACACGGGGCGAACGGACACAGCAGGAGAAGGATGGGGGAGAGACATGAGAGGCAAAATCAGAGGGGGGAGGAAACAAAGTGGATGAAGAGAGAAATAAAATGTCCCCCCAAAAATGGCAAAACTTGTCTGTGCGTTTAAAATGCTGTAAAATACATTTTTTACAAGAAGTGCCCTTCAAGACAGCGAAAAAAAAGGAAGAGTGCTGTCATCAATATCATTACAGAGTGGACAGAAATCAATGCTGTCCTAAAATATAAAAGCATTTACAGACGCGGAGAAAAAGGAAACATCAAAGGGCAAGCTCATGGCTGTACATATAAAACATTTATGATGAAATGAGGCAGAAACTTTTAAAGTATAAAACAAGAGTTGTTGAAAGAAATGTTATCCTAAAATGGATTTTACAATAACTAAGAAATGCATAGCCATTTCAATGTGATGCAATATGAAGTAAAATTCCTTTTTCTGAAATAGCATACAACAATGAATTCAGCTTTAATCCCATTTATGAATAGGAGGAAATCTGGCAGGAGGCTATTAATTTCTAGGTCAATATTATGGAACGTACCATCACAGCTAGGCAAGGGGCGGCTCCACTGGAAATTGGGTTCACATTCTAACGGCTCTGTGTCACTAAGTGTGTACCCCGCATCGCAGCTAAATGTCACCAGAGCTCCGACGTAGAAGTCATTGCCGTGTCGCTGTCCGTTCACAGGTATACCAGGGTCCACGCAGTGATCCGACTGCAACTGCAGGGCTGGAAAAAGAGGGGACAAAAAAAAAAGAAGAGGTGACACAGAGACACAGGTATTGAAAATCTACCTTACAGTGTAAATTGGCTCATACCCTGTTTTCAATAGGTCACGAAGGGGTCAAGAAATGTTAAAATGTGGTGTTTCTCTCCGAAAGAAATCCTGATAAATCATTTACTTGAACATCCTTTTTCAACAGGAATAAACGGATGAGAAGTTTCACCACTTCTCCCCGCTCCAACTTGCATAGTTTCTGCCTAAGTGACACTCCTAGTGAATTATTGAAGCTTTGCAGAGCTTCATCACAGAGAAAGTGCAAAAGGTTACCACTATGAGGCACACAGGTAGAAAGCAGGACAGGAATGCTTTAAAGGGTTGGATTCACATAATGTGTGTGTGTGTGTGTGTGTGTGTGTGTGTGTGTGTGTGTGTGTGTGTGTGTGTGTACTAGGGATGCAACGGTTCTCAATGTAATACTGAACCGGTATTTTTGGTTTTGCAATACAATTGCATGTTCCCATCCTTGTATTTCTCTCTGAGTTGGCTATGTTGGAGCTTTAGAGGAGCACAAAAACATCCCCCTGCCGAGTAAATATCCAACGTCCCGGAAGCAGGACGGCTGCAGGTAACACCGGCAGTTAAAAACAGTTGTCTCTCGTTGATGCCTTCCAACAAGCCGATTCTACCGGTGCACAAACACAAGAACGGAACAAGTGCAGTGGGATGTTTATTGCTAAAGATTTGCAGCCTTTTCCGTAGAGTTGCGGGCTTCCGTCACCAAATCAAAATGCTTGATTTGCGCTACACTTTTCAGCACTGACGTAATTCCTGACTTCTATAAAACAACAGAAAGGCATCGACGTGGAACTGGCTAAAGCACAGAGCTGAGCACTGACCCGGATAGTTGGACCTCAAACAGAGAGTTATCTCACTGTGACGGTCCGCTATATGTTGGAGTGGAGATGAAGAGCGGTACTCCAAACCCGTCCCCTGTATGAACGTCATATATAGGCTACTGAAGTACAGGTATTTTTTATTTAAAACAGTGACTATGTTTATTTAAAATATGTCGATTTACTTTTGAATTTGTTTTGTTTTTTAATGTTTTACTGTTTTTTTAACAGTAACCCAAGAACCGAGGTACGTATTGAACCGTGGGCTAACTGTATTGTTGTATGAGTGTAAACAAATAACAGTGCATATGGGATTTTGAGCATAGCTATGTGCTCTAAAGCAGGGATATCTGACAGAGCAATCACCCCATTTACCGGCTTCATGGTGAAATTGAGAGCCTGTGGAGATTGTAATTTACAACCAAGAGTAAATAGCTTTTCTAGTACGGCGAACAAGGCTTATGGCTGATGGTGATTTGGTCTGTATTGTAATAGACTCATTTCCATTACTGTCTGTAAAATGAGCCCTTCCTATACAGTAATATATATCCTGTATGTTTGGTGTGTGTTGTAGTAGCCCTTACTTTCATAACGTATGCGGAAGCCGATGTCCGAGTGGCTCTTGTCAGTCGAGAAGAGGAGATACAGAAAGCTGGAGGTGCTAATGAGGAACTGGGGAACCTGGGTGCCCTGGTAACTACCAATTAGAGGTGAAGAGGGAAAACGTCCATCGCGCACCTCAAGCACGTCATAGTTGACCTCTGTGCGGAACCTGAGAATAGAAAAGCAAGTTGAGCAAGGATTTGTATGCTTCACATAAAAAAGAAAGAACAAACTGTATTTGTATTTTGATAAAAAAAATAAATAAAATACGGTGACACTAAGTCAACACATAACACAAGGTCTATAAACGATGCAACTAATTAGCTAGTCTGAGTTTCATTGGTAATTCCCATCAACTCCTACTAAATGCAAGGCTGACCAGACAAACTGCAACTGCCCGTGGCCACAAATTCCAATTGTTTTTCATTTTTTATTGCAAATGAGTTTTGTAACTCCTTAACCTGAATATGAACTAAAAATAATACAGGTCTCGACACTGTCTTAGAGAGACAGCGGACTCTGTTAAAATGTATATGGACTAGGCTAAACAAGTTAGCATTTGAACAAATTACCACAAACGAAGCAAACAGCTAATTTTTGCTTTGGGCCAATCTGCTTTGGGTAGTTGGCTACCACTAAGTGAAAATAATTAATAGGGAAACATACTAATCAACCAAGTACATAAATAAAACATTGTGGAGATATAAAAAACAAAAACAAGCTTAAAGGAGTCATCACCAGGAAATCGCAATTTCTCTTGTTAAAACATGCATATCTGTGTTTGACCTCAGTTGAAACTTGCCTGAAAGGCTGGAGTTTGAAAGTGGCGCCGTTTTTTCGCTTCTGCTCTTTTTCCGAACAGGAATAGCACACAAGGGTGTGCATTCCTAAAGCACGAGATTTTGATTCTGCGCCTTCGGTGACGTCACCGTGGCGGCTACTTGCATAAGCCCACCCCTCTTTCACCACCCAACCCCCCCCCCGTCCGCTACCTGACGTCCTGCTGTAAACGTGTCTCTTCAACCGTCTCTGGCTCTTCACTCTCCGGTTCGGGTTCCGACTCTGTTCCGTACATAAATGCCTGAATTCCGTAAGGTTCGTAATTTAGTGTGTGCGCCATGACAGGGGGCTGTTTATGTTTTGGAGTCTGCATGCAGGCAAGCCCCCCCGGCTCTGTCCTTCCTGCGGCGAATCAACGCGCGCCTCATTACATATTATACAATGCACATCCGGACCAGTCAAAACCTCGCGCGTAATCTCGCGTGATAAAATCGCGGTACGAAAAAGAGTCAGAACAAGCTCAATGTTTGATTAAATTTTTTTTTTCTTTTTCTAATAAGTTTTACGAATTGATCCAAAGCGATCCAAGGGGGGCTGGATACGTATAAAACCAGGTTATGACTCCTTTAATAATTTTCCAACATGTGGGCTAAATGAACGTAATAAAAATCACATTCCATGCAAACTGAAGAAGAGACATTGACTCATGATTCTTAATCAGAGTAAACAATAATTTAAACAACATTTTAATAATGACATACATTTTTTTACATCGACAAACATTTTGCTTTTAACGAACACTTGGAAACCATGGGTCAAATTAAATTATTTCTAATTTACATCCGTTGAGTTTAAGAAAATCCTGAGACATTTGGCATGCTTTGGTGAGTGCATCTGCATCGCATGTGTGGCTGTGTGTGTGTGTGTGTGTGGCTGTGTGTGTGTGTGTGTGTGTGTGTGTGTGTGTGCGTGTGCGTGTTTCTGTCTTTGCTGCCAGAGCCACTTCATCTTCAAAGCCATGAATAAATTGCTTAGTATCAAAACCATGTCATCTAAATGAAGCGGTTTGTGATATTTTATTGATGTAACATAAAAATTAAAGAGCAACAAACATTTATGTTCTATTCATTTTGCATGGTGTACTAACATGGCAGGATGAGGATGGGATGGGCTGGGAAGGATGCGCCTCAGCAAAACGCGAACGTAGCGTTTGATCCTATGACTGTATGGCTCTCTCTCACTCTCTCTCTCTCACAGATCAGGACAAATTATCCCATCTCTCCATTCCCCTTGACAGACCATCACCACTTACATATGCATTGCATACGCATGTACAAATGCAGATCTAGTGGAATTTGTATTTGTATGTACGTACGTGTGTGTGTGTGTGTGTGTTTGTGTGACGATATCTGGGGATCTTCAGGGAAAGGGGATATCAAATGAAAAACTAATACTTATGAGCACTTACTAAATAATACACAAACACATCCATCGATTTGGGGGCATGTGTGAATGTGTGTTAAATCTACTGCTTTACTGCGAGAAGGGAAGACAGAGGAAGAGGAGAAAGGAAATGATAGAATGTGGTGAGATGAATGTGGGCACTTGAAATGGTGAGATGGTAAAAACCAAGAAAAATATGCTCTTAAAAATAAAAAAATAAAAAACCCAGTGACGCAGCAGCAGTCTTCTTTTGTGACTCACTTGTCAAAGATGATCTTGATAGGATAGCCTGGAGGAGCCTCAATGATCCATTCACAGTTAAGGGCCTCCTTATAGAGTTCTGGCCAGCCAGGGGACAGGATGATACCAGTGGGAGCCTTCAGATCCCCTCCACATGGGGCTAACGGAGAGAGAAGAAGAAGTGGAGGGAGAAAGGTAACAGATAGGGATTGAATTATGCATGTCTTTCCCAAGCTGATATATGACAATGTCCATAGATGATCCCATGCATCAGCCGGGCCTCATCCCATTTCTTTTAGTGCCAGGGTCTACCTAATGTAAATTGGTGACGGCTCACTTCAAGGTTAACCATTTCTCCTATTCATGTGTGCACACGGGGGTGTGCTACATATCCATGTGTGTGCATGTGTTTCCTCTCTTGGGCTGTTTGTCTTTAAATCTATCATCCAACACCTCCGACAAAGGCCATCCCACGTCAAACGGAGGAAACGGGACCGTCCGTGATCGCGAGCACAAAAGACATTTGAGCACATGGACCTCTCCCCTGTGAACTCACCTCCGCCGCGGCTCACGTCGCTACGTAACTCCGTGACTGCCTATCCTTAACCAGAGCGCACGGGCACAGTGGAGGGCTTAGTTACAGTGCCAGCTCCTCGCTCTCTTTGAAGTGGAATGATTTAATCAGCCAACTCAGCATACTGAAGGACATTTATACAACGCATTATGCTACAAACGCAGGGGTATGATAGATGGTCTCGGGGGAATACAACGCTGCCGTGGCACACTGGGGGGAAGTGACTTTTTTTCATAATTTTTTCTGCTTTTTGCGTATCTCCAATAGTGAGCCTGATTAGGCTCCTCGGAGCAATAACCATGTATACGAAGAGAGCTTTAGCTGGTTAACGTTGAGCTTCGTCTCATCGTTGCCAGCTTTGGACCTTTTTCTGAGTTGCAGGAAATCGTTTATTGATACTGAGTCAGAGAGGGGTAAATGGATGGTTCAGCAATCTGCATGCAAGCACAGCATGTCTGCAGCAACAGATGCTCGGGAAGAACAAAGCTTCTGTATCACCGCCCACGATCACCACCCTTCTGTCAGATCCTAACGATCTCCGTCATGAAACCGTATGGAATCGTTGATAGGAATTAATTATATCTGCAACTACTGTAAAAGACATTGATTTGATTTGATTGATTAACGGTGCGGCCTTTATATTTGGGTGTGAAGAAGATAACATACATAACATAAATAACACAGTGGGCAGCTAGCTAATGAGATGCTCGGTCGTGGAGCAAACATTTATAGATGAAAATATATGCACATCTTCCTCTTAATTACTTTAATCCTCTGCATATTTACCCTGGTGATAGCTGTGGGGTTTTTTTTAGCCACACAGCTAAATATGCCAGCTCAAACATTACTGTGGAGTGTGATACGGGATACAAAATACAGTACAAAATAAATCCCACTCGTCTTGTTAGTGTTTAGAACTAATATTAAAAACTGTGTCAGTAATTCTAATTTAATTTTTTTCATACACCCGTGTGTGTAACCAGCAGCAGCCTCTTATGCCACTGAATGAAAAAAAAAAAAAAAAAAATTGTACGGTGGAGTGTTCAGGGTAGATGACAAACATTCAACAGCCTGCTGTAAGATAGCTGTCAGGGAGACGAACCACTCTTTACTCACCTTCACAGCGAGGAACTGCATTATCCCACACCACATTGCCGTCCTTGAGAATGCACGAGACGGTCTGCGAGCCGTGGGTCTTTACGAAGCCCTCCTCACACAGGAACGAGATTGAACTGCCGAGCTGAAGGCTCTCGCCGAATCGCTTCCCATTAACTGGCACGCCCGGGTCTGGACACTCGTTGTGGCGAAACGCTGCAAATACGGCGAAGAGATAGGTTTAGTTGCAATAAAGTAAAGTGGCCTCTTGTTGAAAACACGAGAGAGAGAGAACGGCTCACCTGCAAACCTGCAGCATTTAATCCTTGTCACACATCACAGTTTCCGTGCAAAGACGTTAATTTCCACGGAGATTCTAAAATAATTACAGAAGTTTTCTGGACAAAACTTTTTCCCCCCCTACCGTCAGCATTTAGCAATGCCAGCGTTTAACGAGTGGGGATTTGTTTCACTTAGTGAGTCACATTGATTCACCCTGCTGCAGTGATTACAGAGGGTGTGGAAAAGCACACCGTATGCAGATCATCAGTGCCAGATGACATTGTTGAATGATATGTGGGGGTAAACAAACAGGGAAAATTGTTTTCGTGATTTGATCGATCAAGCCTCTCAATGGAACTTCAAGCGGGAACCAGTTAGAAAGGCCACGGAGAAAAGAGGAGGCGTAACCCTGGAACGAGTCATGTAAACAAATACATCACCTGCACCTCTCTCTCTCCCTCTCCCTCACTTAATCTCTCGCTCTTGTTCACACATGCAGCTAGATGACACACGTAGGTGTTGATGAATCCCTCTGCTGTATCCACTGGACCCAAACAGAGCGCCCGCCACACCTCATCCATCACGATCATCTTATTTATTAATGTGACAAAAATCCCCTCAATACAGTTTGGCATGTCCTTAATTAACATGAATGATGGAAGTTGTCCTCTCAGCCCCGCAACCCACTAAAAAACCGTCCCGGAGTTGGATGACACTATTCTCGGGAACTAACCGTCATCTTCAATTAACTGGCCTTGACATACGCTCACCGCGCTGCATCGGTAATTGATTCATTCATCTAGCTTGCTTATTAATGCATTAGTCACCATGTGTTGTCCACATCGTGGCTCTCCAGAGGCACCTGGGTCGGCTCGATAACGCGTCTGCCAACGACCCGGAGCCGAGTCCCAAAAGCATTCTGGGTAGGCTTGACTTGTGTTATTTTAACTGGAGCGGAAAATAGATTTGGGAACTACAAAAAGAATACGGGATCAGTCTTCTGAGCGTATTGTCATTTTACATAACAGCTGTCACAGTGTACAGGATCAGAGGGTCACACGAATCAAACATTCAGCAGGTAAATGACTAAAACAGTTTGTCTCAATATTCTAGTGTCAAAAATAATGATCAGCTACATAGCCGGCATGAAGCATAGCCCCTGAATAGTACAATATATATATATACATATACAGTCTACTATATTGTATATAGGATAGTTTATAGTATAATAACAATACTAAAAATCAGTAGTAGAAGTATTTATTGTTAATTATAATTACTAATAATATAATTATTACTAGTTTGAGAAGATCAGGCTTTTGAATAGCCCGAACAAAGACTTACTAGAGAGATCTTTAAGTGGGATATTTTGCATGGACGTCCCTGGATTAGAACAGTACCCGAGCAGAGCCATATGTGAAGCAGTTAAGCAAAAGTCAAGGATATAGCTCTGTGAGTTACTTTCAGGTACATTACCATTATTATTGAAGATGAAGTCCATTTCATGTTCTAGTGCTCATTAGATGATGATTTAAGGGCTACGTATTTTAGTAAAATGTTCTTCATTGCAGGCGAGTTCTTTTTGTTGGATGATTATGAGAAATAACGTGAGCTGCATTTCAGTGAGGGAAGATTTTTGTGGCAGAATTTATCTGACGAGCTCTGAACAGAAAGGCTCTTTGTTTGCAGTGTTGCACATGAAAAATAATGTTCTAATCTTTCACCAGCGTTAGAGATTTCTTTGCGGTCTCATACGTTCATGTGGACTGGACACTTGCGCTGTATGTGCATGATACAAAAAAAAACACCCAGCTACCCTATTACTTATGATGAGCTCCACCCGGCAGATGAAGAAAAATAACTGTGGTAAACTCAAGGTGAGAAGTACAAGACCATATTAAAGCATCACACTGTAAAAGTAAAAAAATAACACTTTATTGCCTGTATTAAAGTGAGTCACTGCAACTAATTTTAGTGCCACATCTTATTGAGACAAACCTCCCAACAGCACCTTAACTATCTATGAAATAGCTCTGTGTTTTTATATGGTTAGGGTAAGAAACGCTGTAAGGAGATATTTATTTTGGGATGTGGAATAATGCAGAGATCAGGCTCATTACACAACAATGCAAATGCAATAACCCTGCTGCCAAACCCTTAATGTACAGTATATCCATGAAATGGGTTTTACCAGCATGCAGCCAACGTGTACTGCGTTAGAGTGCATAACCCATCTGGAAATTCCTCACAAGTCAGCAGCTACCCAGAATAGAATATAATGAGCACTGCCGAAATGTATCTGTCAGGTAAGGATGCCGCGTCTTTGTTTGTGTTTTATTCAGATGTCAAATCTCTATTTAGACAATAAAGACAGGCTTTTTGTCATTTCTCTAAGCGACTGTCTGTGTGTGTGTGTGTGTGTGTGTGTGTGTGTGTGTGTGTGTGTGTGCGTGTGTGTGTGTGAGAGTGTGTGTGTGTGTTTGTGTGTGTGTGTGTGTGTGCACAAGGAATGTCTTGCTGATATGTTCAAGGGTTTATGAAGTCTGTGGGTGACAGAGATATCGCATATGATTCATGCACACACACACACACACACACACACGCGCACACGCACAAACACGCACACGCACACGCACACACACACACACACACACACACATACACACACACACAAACATGCACTGTACAAAACATCCAGTCAATGCAGCCTTTTGTGATGGGCTTTAAAGACTTCCCCTTATATCCTTGGAAACAGCATTCAATACCCACTTGTAAAGGTGATGTTAAAGCCTCGGTCCGTGTACGTGTGGTCAGTCAGAAACTCCAGTCGGGCCACGTGGGCGCTTGTCGTTATAGGAGGAGGCAGGGCATCGCCGGAAAACGTACCCAGGATAGGAGACTCGGCCTGACAAAAACAGGTAAACATTTACTGATGAGACCAAAAGGAATTATCAGCTTAAAAAAGGGAAAGGAGTTAAAGACTAAACAGCTTCTGCTGGGAGGTAGACAGATAACTAAAGTCCAATGATGCTGGCAGACAGGTTTGGCTCGTTTACATATTAATACAGCCTGCTTCTCCTACTGAGATGACCACAATGACCGATCGATAGGTCCATAGCTGATGTTGCAAAAAAAAAAGGACTATTCAAAGAAACTGGGAACAACGGCTTATAATTCCAGACTACCTTCCCACCATCCTTGATCGAGAGGAAGTCAAACTGCTTCTCCATGCTGAGGTCGTTGAAGGCCAGATTGATGCGGCTCTCAGGATTGGTGATGATCAGCCACACACAGTGCATGTTGTTGCCGTACTCCTGAGGGTAGTTGGGAGACAGCAGCACTCCAGACGGAGTGGTGAAGTTGAAGAAACAGGAAACTATAGACGTGACACAGAGTGTAGATGGAGAGAAAAGGGAGAGGAAAATAAATAAACAAAACATAACCTGAGTATTGTTTAGGATATCTTTATATCTCCAAGTTCTGTCTAAGCCTTTTATAGGCTGTCGATTGATCCCATTTTTTAAATGTGTGTGTTTTTGTGTCTGTGGCATAAGTACATACAGGTTACTAAGGTGACTACGTTATAAAAGGGCTAATTGGAAATCCAAGTAATTAAAATTAACTATGTCAGAATGTGATGCAACTTGCCAAATACACATGGGAACAGGTTGTTTTGGGCTTATTGCGGCAAAATTGTACTTTTTGTCCATCATTTTATGTGGAGGAGAAACACACTACAATCAAAATGGTATTTTAATAAGCCTCCTTGAATTAAATGGTGATAGAGGAACCCTAAGCCAAACAAAATCTGACAGCAAGTAACCAGAAAATATGTTGTTTTCAAGAAATGTTAGCGATAAGGAATGTGCGAATGAAAAATTGCCTCATTTCCTTCCCTGACTACTGTCGAGGCTGTCACTTGATCCCAGTCACTCCAGTGAATGTGCTCTGAAGGCAACAACACAATACCTTGATGTTAAGAACCAGATGTAGCCTTCCTTGAAGAGCCAGCCCACATGTTGTGCTTTGTCCATGGTGGTCTGGCAAGGCTAATCATATATGGAATGGAAATAACAGTGCTGAAGCTGCACTCTATTACTGAGGTATCTACATCTGATGGGACAAACACGGTACTGCTGGGTAGCATTGTTTTGAAACAAAGCAGCACGTCTGAAGACATGGTGATTTTTTTTTTTTAACTATCCCTTGATTTCTGAATGGATTTGAGGTGAAAAACAGGCCATGAAAAGGCAGATTCATCTAAATTCCAGCTGCTGGAAACTTTTGATTGTCAGGGAATATTTCACAAACACTGAGGTTAGAAAATGTACGTAGGTTGGCATTTTAAGGATGCACCTAATTGTCTGTCAAGACCAGACAATTAACCAACATAGACATAAATGCAAGCTCAACATCAAAACCAACAACAGCTGATGAATCAGCTCAAAGTTAATGAAGAAACACAGAAAGGTTACAGGGGGATCCGTAAGACGACTTTTAGTGATACATGAAACCCTACTTTATTATACAAATGCACATTAGATAGATGTTGAAATGAGCACAGTAGCTTTAAATAGCCCAGTCATGGGAATACAACTATCAGAATTTGCAGCCAAGGTTGCCTTTTTAATATTAAATTAATCATACTCAAACGCTTACCCAGCAGTGCAGGAGCAGTGTTGATTATTAATATTATCATCCTCAGTCTCAGTGAGAGTGAGAGAGATGACGTCCACCTTTTTGCGGAAAAAGGCTTTAGCTCAACATTTGAAACTAAAACCTTTATTACAATGGTCATACACTTACATGGAATCTGACCTCTGCGTTGAATCCCTCCAAAGAGGAGCAACTTCAGTCTTCCATTTTTTACCACATGAATTATTAGCTATAAGATGTGCTTCAACATTTAGGGGTTGGTGAGGTTTAGGAACAAAACACTGAGTTTGCCTTAATGAATAAATTATATAAACATCATCCATATAACACAACAAAACAAGTTAAGCTATTTAACTCATTATCAACTTAAATGACAATTCAAAGCATACTGTGTTGTGTCTACATGCCTAAAATTGTTAAATCCAACACAATGAAGCAGTGTCATGTGGCCAAAGGCTGAGGCAGCAACCTCTCAGTCATTCAGCTGAGTGATGTTTATTAGAGAAGCTGCAGCTTTTTGTCCACCCTATTATCATATCAATAATACAGCAGTGGCCATTATCTGCATATTCAGCTCGCTTTTCCTTTTGCCCTCATCCTCTATGTTTGTCTTTCATGGCGTTAATTAGCTAATAAGCACTCTTACTGTTTTAAAATCCACAGCCTCTGCTGGGATAATCTGATCATTTATTATGCAGCCCCTGCCTGCACTCATCCGCATCAACACGCGTGTGTATGGTCCACTTGATTAGTGTCGTGCTCGTGGTGTATTTAGAATCTGAATAAGCTAAGGTATCCAGGAACTCACAAACACAGCTGGGTTTCTTCGCCGACCACTGGTTGTTCTTCTGACAGGTGATGTTCTTCTTCCCCACCAGCTCAAAGGCAGGCAGACACTCGAAGTAGAGTCTGTCCCCGTGGCGAAAACCCGCCCCCTCGCGCTTGCCGTAGGCGGGGATGCCCGGATCGCCACAACTGCCCTGGTCGATTTCTGTGCACGCAAAACAACATCAAGTATGCAAAACTGACGTTAATAATAAAGAAATATCTCAAGTGGAAACATGAATTGCGGTTACACAAATAAAGACCTGCTTTTTGTAACTTGGAATTATAGTAGAGATACATTTAAATGTCATGTCATTAAATGAACGCAAGCACCTCTCTCTTTAACCTTTAGATCAGCTGAAATAGAAAAAGATCATTTGGCACCATGGACACGCCCTGTAGCACTTTAGATGTGTGGTTTATCCAGCTTTCCTGACGAATGCTGGATGGATTAGCTTGAGGGGGGGGGAGAAAAAGACATCTCTACTCAAGGTTATTACTGACTATAGCCTCCGGCAGATATCGACAAGATACTACTACATAGGTAATACGTGATATTAAGATGCAAGACCTCAGTTTAAATCGAAATAGATAGAGCTGTTTCTCATTCCAGTTTCAGGAAATGTGGGTTCAGCTTATTAATGTAACCAAACTGGTTTTTGTCTGACTCTATACTTTGATAGGGTAAAAGTCCTTGGATAGAATGCATTTCCTCAAACCCACTTTATTAATTTACTTTCCCCATCTAAACATGTTTTATTTTATTTTGCTGACGGTGGATGCCGGCAAGAATCGTGCATTCATGGAGTCTGCAGTCCCAAGTAAAAATGACTTCCCTTATCATTCTACACAATGTTGCTCTGCAGCCAACTCTCAACCGTTGGATGTCGGAGCTTTGCACCAGCTCATTGTCCACCTTTCATTCCCCCAACAAGGTCAACCAGGAAATTAAATTCTCAACTCACAAACCAGGAGGTGAACATTGCGTGCAGAATATAGAATGCACTCTACATTATTGCTAGTGGTTATTACGGGATCGCCGTGCCAATGTTCATCATTTGTTTGACACCCTTAAAGCTACTTTATAATTTTGTGACAATCTGCAGCCTCAGTGAATTCTGGTTCATGGTGGACAAGTCTTCTGCTTGTTTTGACTCAGTGTCAGCAATAAAGCTGTTGTTTCAATCAGATATGGGGTTTGAAGGGAGTGACATCTGGGAGTACACTTATATTCAACAGTAACCTTGGGTAATAAATTCTGGAGAGGGGCCTGGTCATTAAGAGTTCCTGGTTTTGTTGAAATGTTACATCAAGGCATTGGTGCCTGGCGCCTTGAACGGGATATACATGGATATTAGCAATGACTGACTCGGTAAAGAGTTCCTTTCCAGCTGACAAGTCAGACTAGCTTTTATACTTTATGACATCAAAATCAATGGGATTTTCATATTGTCTCGTCAGGAATTCAATTTCGGGACAATTCCATTTGCCGCTAAGTAGTCTTTATTTCTTCTTATCCTCCCAAATAGTTGCTCACTAATGTTGCAAATCTCTCTCACATGTGTCTCTCTCCCGCTGCAAAAGTATCTCCCCCCTTACTGTGGGATAATCGTTCTCACTTATGCTGGAAGCTGACATGAGCACTTTAAGGTACACACACACACACACACACACACACACACCTCCATGAACATCCGTCCTCGTTTAAACCACACGCCAACGCCAATTTCATTATCACAAGATTTAATGCGTCCCTCATTCTTTCACTCACTCTTCTTTCTACTTTTTCCCGAGGTTTGCAGATGGGAATGCTGAGGCATCCCATCGAGGCATCCGGATGGGGGAACACAGAGACTGAATAAGCTCATCCATCCAGGAAATGATGGCAGGGCCTAATATGATTTTAAAACGCACCAGGGGCGATGCTGGATATAAATCCATACTGAGTCCTAATGATGATCATCATTTAGAACACATATTTAGAGCTCACTGCTGTTTGGATATATGGCCGTCCTGAGGCAGCATCATGCACAAGACAACTCATTGATCTCACGTGGAAGTCACCTTTAAAGGGGGGGTCGAGGAGGGTCTGAGAGAAAATTAAATGAAATGAATATTTCAAGTGTAGTTATCCAGCAGAAACTACATCTGGAAGCTATTACAGCTATAATGTGGAATTAAAAATATATGCATAGAAGTAAAAAAGCATACAAGCACACACACAAACAAACACAAAGAACACACAAAGTAAAGCTTCTGCGGCTCCCAACCATTAGGACTTCAGGGAAAATGGAATAGGAACCATTTGAAGTCTGTGTTTATGTTGGTGTGTACATGTTTTTCTGTATGTTTTTTCTGTATAACAACTGTCTGTTGTTCTACATGTGTTTGTGAATGTATGTGTGTATATGTGTTTGTTGTGCATACAGGAGCAGGCAGCTGTGAATGCAGCAGCATTTGATTCTCATGAATAAGCTAAGAGGTGAAATGGCATATGTGCAAGTCCTGTTTGACATTCGGGATGAATCCGAGCATTGTAATGGGACTCAGACTCACATTACTGTCAACGATGACAGGGCAATCTCCTCGGGACTAAAATGTGAAAAAAGGACGAGTTAAGTTTACTGGTATAAAGGATAAACATATCTAAATGGGATTTATAAACCCACGGAAGCCATGTGAAGTAGCCTGTCTACAACATGTGGACCTCATTTTATGAGTATGCCAATATAGTATAAAGTGAAGCAAAAGTACGAGCATATCGTATCAGTGGGAACTCGCATTATTCAAGTACTAACAACCTTTTGTCAACAGAATGTTACACATTTACAACTTCCGAGCGTTAAAAGCTGTCAGGCTCTAAAAATCATACAGTGATTTTAAATTAAAAATGTTTAAAGACTGGGGCCACTTCAGAGTGCATGACTAAGGTGAGAGTGTTTGTACTGGTACGACTGTGTTTGCAATTACACTTGATGATTGGGCTCAAAACACAAGTAATTGAGAATGCAAATTAGATTTTGGGCGCTCCAAACTTGGAGGTGAAGTTGTTCAAAGTGTTTCTTCCCCTTCATTAAGTAGAACTCATTGTTTTAATTACACTTTGGTTCAGCATGCTGCTCCACTTTCTCGGTTATTTTTACTGATGATAAATAAGCATCTGTGGGCTTCCAAGAAGGAAACGGAAGACTAATCTTGAAGAACAACTCTGGCATCTCCAAACACACACACACAGACACACACACCCACACACAGTAGAACTTGACACATGCATCAGCTATCTGTAGAAGTCTGTGATGGCCATTTTAACCACAATAAGTGCCTTCATTGTCCTGCCTCATTAGCTCAAGGCATCAACCATGACAGAAATAATTAGTCTAAAAAGCAGAATATGTGCATATTTACAATGTAACCAGCAATTTGGGGTTTCATCCACAGATAGTCCTTGAGTACTACAGTATATGCTTCATTCAAGGGCTTTGCAGTTCAGCTGTAATTTGTAGATGCAGCATACCATGTGACAGGAGGAGCTCAAATGGCAGCAAGCTTCACGACTGTTTTGTTATGATGCTATTACGCTTCGGCACAAAAGCCTTAGATGAGACAGATGGAGCATCTCTGACCCCTATGTTCTTGAAACTAAACTCATGATGATGCACACAGGGAAGGACAATAATGTTCGAGTCAGCTGAAGCAAAATGTCTTCTGTCGGTGCCCATGTTGTCAGCTCTGAGCAATGAGTCACGGTGCCGAGGGGAAATGACCAAAAAAAGACACTACAGACTGTCAAAGAAACAGTTTCTTTTTTTTAAAATGCCGCCAGCAAGACGCTGACTGACAACCACAATGTTTTAGGTGCACGTACCTTCATAGGACACCTTGAATCCCAAGGAGCCACTGGTGTCGTCTGTTTTGAAGTTGATCCACATCTGGTGACTGGTGCTAACCACAAGGTCTGGAGTGGTGGTACCAGATAGGCTGCAAAGAAGGAGACCAACGAGCGAGTTTGAATATACTGTATATTTGTGCTGCGTGTAGTGTGACTGTAAGATGTGTCAATTCTGAAACCTGGATCAATTATTATAAGCAATGTTAGCGCAGAATTTGGTGTCAGTTTAATGGCCAGAGGCCCTGTTTCTACTGCATCATTAAAATGTTCATGCAAGCAGAAAAAAAACAACACCTTAAGTTATATAGTTAACTATCTGACTTCACTCATCAGATAAAAGTGCTTTAAAACGGTTGCAGGCAATTCCAGTCTGAGAAGCCTTTTTTAACCTAACCCTTTAATTCAACCCAGTTGGGGACACGAAAGTAGAAAATGAAGGCAAGATCAGCCAATGCCACTGAAATAATTTAATCCTATTTGAATAGTAATTCTCCCAACTCTAATTAGGAAGTGTATAGCTGTGGAGTAAGTGATTAAGGGTTCTAATTTTAGTGATGGCACACAGAGGATGGTGGGAGTAGTAACGGTCCCTGTTTTTTTCTTTTCTTTTCCTGAACTCTATGCATATGTGGGAGTAAAGATGCAATATACCAACAAAGCAGCACCCTAAATTAGCATCAGATTACGCCGATTTACCCTCAAATGTCCATTTGTTCAGACGATACTGTATGTTGTCTAATTGACAAACATTAATTATATCATTCTAATTCTTCTAACTATAGGTTTGCATGTATGACCAACGGTAATAGACCATTCAACCTATAAATAGAAAATACATAAATGTGGTCATTGTGTTATAATTGACTTGCAAGCTGATCACTGTCTTTGTTTGTGGCAAGGTAGTCTATCTGCTTGTGTCAATTATGTTCTTCCCACACAAGGACACATTATTTTCCCTGTGGGGAGAACATTTGTGGCAGAATCACCAAAATGTTCTCTTCCATTTTGAGACTGTCAGTGCACAGTGTCTTTCAGTTGAAAGGACAGGATGTGATTGGCTGTGACTCACTACCTATTAACAAACACATTGACGACTGTGCTGCAGTAAGGTTATTTGCCTCCAACCTTAAAAGTCAAAACCACTCATTCTAAAACATTGCCCTTGATTTAACTGTGTTTAGAGAGACAATATATTCTCTGTTACAAAATAATTTCTAGTTTGTGTGCAAGAGTGCATCTGATCTCAATAACATAACTACTTTCATATCATCAGGAGCCCATAAAGGACAACAGGAGACCTTAATTGAAAAGATGTGATCATTTTGTGTGTTGTGCAATATGTGTACAAATAAGGTGAAGAAGTTCTTCCCTTTTCAAAAAAAACCCTCCACAAATCTCCCACCTCCTCCCAGTTCCTAGCCAGGCGAGGCCATCTCGCATAAAAATTGATCTATAAAAACTTTATTAAGGTGGTAAATTTCTGCACAATTAATAACAACTCCCTGTGAATTGTTATGGAGCATCTGCCAGCGCAAAACTCCATTAGGAGCATGAACATGCAGTTTGCAATGCTGTACCGCACGGCTGTGATCTTTGCTTTTAACATGGAAAAGAGTGATGATTGACAATGTGGTGCAGCATCTATTTTTCATGCACTACTGCATCAGGTGGTGATGAAATTAAATAGAAACTGTACAACTGAGAGCAAAGGGCCAGAGGGTAAAGGGAAAAGAGATCGCTGCTACCCGATGCAGGGAGGAGGATGAGGAGAGGAAAGTGTGCCGATAAGAGGAAGGACACATGGAAAGGAAAGAGACGGAGAAAGACGTGGCAAAAAGTTGCGCAGAGTAGAAATTAGAGGACAGGAGGGAGAGTAAAGGCAAAAGAGATTGGGGTCAATAGAGTCACTCACACGTGGAAGACGGTCTTCTGGTCTCCCACCACCTCGCCGTCCCCCACCGTCAGCGTGTCGTAGCCTCGCTCCAGGTCAAAATCCTCAAATGTCAGCTTGATCACCTAAACAACAGCGGGGACATCGCCAAGGCAACTGTCAGCGGCAGATGCTTGAATGCTCCTGACTCCAGGTCAGAGCAGAGGAGAGGCCCTTTCCCATCTGTGACTTTCCATCCCTCTGCTCTTCCATCTATCGATTTCTTTCACAATTCCATTCCAGCTAGGGATGGGGTAATTAGGATGTTATTGTTGATCGCAAAACATTTAAGTTATAGTGATTGGAGCACGTTTCAGTGCCATTTCAAAGCATAGTTTGATGATTAGTGGGACAATATTGTGAATCGTAAGGATTGCTGCCCGGATAATCATGACATGTTTATATCTGTGCTGTGCATAACGTTTATCCTTTTATCAATCTGTTAATTCCCCTGTAAATACACACACACACCTTCATGGCTCTTCATTCTTCTAATTCCAATCACAACTCAGTTTGGTGATCATGGATTCTCTCCCCCTATTCAAATATTTGATTGCCTGCCAGATGGTCTGCATGACCCCTACTCACTTGCTCATCAAATCAGCAGGTTGCAGATGCCTTTGTGGCCTATTTAGCCAGACATACAATTTCCTTAAGCGCATCATGAGATTTGGCAAGGGAGTTGAGGCTATCCACAAGGTGAATATTTAATCAGAAAGGTGAAACACAAGTTTCAAAATATTTATGAATTGGATTTTATCAGTGAAGAAAAAGTGGCCCTCTTTATTTCATCTCATTTCTATGCTGCAGTTGGGAGCCTGGGAGAAGGTGGAACAACGTAAGAGAATCAATAAATGTGCCCAAGATGAAGGAAGCTGGGGGCAACTCTAATAAAGAGAGGCTGACAATTACGGTTTGATTATGATAGTGCAAAAGGTTGATAACGAAAGACAAAAAGCTGGGGAATGTGTGGGACTAAAAATAAGAAAAGAAAAAGCAAAACAAGGACTGTTTTGGTCCATTTTAAATTGGCTGCCGCTGATTTCCTCCAAATTCTTAATAATTTCAGAGGGCTGAGAAAGCCATGTCTAATGAAAAAGCTTATATAAATGCAAATTGCATTCTGTCCTATGTTAAACCCAGCGTCTAATGAAAATTGCCACGGTGGAGAGAAGAGATGGATGGTGTGTAGGCAAAACAGGTCAGATCACTAGATAAATAGAGTTGCACACCACAAACTCATGTCACGTCTGCAAGCCAACAGGTGAGGCAGCAGGCGAAGGAGGAATACGCCAAACATGGAGAAGTAAAGCACAGCAACTATATCTATATATATATATTGCTTTCCATCTCTGGACTGACACTTTGACATTTTGCTTGTTTCCAAACAGCAACCCCAGAGTCCCAGACACTGCCGCATAAACACTTAAAAGCTTGCTAACGGAAAACAGCTGCATTCAGTACCTTCAGGACTTTATGAAGAAGCAACACCTGTCAAAAATCCGCATTAGTCACGATGTTACAAGGCTGCATAGGTCTAGCAGGGCAGCGTCACATCCTCCCCAGCTCCCGTTGCAGTTCCGCCTCAGTCTCCTGCCTGACCTAATGTCTCCTCTGGCTGGGCCTATGCGGAACGGGCAGGAATATGAGCCCATTACGTCTCTAAACAGAAAGAACAGCCTCGCTCCATCATCATCTGGACCAGACAACAGAGCGAGAGACAGCCCAAAGTACCGCTGTCTGTTCCAGCAAGCTGCCTGCTGTCCGGGAATGCCCAGGAGAGTCTGGCCGTGCATGTATGCACGCGAGCAAAGGGTAAGTTCTGGTAGGCATGTGTTGTATCTGACTGTCCCTTCAGCCTCTCACCTCACATGGTGATTTGTAAAACCACTTTGTTTGAGTTCAGAGAAGGAGATTTGGCAGGAAAGCACCTGGGTGGCCTTGAACATAACTCCAAAGTCAATAGTCTGAACAGAGTGGCCATGACACTTTCATGATATCCTCCTGAGCATGCTCTCAAAACCTCTCCATCAGATTTTACTCTTTCCTCCTCTCCCTCAGGTGTTTCTGACAACTCTCTCTGTCTTCTGTCTGCTCAGCTCCATTGTTCTCCCCCACAACTTTTTTGTCTCAAATTTTTGTCATGTGGTGTACTCGAAAATGTCCTGTAGCAAATACCAACAACATGAATTGAAACACATGTGAGAGAAGAGCTTCCCTTTTGTAAACAGGAGCAAACACACCAGTCAACTGCTTTTCAGTCAGCTGGCAGCCAAACACCCCACTTAACACACTGCTGGAAACGGGCAGTTACGGTAGCAAAGCTGCATTTTCACTGTACTTTTCATCCCACATTTAAGGACTTCTACCTTAGATGGGTCTGCAGCTGTGATGAGCCAAGTGCAGTTAGCATTGTTGTCATACTGGACCGGGTAGTTTGGAGATGTGATGACACCATTGGGTCCTTTCAACTGGCCTCCACACATCGGTGCTGCAAGCGAAGACACAGAAAAAGGCAAATGTTTGGTCAGTCACAGTTTAAATGCACACCTGCTCATTTATTAAACCAGTCAAGACATCCAAACCTGCTCCTGGATTTCATGTTGATTGCCTCTCCTCTCACAACTCAATCTTTACCAAGCTACGAAGATAGTATCCCAAAGAGATTCCTAATGAGTAGAACTGTCAAATAAAAGTATGTAACGGCTCACATTTGAAAGCTGAAGCTGTTTGGCAAGTGCTTGGCAATGATAACGCGTCCTTTTTTTTTTCAAACCAGCATCAAATCATAAAAAGAGACATCCAAACAAAATCAACTGCTGCAGATCTTCTAAACATTTGACTTGAGACTGTAGTGAGCCACCATGGAAATTAGACTAATGAAAGAAACCCATAAATCACACAATATTACCATTACATCTACAAGACACTGGGGAGTAAAGATCAGGCTTATTTATTGTGAGAATAAAGCAAAGAATCAAATATCAGACGGTCGTTATGATCCTCTGCCTTTGTTAAAATGTTTCCACATAAATTTATGCAGCCATTAATATACAGTAGTTGGGCACATACGACAGCGTATTAGGGCCACTGTCGAACAAAAAAAAAAAAAAAAAACGGAGCCGAGAGAGGTGGGCAATATTCTGAGATTAAAAGTCACAAATTTGCTAGTTTTAAAGTGGCAAATTTGCGACTTTAAAACTAGCAAATTTGCGAGTTTTAAAGTGGCAAATTTGCTAGTTTATTACGATGCTAACAACCGGCATTTATGCTAGCTAACTTCCCATGAATGTAGCTTTTATCTTTCTAATTAATCCATCCCGTGTGTCAATGCTTTGCTAAGGTCCTTAGGGTGATGGCTCTTGATGGTTAGTGTTGGTTAATTCTATATGGGCCAAATTGTCATCTTACGGTATTGTGTGTTTGTTGATCGGGTGGTTTGGCTAAGAAAGCGGTCCTAGAGGAAGTAATCACGTAGCTTGACCCGGATGTTTGCCGTTGCTATGACAACAAGTGAAAGCTACTGCTAGCTTAGGCAAACAATTTGGCCCATATAAAATTAACCAACAATAACCATCAACAGCCATTACCTTAAGGGGCTTAGCAAAGCGTCACACGTTGTGATGAATTAATTAGAAAGATAAAAGCGACATTCGGAAGCAATTAGCAAATTTGCCACTTTAAAAATAGCAAATTTGCCACTTTAAAACTCGCAAATTTGCTATTTTTAAAGTGGCAAATTTGCTAACTTCCGATGCTAACAAACTGCATTTTTGCTAGCTAACTTCATTTCCGAATGTCGCTTTTATCTTCCTAATTAATTCATCCCAACGTGTGACGCTTTGCTAAGGCCCTTAAGGTAATGGCTGTTGATGGTTATTGTTGGTTAATTTTATATGGGCCAAATTGTCATCTTATTTGTGTTTATTGAGCAGGTAGTTTGCCTAAGCTAGCAGTAGCTTTCACTTGTTGTCATAGCAACGGCAAACATCCGGGTCAAGCTACGTGATTACTTCCTCTATGACCGCTAGCTTAGCCAAACCACCCGATCAACAAACACATACCGTAAGATGACAATTTGGCCCATATAAAATTAACCAACACTAACCATCAAGAGCCATCACCCTAAGGACCTTAGCAAAGCATTGACACACGGGATGGATTAATTAGAAAGATAAAAGCTACATTCATGGGAAGTTAGCTAGCATAAATGCCGGTTGTTAGCATCGTAATAAACTTGCAAATTTGCCACTTTAAAACTCGCAAATTTGCTAGTTTTAAAGTCGCAAATTTGCCACTTTAAAACTAGCAAATTTGTGACTTTTAATCTCAGAATATTGCCCCCCTCTCTCGGCTCCGTTTTTTTTTTTTTTTTTCCCGACAGTGGCCCTAATACGCCGTCGTAGGCACAAGTATGTTGAGAAGGAAATGCATATAACAAAACAGAAATAAAGTCTCACACTTGACATTCTGATTTAAAGGAGTGGGTGAGCAGTTAGCAAACCGAGCTTTAAAGGACACTGTGACTTTTTTATCGAGGCCCGGAGGTGTCTGCACGGCAGAACTGTTAAATACTCCTTCAAATTAGAGCAGACTTTCTAATGAGTACTTTAAGGGAAGTGAGTGTGTACGTGTGTACAGGGGATAACCTGAAAGTATTCGAAAGGGCCTGAACCAGCAACCCAAATTTTAATGAGTTATGTCAGAGAGAGGTCCTTCGGGTGATCAAGCCCCACTCAGTGGCCCCATGCTCCACCCCTCTCCCACCAAATCCCCCCTATTAAAATGGGAAAACGTTGGCGAAGTTAAAGGGAGAATAAAGTAATTAATTTGAGTTGTGCTGACAGTGAGGGTGACCTTAATGAAAATAATGCAGCAGAGAGGATGTCCACTGAAACCATCCACTCCCATTTGTCGGAGTGCAACAGGCCATCTAGCAATCAAAGTCCATGACACAAAAAGGAATTGCAGCTTGGTGGGATCAGACAGAAAGTATGAACGCAAATAGAAATATGAATGTCAGGAGAAGGAATTTGCAGCCAGGGATGACGTTTTTTGTCTAGTGCTAATGATAGTGCTGTACACTTTAATGATGACTAATGCTAATTTAGGATACAGAAATGAAATTATTCCTGGATGATGTTCAATCTTCATTGAAGCAGAAGAAAAGCGCAGAATCAAAGGTTAAATGAGGATGATGGAATGAGATATTCTTTAAGGGCAATGTCAGTGGCATTATTTTGTTAGTCTTGAATGTTTCTTAACGGAAAACTGTGAAACTGTGACCTGCATTCAAAAAGCTATGTTTTTCTCATAAAACCTTTTTCTTTCTTATTTTTTTTTTCAGAAGACAAAGGCCTTTATCAATTCCTTTGGTGTTACGAAAAAACAAAAATAATATTCTGAAATGCAGGTAACAGTATCTTAGATAAGACAAAGCACTATTACTCCCCCCACCCATATAATCCCTTTTAAAAAAGCATACCCCCCTCTCTTTAGAGCTGTAATTTAATTTTGGTGCAATTGGATCAGTCTAAGACAACAACAAAAGAAGAACAGGGGTACCTGGGGAAAGCTGGACTTTTGAGAATGCATTAACTGAAGTGGAGCAACGCGATGGCCTATAGGTGACATTAAACGGTATGCTTTAGGTGATTCATTAGACAAATCTGTCAGACATTAGGGTGATCAAAATCCATAATGGGGACACTGCTACAAAAAATGTCTGGCAAAGATCTGCTGCTTATGCTAAATTACGGATCCTGCCTCTGATTGGCTATTCCTCGTTGCCTTCTTAAGTAAAAAAAAAAAAATGTAAGTAAGGGCTGGTATGATGAACGTGTCTAATTATTTGGAATTTTTTGGGCACTATTTAGTTATTTTACCTTTAAACTCTGAGAGAACACTATACCACTGAGATAAATATGAATAAGTCCTGCTCCAATGAATACACTTTACAAGTCAGATACCCATCTATTAAACCAATTATTCCACACACAAAAAGTCAAAAATCAAATCAACTCATTAATTCAGTTCACTGAGGCAGAAAACTGAAACGGAGGGGCACATGAACATCAGGAATAGCATACAGGGAGTCTGACCGCTCTACCTGCCTGTCACAAAATGGTCAGAAGTGAGAAAGACATGACTGATGGGCAACACTATGCCAGCGTGGCTCAACAGCAGGAAGCAAAAGGATGCTGGCCAAAGGGTCAAAGTCATTGCAGTCACAATAAAGCAGTGAAACCTTTACACAGAAGGGCAGCACAATCACAAGCAACCATAGCAACATCAGGGAACGTGACGATGAAAATACAAACGGAGGTCACATTTAGACAACCACCATCACTCATGACTATTGATGGACAACCCACACGTCAATCCTTACCTCTGCATATGGGCCGATCATCACTCCAGCCTACATAGCTGTCCGTCACTCGGAGACAACTGATGCTCTTTGAGCCCTGCAGTTCGTAACCTTCGTCGCAGGAGAAATGCACTGTGGCTCCACGCCTGCAGATAGATGGCATACAGGGGAAACACATCAGCATCACAAAACATCCCTATGAAAAAAATCACTTTTTAGAAGTGGGAGCTCGGATGTGGTGAGACTACCAAGAAAATAATGTTCACTGCAAAAAATGTTTTATATTTCATTAGACTTCCCGGGTGTGATTTCCAAATGTGCTGCATTGTGGGAGACGGGTGTTAACCATTTGTCTGTGTTAGAATTCAACACTGATAGAGATAATAGCTCTCACAGGAATGAAACTCCATAATCGCACCAGTTATATGACCATCCCACGGAGGCAGCCTAGTGTGCAGTGGCTGAAATGCTAGGGTATTGTTTAAGTGTACACATTTCTCTATCAGGTTTGGTTGCAGTGGCTGACATTGGGTATTGTGGTTTATGCTAGAGCACATTTCAAGATGCAGTCCCTGATTTGATCATTCAATCTGTGGGAAAAAAGTTAAGATCATCAATGGTGAACTGGGAGATCTTTTGGATTTTGATTAGAACATAATTTCAAATATCATCATGTCAAATATTGTGGCATTTCTGACATTAATTGTCTAATCTGAAGGCTGTCCCATTATAGTCAATTTAAAAACTAACAAAAACAAAACCAAATCACTACTGCTTCCCAGAGTAATTGGAAGTGGAACTAATTAAAACTCTGAAATTAAACACATTAAATGACTGAACTGACAAAGAAATACTACATTAAATGAAGAACAAAATCTCAACAGCAAACTAAAACAGAGCACGCTCAGACCCAATCAGGCCTTACATGTGAAACCTCGTGTTGAAATTACTTATTTGAAGAATTGTGACAAAATTCCCAAATTAATTAGGCTAATGTATGCAATATAGAGTAAGCAGAGACATTTGAGAAATGAATTTCACAAGCCATATATGTTTATACTGCAAAGATCAAGCCAATATAGCTTCAAGCTAATATTCCCAAAAAGGGTCAACATCTCCAAGGAAAGCAGTTTCTTATATCCTGAAAATCATCTTTTCTTATCAAAACGTATTATCATTCTCATTGTGTGCGTCAGACTCTTCTTGTTCAGGAATCTTTCATCCATTCAGTTACAGTTTCCACTAAATGTATTGCTCCTGAAATCATTAATGTCTTGCTTTTACCTGAAGTCTGTGCCTTTTCTCTTTCCTCGATCGGGGATCCCCGGGTCTGGACACATGTTGTGTCCCTGCGCTACACCCATCTGAGACACTAATGGGACAAGGCAGACAGAAAAAGAAAATACAGATTGAACAAAAGAAAGTCTCAACAATTGTTATATCTGAAAATAATGTTCCATGTTGTTGCATTAAAGAAGATTTCTATACATATAGATAATACTTGAAGTAACCCTGGTGTAATACACTTAGCAGGCCAGTGTGGAATTTTTTTTTTACATTTTTTGTAAAATTCTATTTGACACCAAATATGTTGCCCATATTGCTCAAGCCTGGCTTTGTGTCTTAGAAAAAGTCTTTACAAGCATACAATGTCAATATGAAGATAAAAAGGCTCTTTGATATGACTTTATTTATTGTTTACTTTCTGCCCTCTGGTGGCCAATAGTCACTTCATCAAATGTAAGGATAAAAAGCTTGATGAGCGGACGTAGCCTTTCCTAATCGAGTGCCCGATATTTACCCATTCAGCATACACTTTCCTGGTTCTGCTCGGTTTAATCACGTCACTAGCTGCAAAACAGTGGAAGGTAAAAGTGCCAGAAGGGGTCAAGCAAACTTGGCCAACCTGGAGAGCCCATCTGACTGACTGGGATGGGTCAAAAGTCTGCAGGGCCAAAGCAATGTGACACCTGCTCATTGGCCAGGGTCCCAGTGTGAGGCAAGACAGCAATGAATTTAAAACAAGGCTCGCTGATGTCAGGGGAGGCGATGAAAACATTGGCAGTAAAAAGGGATGATGGACTTACTGGTGGTTCATGTTGACTAACTCAGGAATATGTGACTATGAATGTCCGGCTTACTCACATCTTCATAGGAGATACTGCATTTCCGTGAGACACACATCGCTATCGCTTTAACTTACACTTGATGTGAACATCTTTAGATTAGATTACAAAGGAGTCGATGCAAAATCAGTATTTAGGTATAGCAGCAAATGTGGTGACGGATATCCTGTGTAACAAGTATTGTCGTTTGAAAACACTGCTTCAGATATGTAGACTAGTGTTGTCACGATACCAACATATTGGTACCGGTACCAACATGTATTTCGGTACTTTTCGGTACTTTGATACTTTTTCAAATAAAAAGTGAACGCAAAAAATGTCATGACTGACTTTATTTTTATAGAAAATCTTAGAACAATAACATATTAATCAGCAAATAAAATAAAATACCACAAAGACAAGCTTTTCTAATGCACACAATTTTAAAAATGTTAAAATATAAATACAATAATATAATATAAAATATAATAATATAAATAAACCAGCTCTTTTTTTTTTTTTCTTCCAGAGCTACTTTTGTTAAGAGTGATGGGGGGTGGCGCTTGCTTTTAGCACTGAATGTGACTTTTCTTCCTGAGTAAATGACCTGTCGTTCCCTGAGCTCAGTGTGCAGGTCTGGGTGCTGGTCCTTTAAGTGTTTGGCTAAGTCGGAGGTGTTTCCGCCGATAGCCATGCATGTTTTTAAACACCGTTTACACAGTGGCGCATCTGCGTTAACTGCCTCGCTTTGCGCATTTGTTTTAAGCTCAAGTACGGCCATATCGCACTTTGCGGCGCTGGTTTGTCCGCAAGTTGCAGCGTGGTGACGGGTGCAGCAGCCATTCTCCTCTCCGTGCTTCTCTCTCTCTCTCTCTCTCTCTCTCTCTCTCTCTCTCTCTCCAAGCTTTCCTCTTGCTCCGTTTGTTGCTCCAGTACACGCTGCTCGCTAACTAGCTAGCTGTTTCGTCCGGCTTGCTTGTTTTTTCCTTTTTATCTCCCCAAGCTGCGGCTCGCTCCTCGTCCTCTCAGCTGTAGTTACAACGCGGTGACGTCACGTGGCGAGTTCGCCGCGCTGTTGCGGGCGCTGCCGGCGGCGCTGCAAGTAATGCCGTTTTAAATGCCTCAGTACCCCGGTACCAAATTAGTACCGGTATACCGTGCAACCCTAATGTAGACCAAATACCAATAGAACTTGTATGCATGTTAGAGGTTGAAACTACAGACTAATCAAGATTGGCATAGTTTTTTAAAAAGGGGAGAAGAAATGCTAAGGCTTTTCCAGCTGCAAAACATAATACTGGAGAAAGGGAATTTTAAAGTGGAAGCATTAAAAAGCATTAAAGCAATGCAAATGAAGGAGAAATGAAAAGTGTATTTTTTCTGAGAGACATGCGGATTAAAAGCAAAAGATGGAGTCGGAGGTAGAAGTGGATAAAACGCATTGTAAATGGCCTTGAGGCAGGATTACCATTAATGCATCTCTTCTTTGTCCTACGTGTTCTTAAAACCCTCTGACATCTCTCTGTGCCAGGTGATTTGTGGCTGTCAAGTTGTTAATGTTATAGATGGTGAATTAAAGCTGCAGGGGCTCATGAACAGTGAGGGTGAGATGGATCAAGAGCAAGGCTGCCATGGTGAAAAGAGCTTCCAATGCAATTACTGTTGTCAATTTGCTACTACAGCTTTATATCTCTAGTGCAAACTGTGCTTTCTTTAGTGTCTGTATCACCCCGTTATCTTGTAGGGAGGAAAAAACTACTTTTAAATGACTTTGAACAAAAGTTGAGATTGGTGGAAAGACTGGCATATTGCAGCGAGTTGACGAAACAACTGTCGTTCCATTTTTGAGATTGATGCACCTCACAGGTATATCCACTGTGTGAGGGTTTGCTTTTTCTTGTCAGGAGTACAGTTCCTACTGCAGCTATACCTGCTCCCCATCCTCGAGCAAAGTAGTTAAGCCCTTAACAGCACTGCAGACCCACAGCATGAAAGCCACTGGTGACAGCCTGCAGTGCGGTGAGAAGAAAGTGGACATCTGATGCCCTTGCCAGGGTTTACCCCCAAGATGGATGAACACGAAAATGCTTTGTTAACAATAACACGATGCTCAATTCGGTGCACTTTCCATTTTTGCCAAACTGTGACAGTTTGATCTCAGCCCACACTTGGTATATTGAAGTCTTCATTAAAGTAATCCTCTAGAGGATATTTTTTCCCTTGATAACTCAGGGACGTTGCACTAAGTAAGTGAAACTATTCATTTCAGACCAGCTTATTTTCGCGAAAGCACATTTGACAGTTGAGGTTGAACTTACACACTGATATCTTGTGGTGGTTGTCTTTGCTAGGCAACATCTTCACACCGCGAGACTTAAGTTCAGTCATCTTCTTGACTGCGGAGGAAAACAGAGCAGAGGGACATATAAGACAGCAGGGAGTGCAATAACGACGCCCACACATTTCAGCAGGGCCTAAAGGTGTGCAGCAGATACAGTACATATGTTCCATACACCATTGCCCACACCCACTCCAGGTTGTTCACAGCAGTTTTTTACAAAGCAATTAAGCAAAACTTTTTATGACAGTCAAACACAACTTTTGGATTTAAAAAAATCAGGCTTACATTATTTAGTACCATGACAATTGCAGAGGGAATAAAAAACAAAGCCATCACAGAAAGTACGCTCTAAATGTATACTTACTCACCCATTCCAAAAACACCATTAGCTTTGTCTGTGCACCCTTCACACTCATCACACTTAATGTCTTTGATGGCTCCCGACAATATAACTTTACTTATGTTTTGTTTTTTTATCCATTGCTTAGTTTCAGCTACATTGCAATATAAATCTATTCTGGGTCATGAGTCAAAAAGTTGGTTGATTGTGCATCTGGAAGAAAAATACAAAATACGCAATACTAAAGCTCTTTTCAGATTTGTTGCCCTGACCAGAAACAGCAGGAACACGTATTGTCATGTTTTTCATGAGGGATTATGGGAAGGGGTTGTTTCCTGTGCCATACACAATGAAGGACGCTGAAGAATAAAATAAAAAGCCAACAGTCATTTCATTACTCGACATACCACTGATGTTGAATCATGGGGCATGATGGGAATGTCTGGTAGGAGGTAGGGGGGATGGAAGAGTGTTTAATCTAATTAAAGTATTAGCCTCCCATTTCTCTGTGATCTTCTAAACATATTTATCTAACATTAAACCGGTAAACCCAAAAGCCCCCCTCTTATTTTCTCCCCTTCATTCTTATATCTCCCTCTGTTAATTATTGTCCCGTCGTCTCTGGGCATCAGCGATGGCTGGAGGTGAGGTCCTTAGAGATCACCTTTTTGCGGATAAACTAATCATTTTTAACCAGCTCATCCCTTCTCAAACGTGATCCCTCAATCGGAAATGGATGGATGGCAGAGACCGGATTGTGTGTGTGTGTGTGTGTGTGTGTGTGTGTGTGTGTGTGTGTGTGTGTGTGTGCGCCAAAATACAGAAAATGACTTTTACTTTAAATTTAACGCTAACATATTTTTGCTCATGTTGTCTTGACAGTGGTGCAGAATAAAAGGCATTTGGGTGTAACTAAGGTCACTCACACTTCATTCTCTTAGAGGCAACAATGTGCTCAGGAAATTCCCCAGAAACGTATCTTTAGATTGAGAGATATATGTTGGACACTCCATGAGGAAAGCTCAGAGGAGACTTCCTCCTCTTTGGAGTACTATACATTTCATTTCAGTCAGTTAGTGACTCGATTGATGTTATTTTGGAGCACAAGAAAAAAGTTCAGTGGGTTACCAGAAAGTAGGGCTGTAATGATACACGTATCGAAGCTGAAATCGCGACACTCAGATCCAGGAACCTGTCTCGCGCCACGAGAAGGCAGAATTGCGACACAACTTCCGGTCCAGATCAGCACTATGAGCTGTAAGTAACACCACATTAACACCGCAGCGGTCGTTCGCTAATTCTCCGCCGTTGTTCGTTCACACGAAGCGAAGCACCGCTGGAGTAAAGACAAACCGCTGTGTAATTCACAGAAAGCAGCGCAAAGAGACGTCCCGGTACACGTCATGATGATGACGTGTGTGCGTTTTCAAGGGGTTTCCCTGGAGTCTCCCTGTCACTCAAAACCCGACGGAGGCTAAAGTTCACTGAAGTCTCGGTCCGGAGGGCTGACCGTCGCAGAGATTTTTTTTCATCATAAACACTCGGTGAGTTAAAGTTTTTTTTGCCAGTGACAGACGCTGTTTATCGGGCAGAAATGTGAGAAGGAGTCGGTAGGACGGGCGGGAGGAAGGACGCTTCTCCACGTACAGCTGCAGTATTTGTTTCCCCGTTGCCAAAGACAGTTACAGTTACTACGTTACCTTAGTTTGGTTCTGCAACGTTGCTTTGTGGGACATTTCTCTGTAGTAAGTTGAGTGGGGGACCTGTGCAGTTAACAGACCATCAGATAGACACGCCCTCTACGCCAAATCTGCATCTTACATAAATCAAATGTTTAATTTCAAAAAATAAATAATATCGAAATTTGTATCGAACCGTGGGTCAAAAATCGTGATACAAACCGAATCGTGAGTTTGGTGTATCGTTACAGCCCTACCAGAAAGGTTTATCCTTTGGGGGAATTTGAATATCTAACTATCACGAGAATCCAGCAATTAGTCGATGATCCCTCAGTACAAAGTTGAACCTGGCACACATTATTAATGATCATGCTTTTACACTATCAAAATCTTTATCTCACCTTGGTACTGGGCGCTGAAACCCCTCAACTTGTGGTTGCCGTCAGAGGTAAAGTGTAGTCGAAGCCAATTCTTGCTGCTAATGATGGGTGAGGGAAGGTTGGGGCCAGTGAACCTGTAGACAGAGAGAGAAGAGTGACTAAGATGATTAGCATGTTAGCACAAGTGTTTTAACAAGCAAAAAAGAGCACAACGTGGAGAAATATTTAACATATCATGTATTTTGCTAATGTATTTAGGGTTAAAGGTTAGGTATGCACCAGTAAGCACATACTTGCTTAGTATATCTGGAAAATGGCAAATAAATATATTCTGTTTCAGTGGTTGACTCATCAACCTTAAACACATCACTTTATTTATGAATTTAATTTGTATGTTTAGTCTGTCAAGGCATAGCCCTCATGGACACCATAACCAAGAAGTAAGCCATGTCACTGTGCTATGTATGAGTAACTGTAATAGATGTATACATAATTTCTTCCTAACGTAATTCCAATATCATCTTTACAATCTATCAACTTCAATTGCAAGAAATGACCATGCTTGCTTGTGCTTCTGTTTTGTGCCATAAAGCAATTATGTAATCCATCAAATTCCCAATAAAGTCAAGCCCAATGGCAGACTATGCATTATGGAGGCTGGAAGAAACTGCCAGTCTTCACGGTAATTGTTTTGTTTGTTTATGGTGATTTAACTAATGTTTCACAGTTAATGTTGCCTTGACTTAGAGATGTTACACCTTTTGAGATCTATTAAAGGGAGTGCATGGTACTAAAAAGGGAACCGTTATATTAACGACTCTTAACCCAAACTGTGGCCCAATAAAAAATGGGACCAGGAAAGCCCGCCGGTTGCATTTGCAGAGAAAGGACACTCCTTTTAATGCTTTGAAAAAGCAACATTGTATAATATTTCACAAACACTTAGTGCCTCCTGATCAGTATGCTAACGAGGGCGTTTTGCTTACCAGGCACTTCTTCAGGTGTTAAAACCAAAGTCATTTGGGAACAAATCATGTTTTATCTGGAGACTCACTAAGCCATTTACACACATACAGTCCCTCGGAACACATTCCCGCATATACAATAATTCCAATTGCCAATCTATGAATTACATTTCCCCAACTGTGTCCACCTCATCTCTCCAACCTACATTATCTGCTTCACTCTATAGTGTAGATACACACTGAGTTCCACCTTAGCCCAGCTGTCATTTAATACCACTGGGAAGGGAAATTGACAGGGGAAAAAAGTAAAAGCAAAGTGAAAATGTGATTAAATAATGCAGAGAATGAGACTGGAAAATAGGTATGAGACATATGTCAAAGGCTAATCATTTTGTGCAGTGATGCTTCCGATAAAAAAGGAATAAAGCTGCTTCAAACATACAGCTACAACCGGAGGCTATTATCAGGAGATACTTAGTCTAGAGGTATTTGGTGGATATACGTGACTGACACCAATATAGAGCTACCTTAGGATCACTTATAACCTTCTGGGCTTCTAGATGTGGACAAAAGTTGCTTTTATTTTGAAGAAAACAGCACTATTCATTTATAAAGTAAACTCTTGCTGCAGTAGGGCCTCGGCTTCATTGTCCAATAGCTCAGCCTCTTAGTTAAGCTGAAGACAAGAGTTTTGGGCAGCAGGCCAGACAAATCCCAAAGGAGAAATGAGACGACGATTCAATGAAGAAAGAGACGACATGTCCAAATGTCAGTGATTTGGCTTTTTCAGCCCCACTGCACGCAGACAGCAGGAAGATGGAGCAAAGTGCAGAAAAGAGAGCAAGCCACTGATTGAACTTAAGTGTTTCTAGTGTCTCCCATGGCTGCTCTCAGCACATAGCAGGTGTGGCAGCAATCCCCTTACTTGTAAGTCAGTCATGCCAATGACCTCAACCTTTGGTTAAGAGGTTTCCAATGAAGCAAGCTTCACAGTTTGCGTCACAAAAGGTTATGGTCGCGATCAGGAGCATGGTGGGTGTTGATCATTTGTCCTAACCAAGCTCCTTTTTAATTTTCTACATCAGAGGACTTCTTACATCAAGTTTGTCCAACATTTCGGTTGTATGTATGTTTGCCAAAAACTCAGTTGCTCAAGCAAAATGATCAAATTATGAGTTTGTTAACCACTCCGCTCATCCTCTATTCAGTGGCTTTCAAACTGGGGGGGGCGCGGCGAGTAGGGCCCTATGACTTCCGTGGTGTGAAAAACGCAGCCAGAACCACGGAATTTGACAATGAAAATTGAATCAACTGCCCCACACACACACACACAAACACACACACCTGCCGAAGACGTTTATCATTTTCTCTGAGTTTTGTCAACACAAGACTGAGTCGACTGCAAGAATGCATGTGATGAGCAACTAGAAGCAGAATCTCACATCAGAAATGAATTTGGTTTGTCTACAAAGGGAGGGCCCTGCAGAAACAGTTTGGGAACCACTGCTCGATATGCTCCACACACATACCACATTCACTTCACTGCTTCTAACAATTCAAAAACAGCCCACAGTCCATGCACAAAGGAGAGTCAAACTCTACACTGGACTTTTAAAGCAATACAATTAAAAGTTTCATGAAATCGCTTCCTTCACTAACATTCCACAACTACACCTCATTTAAGAGATTGGCCCTTTATCTAAAGCATAATAGATGGGACAACAGAGTACCCCATAAAACAAAAATAAAACACTTAAATGTCCCACAACAATTCAATCATACACACTGTTTAAATTGTCAATCTCTCTTCTTTTTTACAATATATGGGCATAATTAAGTTACTTTTCTGATCAGATAAATATTTGTTCCTTCACTCGAGTGTGGCCGAGAGGCTGCGTAGAGTGATAAAAATGAGGCGGAAATGTGAAGCCATGTTATACGACACTGGCCTTGATTTACAACGGCAAGTGCAAAACTGATAAAGTGAGTCGGCGTGCCTCGGGAGACGTTTTATCACATAAAGATGAAGCATTGAGGGGGGGTCGTGTAATGTCTGGCACATGTGCATTTGGAGTGGTGCTACTAGAAGGGAGAGTGCCAGGATCATCTCTGGCTCTAAGTACATAGCTGGGTCATAAGACAGCTCAAAATCTCGGGTACTAAATCTGACACCAATGAATTACAGTATATGATCCTCACAGCCCGCATGCACATACAAAGGCCTCCAAAGACCAGTGCCAAGATTTTAATGCAAACAGCCCTGTTAGAGTTTCTCCACTTTTCACCACGGGGACAAATAAAAATGTCTCTTTGAATTAAAGGGCAATTTGAGCTGGAATCAACTTTAATTAACACGCAACAAGCAAGCTAAAAACTGACTAAAGGTTGTGATAAACTGCACCACTGGCATAGGATGAGGGACTGATGCGTATGCCATTAAGGATTAGGTGACTAATAAATATGGGAAGAGGGATGAACAGACCACCATAAATAGCTTTTTGACCTAGTGTCACCTCTGCCATTCCCCATTTCACTGGCTGCTCCTTTTTTTTGCTGAAGACATTAAAGTTTTAAGGTGAACGTGACCATGGGGAGCAACAGAAAATGTCCTGAGTTGGCTGATGGAGGTCTCCTGAAGGGTGTTGTGGCCACTTCTATAGTTCCTTTTAACCTCACCCTCTCGTTTTCACTCACTCTCTCTCTCTCTGTCTGGCTGACCATATTAGATTTTATGCGGAATTGTCTTGAGAGAGCAGTGCTAAATCAGTTTCCAATTCCAGGCCCCAAAGGTCCTCAGTCTGACTTTTGATGATTGTCCAAGAAATGTATTTTGGGGCGAGGCAAGGTGATGGAGGCAGCCAGTGTTCTTGACTGAGGGGACAGAGCTGTTAACCACACACTGACACATCAAGCTTTCTGATAAACACCTATGACACAGCTATTTTACTTCCATTGCATGCCATCATAATGTAATGTTTAGACAGCTTTGTAGGCAACGTCCCTTTCCTTGTTGCTCAGACTTCTTTTTATTGCCATATGATTGAGGTCTCATGCAAACCAGTCAGAATGCTTCTAAAACATACACATACTAAACACCAGCATTGAGATACTTTCTATATTGATGAGATTTGACTTGTTAATGCCTTTCAGGATTCTGAACAAAGGTCATCGTCAACCCTTCCCACTAGAATGGATATTTTTTTCTGCTTTATATTCATCGTTTCATGTCATCTGTTTTCTGTTCCGAGGGGTGATGGTGTCAAATTACTCTATGCATAATCACTGATGGGCAGAGTTTAGGTGTCAGAGGTGACTAGCGACACATTGGGATCAAAAGCTTTAAATCTCCATTCAGCAAATGAATGCATTGTGATGTAGAGTGACCATACATGCGTCCATGTGTCGGTGACTGGGCGCGTGCGGCGGGTAGACTGGAAGAGAAATCTCCCTGTTAATTGCAGCTACTTAGGTAGATCAATCAAATGTCTGCTCAGTATGCAGGTCCTGGTGCTTACAGCAGACCGGGGGTCACAGTGACTTTAAAGCCAAAACTTTCAGCATTTTAATGAGGCTGTGTGAATTATAGCACAGGCCGGTTTATCCAGATGTACATGCTGGCGCACAGACCACCAAACATCCACATTTACAAAAACGGTATCATTGTCTCTCTCTCTCTCTCTCTCTCTGTCATACTCCAAAACACACATGAACACACACACACACACACACACACGCTGCATCCTTCTCGGTAAGGTAAAACTAATCAGTGTGGAAGTACAGAAAGGCAGTATTAAAGCCCTGGCAGTGGAGCTGGAGCTGTGACCTTCAGATGTAACCGAGACCAGACTACACCAGGGGTTTAAATGAACCGCCAGATCCCCCCACCTGCTTCTTAGAGCCCTCAATGCTGTTCATTCATTTCATCAAACAGCAACCGACCAGGCAATAAAAACCATCAACCTTAAACTATAAGTTAAGGGCCAATGTATTAAGAGAGGCCTTCAGGCCAGTTATGTCTCATGGGTCTGTGCACAAACACAAGACCTTGCAGAGGAGGTTGAAACCTCCACTGGCAAAGAAAGTAAAACTGCAGACCCATCAGAGCCGACATGCCTACTTTTCCCTTTGACTCCCTGGTCCAACAGAGCCAAAACGTCTGTTCTTCATCCTCTCTCAGCCCTCATGCATTATTCATGGGCAGACCTCTGGCCCCATCAGTGCCTTGTTAAATCTTCTGAGGGATTCCTTTCTTCCTCTTCCCACAACTAATTTTCTGCCCTCACAGAACATATAATATGGACACTGATTGAAAGAAATGTCCCTTTGGGATAAACAACAAACACCATGGCTCCCTTATTCTTAAGAAAATAAATAAATAACTAAATAAAATATATCAGCATAATGTAGGTCCTGGCAATGATCTGTCACATTAACGTTGAGCTGTGTGTAGAGGTTTAAGTTAAGTCAGCAGCAGTCTGGTATTGTTGAACAGTTCATTATAGGGTTGAATTAGATTGCAATAACCTATATGAATGTTATAATTTGCCAGAGTAGATAGATATACTTTATTGATCCCACGCTGGGAAATTAAAGATTAAAAGAGAAAGAGTAAAGCCCTTTGGAGCAACTGTGATCAATTTAGGACCAAATACTGGTCTGTAGCAGGCTGGCCAGTTAACAGTAGCTTCAGAGCCCGAATCTCAAGTATAAAAGCAAACCTACACTTTACCCGTAACTCAAACTGAAGCATTGCGTGGTATCTGGCTTTTGTTTCGCTTGGATTTGGTTCAGTTGCAATTAGTGAGATTGTACACTCATTATTTCATAGGATAATAGAAAACACATTTTATGCCAAGGTATTAAGAAGTTACCACCAAAATAAGTTACCCAAATTTAAGTGGGTGACCGAAATAATTGAGCCAGCTAATTTTGAGTGAACCCTCATCCTACCAACATATTTGACGGACAAGGAACATGAACTGGGATCAACTACAGTAAAAAAAACTTATACCAACATAAGAAATGTCAGGAAAAAACAGAACTCACAGAATACAGCAGTCATACGATGGGATATTTTACATTTTCAATGCATTGGTATAAAATATACGTGTATTGGTAAAAGATATCTAATTAAAACAGAAAAAGAAAACACCTGTGAGATATGACAAAATGTATGCCTCTAGGGTCTAAAAAAACAGTTGGTAGGATTAAGGTTCAAAGTGTGAAAGTAACTTTCTGATAGGAGCCAAAATGGTACACATTCATACTTAAATGGTCAGAAACAAAAACTAAAGCAGCTCAATTCATGGAAGTAAAGAATTTAGTGCCACTTGTTCGGCAATTGATTCCAGTGTCAGTGTGATTTATTAGGCTTCTTCAAAAAGTCAAGGTTGATGTAGGCAAAGTCAAAGAGAGCAAAGCAATGAGTCTTAACTGCTATAGAATGGACTGTGAAACAATGCTGATGAGGAAACCACACAGATCCTAATGGTTTAGATTATTGAATGTTTGCCTCCAAAAAAATGACCTACACAGACACGAATGGCTTGTTTGACTAAGATGGAGCTAAAGACAAATACAGACGTCATCCAACCGGTGACTGTTCTCTCCACTTCTCCCCTTCGGCATCGCCATCATCACAGAGGAAGGTTGCAGAAGACACACGCGCCCTAATATGCTTACCCACAGACATAAACGCCATAAATCACAACAAGAATATGTGCGCACTTCTCAGTGGCGTAATCGCTGGCGGGCGGTATAGAATCTGTGGTTAACGGGAGGGAAAGTAATGAGTTTCCAAGGTCACTCTCAAAAGTGGCAGTGATAATTGAGCCCTCCCCATGGATCTATCAAACACAACAATAAACAAATGCCAATAATATCCTCGGGCCGATTGCAGGGCATCCTTATCTCCTGCAGGAGGTTTGAGGAGATAAACACGGACAAAGAGGTAAAAGAAGAAAGAAAGCCAGGTAGAGAAGCTGTGAACACAGAACTTAATGGAATGAAAGAAATCATTGTATCACTTCAAACAAATCATTCTCAAGGTAGAAACATACATTGACTGCATTTATTATGTATGATTCCAAAATGGCACCCCTCCACTAGCACCTAATCTCGCTGAATGATTGTGACAGCAGCACTCCCAACTTTCAACTGACTTTTCTCCCCCACCTGGAAAGTCATGCTTGACAACTTTTCCGAAGCAAATGGGTTTTGTAAAACATCAAAGAATCGGGTACAATGACTCGCAGAGTCGGTGCCACTACAAGTACTGCAAACTGAAGCTTCAGTGAAATTGCTTCGACACTTACTCCAGAAAAAGAAAAACCCAAAACAAAACCCAAATCAACAATATATTTCAACAATGAATGGATCTTTCTCACTAACGGCAGCTAGCCTGGCTCCTTCACAATCGGGAATCAAAATCTGCCTACGAGCACATCTAAAGTTCGTCAATTAACAGAATTACATCTTGTTTGTTAAAGTGTGTAAAACGTTGTGGTGGTGGAGGCTTCGGCTGGTCGCCTGGCAACTGCATGTTGATGACAAGATTAACCTCCTGTTTGACGTCCAAAATAAACAAACGAAGTAAACAAAGATATAAACTGTTAATTAGTGAGCTTTAGAGAGGATGGCAGGAAGACTTTGTTACCTTCGGACAGAGTCATGCTAGCTGTTTCCCTGTTTCCAGTCTGCTTGCTAACTAAGGTGCTAAGGTGCTAGCTTTTAAAACAAATTCTATTCACTGTAAAATTAGCCTAAACACCAATCCAAGGCATGCCCAAAGTAAACGCAAGAATGAAGCCGCAATTACCCGACTCAATTACCCAGACTTTTAATTCGACACCACAGTGAAGACACATCGGCGGAGAGTATGGAGAGGTAGATTGAGACGAGTAAGGAGAAAGAGAGTGAGAGAAAGGTAGATTTAACAAGGGGACTTTAAGTTACATAGATTTTACAGTTTAAAAGAACATTCACCATTGACGTTATTCTCTATTGCCCCCACTGCTTAAAACAATCCTAGAGGAAACACTGGCCTGGCATAGTGGTGTACTTTGCTTATTCAAGTTGTACTAAATATTTTTAATAATAAATTATTTTAGCCTGCAGCTGTGTCCATTTGTTGTAATATTACTAATAGTTGAAGATTCAATATAAGTGAGTTTAAGGTGGACGCCGATGCTTCGCTGGACATTTATCTCTCTCTCCTCCCCTCCCCGTCCTCAGGGCTCCCCCTCCTCCCCCCTGTGGTTTGTGTGTCAGAGCTGTTCGTTTTTCAGAGTGAGTCTGCTATGACGCAGTATGCGAGGAGACAGGTGAAACCATGCTAATGATATTAAACCTGGCAACACTGTCAAATCCCCCAAACACAGCCGGCACATTGTATTCCCTTGATACCAGAGCATCCTGAAATAACTACATTGTTATGCTGCGAGAGAATGTTTTTTTTGTATGCATGTTTGTTTGTATTTGTTTGTGAATGTGTGCGATTGAATGTCCGTAGACAGTGTGCAGGGTTTCCGCCAGGAAAGTTATTAGGCCCGAGGGAAAGTATCTTTTGACGTAGGACCCGCCGTGGTCTAGCAGTATTAAAGTAATACCCTGTAGTTTCTGTGATAAAATGTATATGATAACCTAAATCTGGTGATGTGCCTCTTTAACATAAATTACCTCAAATGACTACTGTTGTTGAAGACATGCCAAACATATACATCATTTTTTCAAGTTCATGTGGCCATTAAATGCATGCATGATTTAACAGGAGCCCATTACAGCAACTTACTGGCATTCATAAAACTAAATGGCTTATGAACCTATGTTGCTATACAATCTGCTCCCGTGCACTTTTTATAATGAAGGCACTGAATAGTGCAGAGTCAGAATATTCCCTTTTAAACAATAAGCCCCAAGCCGCGCACGTATTAAAAGGGTAAAACAGTACATAAAAAGGTCGACATAAGAAAAGTATAAAGCAAACTAATTAACTACAAGTGGGAAAAATATACAAAGTAATAATGATCATCGCAATTCTAATCCAGTCCAACAATTAAAATGTTGAAATGTGAGAAACTGAAAAGGATATTATTTTATTTGACCTGCTTTAATTCAACACCAGACGCAAATCCTCACACAATAGCCTGCTTGAATCAGAAGAGAACGAGGGTGAGAAAATACGCAGGCGAGGATTAATGCAGGGAGACATTTTTACCACACAAAATTGCTTGGGAAAAAAATCCATCTCTATACTTGTACACCATTTTTGGATTTAGTGGCAACCATCCACACACTTCGACTTCACTCTGAATCACCCACTCCAATATACAACTGCTATTTTAGCTCTTACATCGGCTGCAATGGTCTCCTTATCTTCTACTAGCGTTAGTTATCTCTGATTACCACTGCACTGCTCTTTCCTGGTATCTTTTCAGATGGACTCTGAAGAGGCTGCCTGGACAGATATAAACAACATTTTCACTTTGTATGTTTTTTATCAAGTCCATGGTTTGAGCTTGAGCCTGTTCTAGGATTCAAAAAAACCTCCATGCACCAGGCCAGGCCAGGTTGGTGGAGGAGAGCTACTGGGGTATGCAGTGTAGTATGTGTATCAGGTGGTGCAGTGTAGTATGTGAACACTTTGTCAAGAAATTGTGCTCAAATTGCAACCAACTCAGACCAAATCTAATCACAAAAGGAAGCACACTTAGAGCAATGTATGTGATTTTCATTGGTAGATGCCATAAGTGACATGCAATTAAGATGGTTTCTAAATTCTAAACCAAACATGTTATTTTGCCTGTGCTTGCTCTCTAGATAAGAAATGAGTGGGGTACCTATGTGTTTAACAATGTCACCAACATTCATGTAACCGCAAGGCATCTGCAGTCTCCAATATGACAGCGGTAGTGTGCATTACGGCACACAGGTCCTGTGTTACAGTTGAATGTACAGCCATTTTATTGAACAACTGGGTAATGCAGTTTTAGACTTTATTCCTTTCAGTATGTGCATCGTTACACATGGCCAGAGACTGCAGTGTCTCCAGAAATGTACAGCCAGCTTTAAATAATTGAGCTGTGTATGTGTGCCTTGCAACTCGGCTTTCTGAGGATAAAATCTATTTTCTTGTTAGCTTCTTCTAGACCATTAGGAAACTGGCTGCTGCTTTGAAACCAGATGAGTTGATTTGAGGCTGATCATCCGTTTCTTTTCCAGTTTGTGCTGTTTTTTTCCAGCATCACAGTTGTGCATATATAGTCTCCAAATAACATGATTTATGTTTATTCTATAGCTTCTATGCTTGCAATTGCACCTGACAATTTAATAAAAAGCATGTCTGACACACTAAATATACAGTAACCTCAAGCTTTCTACTGGATTGGGTCAAATTAGTAAATACCCAGCAATTAAATGTGAAAACATTGTGACAGACTTTTCCACATATGAAATAACCATTCATCTCTCTCCTTTACAAATCCATGTTTGTTTGTTTTTTTTTTTTTTTTGGGGGGGGGGGCAATAGACAGAATGCAGTTAGGTGTCAACGTCAAGATGTGTGAAGTAAAAGCCCAACATTAAAATGATCATTCAACAAAGCTAAGGCATGAAAACAAATTACAAATCTCAATGTTAGTGTATTGATCATGTTGCAACGGTACAATGCCTGAAAATTCATGGGGAAATTAAAATAATCTACGCTTGTGATTACAGACTGAGCCTATCAAAAAGCCAACTCTTCATGTGATGGACTATCAGATGGTAAATCTAATTATCATCACTTCAGTGTTGATGACAATGTGATGCTAAGAGCCACTAAAGGCTAAATTGCTTCCTCTAATATATGTCCATGAAAATCTAATTTCTATTGTTCCCATCCCCTTTTGTGAAAATGCTTATTAAGATTAAGCTTGTGCTGAAAAGGCCGATTGTCTCAACTTGTAAAGTAAAAATTGGTTTTCCTATTCAGACTGTTAAGCCACATGTTTGGCTGTCTCCGGCATGTGGTAATGAGCCACTCGGACAAGCTGGGAAAGGATGGCGGATGAACCCCCAGATGGTGTCCCAGTTGCTCCCCCCTTTCATCTCATCCAGACCCCTCTGTCCCTTGTGCTGTTGCTCACTCAATGTCCGACCAAACTAGAGTCCGTGTTATTATGAAGAAAAGAACTTAAGTTTATGTTGGTCACGCATCACTATCTGTAAGGATAGATACGGGCTCTGAGATTTCTATGACGGAGGAATGACAAACGTGGGAAAACAACAGCTGCATGGTGGGAAGAAGAAACAAGAGTCCAGAATGAGTCATCCAGGCACCCAGAGCTGCCAAAACATAACCCCAAATCTATTTTCAGTGCCTCTCCTTCCGCATTGTCCCTCCCGCTGTCCACCTTCAGTTGTTTTTTTTTTCTCCCCCAAGAGAGCTGTGTACTTTGTTTTCTTTTAATTACTTTGAGGGTCGCTGACAATGCCATTCTATTGTGAACTTATTCAAAGATTCTTCCTAATGCATGAATAGAAAAGTATGGGATGCAAAAAAAGATAGAGGAGGCCTTTGTTCCACCGCTGTGTTCACTGGCCCTTTGTCTGACTTTCACAGTTCATTTTTTGGAGATTAGCGTTTGTTCTCTCTCTTTTTTTTGCCTTTGCTTCCCCGTAATCCCCTCCCTCTTAGTCTGCTGCTCCGTGCCTACTTTTAGGACAATATACAATGCAAATGGATGCCACATTCGGAATAATCTGCTCCGTCGCTCTCTTCCTCAAACACAACAATATAAAGACAGAAAAGACGAGGAGAAATGAAATGTCACAGAACAGTGTGGCTGCTGTCCCCTACATTTAGGGGCAGTAAACTATTTAGGGTAAGAAGTACATTTAGACAGTCGGGGGACAGATTGCTGAAGTTTGATCAGACAGGTGGCTTAACAGAAAACACCAATCCCAAATCCAGATGGTGAAATCAAAAGTATTCAACTATTGTGGGCTAGCAGGTGTCTGAGATGTGAGCTTTGATGACAGCCACTTGGAGCATCTGATGGAGCTGTCTGAAGAAGCTAAGACATCTTAGTAAGAGGTGTACACAGATTCCTACCTGACATCAGGCAGGTGTTCTCACACATGTTGTCTATAAACAAGCCTACACACATGGCTGCACAAAGAGAGATGCATGGAGACACGGAAGTCACGATGTTCAATGTAATGTAGCAAACAAATACTTGAATATTATTGCAGAAATTGTATATTAAACCTTGGCTAGCTAACACTTGAGAAATCACCAAGAGAAAGCTAGATTGAAGAAGTAAAAATGAACAACCCATCCCATTGTTGCCAAGTCTTTTCCAACCAAAGTGGCTAAATCTAGCGAAAAAGTTGCCAACTTGGCATCACTGACAGCCTCTGTCTTCAGGCGTCCCTCCAAAGACATTCCCCCAAAATTGTCATTATGAATGTAAATATGTCATAATGAAAATAGGCAATGAAAAGGCTTTTTGTTTTGTAGTGACAGCTGTCAAGCAGCTTGAGGAAGACTCTGGTGACACACAAGGAGTGCATGGGCAGGAAGGTAGACACACAGTAGACAGGCAGGTAGCCTGTACAGTTATTGCATGTGCGTAGTCTAGTCTAGTCAAAGCATTTCATTGAAATATGTATTAAAAAATAACTAAATTATTTAAAAATGGCATTACCCACCATAGCTTTAACACACAATATAATAAATACACAGACCCATGTCTGGGGTATCAGCTCGATTTGGGTTTGTGGGTGCGTTTGCTCTTAATCTCTTTAAAGCCATCTGTGCCATCCTTTAACATGTTACACTAAACTAAAAACAGGCCAGGTAGAATTAAGCCTTAAAGTTACCGGGGTAACGTGGAAGTGGGCCAAGTTCTTTTCCATTAAACAGCAGAGAGTGGTGCGATATCACCCTAGCTGAAACTATATAGCTCTATTCTTCCAATAGGCTTTATCGGTCTTCCAGTCTAAAACCTTTTCAGGAAGATAATGTGCTTATACATTTTTTTTTTTTTTTTTTTTTTTGTTATGGTTCTAAACTTTATTCCGCTTTAGAGGTATTAATCGTAGTATTTCATGAGTGTATGCCTTATTTTCTGCACCATGCCCAGTGTTAACAGAAGGAGGTTGCAGGTAAATATTAAAGTCAATCAGGTGGAGTGCGAAGAGAAAGGAGGGAAAACACCTTGAAGTAGACGAGAAGAGCTATCTTTTATACATCACCCATGACCGATTTGTCGTAAAAACACCATCCAATTAAAAGATGTCTCTATCTGTTTCCTCCTGAGTCAGCAGTGACCTTTCACCTCTCCCCCATCCCACCTAAGCCATGATATATCCACTGCCTCTGCTCACTGCAGGTGTATGTTACGATGCACACGCAGACACCCATTAACTAATTGAGCTTACATGAACAAAAATGGAATATGAGGAAATGTAACTGTGGAAATTAAAGACTGTAGATGTGCATGTGTAAGCGCGCGTGTGACATCTAACGCCACAGTAAGTCATACCCCAATGTCATTACTCTCTGTCAGTGTTCTCACAGGGTGTGAAAATGTAAGGAGCTGGGCTGTACAACTACACGCTATAAAAAGGCTTTTCTTTTCGTGTCATTTAGGTTATGAGCACAGATATGTGGAACAAAAATGGAACAATACAGAATCCATAAAAGGTTACTGCATGTATAACGTTAAGGAGTGATTCAGTGCTGGCTGTGTCGGTTGTTTTTTTCTTGGCTGGCTACGCAGCTCCGTGTGACTTAGCAGTGATTGCCCACACGGTTGAAGACAGAGGACCTTGACCGTGGGTCACTTTACCTCTCAGCAATATTTATTGGGACATGCAATTTGCTTGTTTACATTATCCGTATTCACTCCTTGCATGACAACAACAAAAAAATTGCCTCGGGCTGTTTTACAGTTCAGCCGAGGACAGTTGCGTTATCTCCAGCCCTGCGGTGATTTAAAGCAAAAATTGCTGCAATGTCAGCATTTTGATTTGGCTTTTACTGTCACTCTGTTTTTGAACGATGAATTCCCCACTCAGAGATAAACGCAAAACGCTTAACCGCCCATTAGAGATACCACTCTGAAGAGGAAAACATAAAAGGTCTATGCAAGGTGAAAACAAAATATCATGATAATGAAATACACAGACACACACAACATGTCTCTGTGATGAAAAAAATGCAAGAGAGAAAACACTTTGTACTTGTAATAAGGAAAATAGTTCACAGGTTTGGTACGCCTGATGATGATGATGTAGATGATAATGTTGATGATCATGATAATTACTGTGTGTGTGTGTGTGTGTGTGTGTGTGTGTGTGTGTGTGTGTGTGTGTATGTGTATCGTAGATGTGTACAGGCTATAATGCTGCATGGCACAACTTTTAGCCAATCTCAGAGGGAAACATAATGCTCATTTTGCTGTCACTGACAAAGTTACACCCTACTGTAGGATATATATAAAAATCTGGGTCCAAGGAGGACATTGCAGCGGCTGCAGTATGTGGGCAGATGCATCATCACCCATCCTCCTTCCCTCACTATGTGGATTAATGAAACCTTAATAGCCCACGTCATTAGAGTGGGTGGCCGCTGACTAGACTTAGAGATCTTTTCATAATACTATACTGCCGGCCAATATATAGACACAAAGTAGAGTGTGAACTCTGATAACATACAAGTGCTGTTTTGTCCCAAAGGACCCATCGATTCAGAGGAGCTATGTCGATCCAAGTGGAAATTTGAAAAGACAATGTCTCAAACATTGCCTGCTCAATTTCCATCCAGAGGCTACAAGCCAATGATACAATGACACTCAAAACAACAATTACCCAAGAGTCATTAGAGTGAGAATACATACATCACTCCTTTGACATGTACAGTACAGTATATATACACACACACACACACACACACACCTGGGCCGGGAAGGCACACAAACACACTTACTCAGACAAACACTCTCTGTGGGGTCTAAGTACGTTAAACGACTAGTATTAATCACCTTTCTTGGTCTCGGTGGTGATTATGAACACATTAATCAGCAGCATGTCTGCCAATTGGAAGGGAGCACGCCAGGCTGAAGAAAGGGATGTAAGGGGATAGAGTCATGTGAGTTGGGTTTTTCTTTTATGTAAGATTAAAACAAAGTTCATGCCACTCTGGTTTGGACATAAGGATTTGATGATGACGAGTGAAATAACAGCTGCTGATCATTATTCAGAGCAACCCACACCATCCTTCTGTTTTCAGTGTTGAATGCTGACGCATGAAGTTGCTGCCTACCGACTTCTGTCCAACAGAAAATATTCAGACGTGTATTACGTGTCCTTTTCAGGTAGGCCGAGATAAATTTGGTGTTCACACAATGTATCCAACTTTCATCGATCAAAAAATTTGCCAACGGGGCCACCAGACAGCTCACGCGGTAGAGTCGGCGCCCCATGTACCGAGGCTAAGTCCTGCGGCCCTGCGTGGTTGGCCTCTCTCTCCCCCTTTCACTCGCATACTGTCCTTTCCATAAATAAAAGGCAAAAAGCTTGCCAACGATGGGTGCTATGATACAGTCACCTCACTATCGGGTATAATTCACAGCACAAGGCTCACATTTAGATTTACTTATGATTTTTTTTTTCTTTATGGGGAAAAACAGTGTTTCCGGTTTCACCATTCGTGTTGAATTCTGCTTCGTTCCAATATTGCGCATGCTTACTGGAACACAAATGTACAGAGCTCACTGATGGACAGCTGTGTGAAATCCCCCTACCAGACCTCTGTGTTTAGTCCGGCCTTCACTCTCATCCTTCTATTTCACGCACAATGCATCCAGAGATGCAGCCATTTACATGCACACACAGGAACAGCTGCAGTAGTTGTTTGCACTGGTGTTTGGTGACAGCTGACTACCTGCTGCGTACATCACTCTACTTTCATTCCAGTCACACAGATTATTTCATTCTGCAGCAAGTGTCAGACTCTTCAGATCACTCATCTGCGAAACAAACAAACTGAATTTGCCCCTATTAAAATAGCACCACTGAAAGTGACAAATGATTTAGATTCATTTCAACGACAGAATTTTAAATGTTAGGACACCTTAATGAGAATGACAGCAGTAACATCAGTTAATTGAGACAAGAGTAGCCAAATGGCAGCACAGAGGCAGCTGCCATTAATTTTTCTCTCATTAATATTGGCGCCCCCAAGCAGGAAGCACTTAAGAGGAATCAAATAGGTTGTGTGGGTGGATGTGGGGATGGAGTGGCTTTGACTGGAACTAAATCAGCATTCATTGTATAATTCAGCAAAATTAAAAGAAAATACATAATGCACTACTCTTGAATCAAAGGCAAAACAGTAATGTATAGCAGCATAATAACTATGTAGGGCAACAGCCTAAGGTTATCTATCAGCTTATTCTGTATGAGTCGTGCAGAGAAAACTTTGTGCACTATATATAAAACATCTATATTTTTTATATATAGGGCAGCAAGTTTACTCATTCACAACTATATGGCAAAGGAGCCATCGGCTTTCTAAACAGTCTGCAATTGTCAACTGGCAATGTCACCATTGGCAGCCTAAAAGAATGCAACATTAAAATCAGGTCAAGAACCAGAATTGTTAATCTTCCTTCAAGCTGTATCATATTTTGACTTAAAGGACATTAGTTGATACAACGAAAAGGCAACATGACACATTTAGATTTACATTTACATTTAGGGCATTAAGCAGATAATTTTGTGCAAAGCAAATTACAATAACTGCATTTGTCGAAAGAAAGAAACCACAACATATCATTGCCGATAAAGTTAAGAGCGAAAAAATAGAAAACAAGTGTTAGGTCCTCATATGAGTAAAGTAGTAGCTGTTCAGCAGGATTCAGGATACCTTAAGCACAACAGTGCTATGATCAGAGTGCTAAGAACATAGAAGTGCATTTTTTTAGGGGGGGGGGGGTCATGCTATGCAGTCGAGGTGAAGTCTGAACAGGTGAGTCTTGAGTCTTTTGTGGATCATTAATATAACATTGACTAGCATGCAAAGACAAGGTATGATATGGTGGCTGCTAGACAGCAAGGTCTGCCAACAAACCCATAGGTCATTTCAAAACCAGATCAGAAAATCATATTGTATTAATTGTAGTATCTATCAAAACACTGCACATTGGTACATCATGTACTGGAGCTCCCCAAGATTATAGTAAAAACATATATATTTCATGTATTTGATACCTTTAGGCCACCAGGGTATCAATGAGTGAGTATGCCTCAGCCTTTCCATGGTGAGTGTGATTACAGTCGCTGTGACAGAGATCTTGTGTAAGCTGTCAATCGGCATCAGTCTTTCCCTGACAGACAGAGAGCCTGCGGTAACACAGTCAAACAGGGGGAAGTACTGTATGCTGCTATGCTGAGTAAGAGGTACAAGCCCCTGGGGTAGAGGGCTGCCTGACTCTGCTTTCCTGTAGTGAAAAGGGTCAAAGTCACTAGAGGATAATTAACAAAGAACAGAGTGCTAACAATTCGCCTATGATAAGTGCATTTCCCACTTCCCTTCCTTGCGATACATAGCAACTGTTGGTATCCAATGGACAAAATGGCCAGGAGAACTTCACTTGAGGAAAAATGTGCAACATACAGTAGTTATTTATGTTAACGGTTTTGCAATATTTCCTTAAATTTAAATGTGGTACAGGTATTTTAGAGTGTATTTTAGAGATAATTTAAACTTTCTAAAAATCATGGGTTCCCATGGGTCCTCAAGAAATTATCAAAGTTATTGTCTGAAAAGGTATATAGATTGTACCTGTAAAAAATAATGGCCTTTAGAAGTTGTAAAGATGAATCATGGTCACGGACTGACAAAGATGTCCTTGAGTAAGAAATTAGCATCACGCCATAAAAGCACTTCGATGAGTGGAAAAAGAAGGTTGGGAATGGCCAACACTCTCTTTTTAAGTCACAGGAACTACAATTGCGTGCTAGCCATTCCATTATATTCCACTATACTACACAATGCCATGGTTAAGCTCTTAAGCTTGCTTTGTGAGGATGTTTCCCCTCAATCAGAGGTCTTCAACGTTTCCAAGGACCCCTAAGCCTATAGTGACATGGGGGAGGGACCCCCTATTACATGTCATATACAATTGTGTTGCTTATTAAACAGGTCAATAATAATGTGTAGTGCAGCTTACTTAGTATAAAGTACTTTGTAATGATGTATGCATACAATGCTAAGCCATTAAAATACAAATTGTTGACAGATTAATATTTAAATTCATTTAAAATGTATAGAACGTAATATTTATAATATATTGCCATTTCTACATTACAATTTCACCTCATAACATTGAATAAATAAGATTTATATGAATTTGCTGGAATTCAAATGAGATAATTTATTGACCATTCTGTGAAACATGCCACCCATGAGCTCTATAGCCTGACAACAGACTGAGGGAATGTACGCACTGCGTTGACCCTTGTGTACACACATTGGAGAGAGAGGAAATCCATGAAGCAGATGGTAGGTGGTGAATTGAAGCCAGACTGTACACTAGGGCTGGGCGATATGACCTCAAATCAATATCACGATATATTGAGGAACTCACCTCGATAACGATAAATGAACGATAAGTAACCCCCCCCCCCCCCCCCCCCCGGCTAAAAAAATGCCACTTTAAAGGACTGTAAAACTACACTGTAGTTAAGATTTATATTATTTATTTGGTAGTATAAAATAACAAAGTATTAAAAATACAGTCTCTATAAACAAATTCAAAATATGGAGTTGTCAAGTAATCAGGTTCTCTATAACGGGAGAAACAAGTTGCATCCCTTGTAAACAAAATACATTTCACATTTGCCACTGGAAAAGTAAACAATGACTTGTGCAAAGGCAGTCTTTAGGCACAGTTTACATTTCATTTCTGATCGACATCGTCCTCGCTGAACCCAAAATGTTGCCAAACGATCGATGACGCATTTCTTTTGGGAACGAGGCGCTACCAGAATGCATTGCACAGCTTTTCACATAGACAATGAATGGGACGCGGGGAAACACCGCTGCCTGTGGACACGCACCTTTACTTCGGCTGCCGCGGCAGCAGCCGCTTCATCGTTTAAACCGGCGGGCTCCATTTTCGTCTCACCCACACTTTCCCTTCTTGTTACAGACTGGATGGGGTGGAGTCACAGGACTGCACACGCTGTATACGTAGTACAGAATATACCGACATGGGCAAAATGACGTCGGTTGTCGTCGTAAATTTCGGTATCGGTACATTTTCGGTGTACTGTACACTCACACATCTAATTTCACTTCTTATCCCACGTTGCTTATAGATCTACGTTATCATAAGCATTCCAACAAGCAATGCAATTTGCACTTGTGCAAGTGAGCCATAATTATTCCATAAGCTCCTTTCAATTGTCAAAGATACAAGCCAATTAAAATCAAATTCCGCTCAATATATCAGTGCCCTGGAGCTCAGAGGAGAGGGCTGGACTACTGACACTCATGGCCAGCTGTGGAGCACACAGCAGCTGTTGGAATTATAATCATTGGTTGTAAATAATTGCAGAACAGAGCGCCAAAAGGTTTCTAATAGGCTACTGTGCATATATCACAAAGTACAATTTTAGTTTCCGTTTTTGTCTGTAAAACTGCTGCAGTGAACACGACTTTATTGTGGTTTATTTGATGAGGAAGGATACAGCATACATGGAAAAACTGGGAACAGCTTTCTCATGCAAGTAAGTCTCCAGGGCACAATGAGGACACCACGGCAGACACACACTCTGCCTTTTCAAGTTACCTCACTCAGTACATCTTTAACACCTGCACATATTGCTTGTGTAAATAAGCAGTGCGGAAATAAAGTCAGGGACAGCTCTCGCAGCTCAATTTCCTCATTATCGTACGTAACGTAAATATATACATTGTGGTCATTTATCAAATTACTGATAGTCACGTCATGATCATTTTGGCAAGTTGTGTAGCACTCAGTGTGATTAACGATACATGTATTGGTATTGAACCGAAACGGTACGGGGGTCATGGTTCGGTGCGTGGATTTACACGGAGAATACACGGTATAAAAATAAATAAAACTGGCGCGCAACTTTATTACGGAACTACTGTTAGACGCCGTCCACATGGAAACGCAAGTCTTGTGTGTTTACCCTGAAAACGCACCTATTTTGAAACCGGGTCCCAGGGTGAAAAAGAAAAAAACGGCACCCCTCCGTTTCGTGTTCTTTTTCAGATATTCTGCCCGATCAAGCTCCGTCTCTTCTTCTGCGTTTTTGGTGTATTTTTGTAGCAGAAGCAGCGCCAAATAAGGGCCTGGAATATGTACTACAGACTGAGTCGTTTTCAGTGGATTCAGAGCTCCGCCTCCTGGCTACTGTTTACATCTTAAATTACGCAGTTCAGGCTGTTGCAACTAGCTCAGGAGAGATACTGTATGACACTAGGTGGTACAACCTGAGAAAAGCACAATAAAAAAGAATTGCCTTCTGCATCGGGTTTTTTTTCCGTCCCCTCCATTGCCTCGAACTCGTACCGAACCATGATGTCTGAACCGAGGTATGTACTGAACCGTGACTTCAGTGTACCGTTACACCTGTTGGGACCTCACGATTAGGACTACACAATGCGGCCTACAAAAGCCTACACATGCGGTCAGAACAAAGGGACAAAGGGGTCTCACCTAAGTGCGAAGTGCAATGTCACACAACTGGTGCCCTATTGGCCGACAACCACAGGTAACCCGGAGGTTCCCGGCAGCAGCCGTGAGCTTTATAAACCGAAGCCGCCTGGAGAACACTGTCTTACTCTTACGCTTCTCTTCCTACTTCCAACGCAACACCACGTTGCCACGGGAGGCGACCCCTCCACCAACAGGAGGTGGACACGACCCCCGCAGCAACAAGAGGAACCAAGCCGGTTCCTGCCTTCCAGCTACCAGACGCTGTCTGAAGTAAGCTGACTAAATCGCCAAGCCGCGATTATATTGCCGTCCGCGGAAGAAAGAAACACGAACTGTTTTCTTTATTCGAGTTTGATCAACGAGAGGAAACACGCTCCGCTCTCGTCTGGACTAAGCCGACTCATCACGTCCCCCGCTGACGCTGGGGCCCACGAACTACCGCCGCGAACGGCGTCATCGCCAGGACGGACTCGCAACCTACGCAACGACACCAGTAAGAGGCTATCAGTCTGGGCAGAGACATAAGTTTGATAGTGTAGGATATACTTGTAATTCTTGTTAACGTGTTTTAAGTTCTGATCACGGACCGCCGAGTCCGTTGTTTATGTGCTGCTGTATTTGAATGCTGATCGTGTACCCACGCCGCTGGGTTGATTTCTGTAAACAGTGTTTGTGACTAAACCTCAGCCATATTCGCGAGCTCAGTAAGCGTCACAACACGCCTCCTGAGCCTTAGAATATTGCGCGCGCAGTCTCCCCCTCTCTTTGTTTATGTCCCGCTAACACACACACGCACGCATACGCCGCCCCACATGTGCCCTACGCCAGCTGTTCCCGGCAGACGCTAAGGACATAGCTACATCCGGTGGCTGTACCCGGCCAGCTCTCGCTCTCTCGCTCTCTCTCTCGCGATCCTGTCGGACGTCAGTGGCTCCGCCCCTGAACGCTGTGAGGAATAGCTCTATCTGGTGGCCGCACCCGGCCATCTCTCCCTCTCTCTCTCTCTACACACACGCACGCACACACACGCGCACACACACGCGCGCACACACGCACACACACACGCACACACACACACACACACACACACACACACACACACTCCACGTGTGTCTCTCCTTCTGTTTAGCTTAGTTTGTGTGTTAGGTAGTTGGGTAATAAGGCTTTGTTAATTGCAGTGTTATTGATTGTGATCATTATTACTGATTTTAATAAATCTTATTATATTATAACTAGCGGTCTCTTGTGCTTGTTGTGTATATGTCACTGGATAACAGCAGGTTGTGAAGGCTAGTGCTCGAATTTCACGCCTTTTAATTGTTAAGATTGTTTTTATGCTTCCATGCCAATGATCACGATGATTGGCATGCGAGTATAAAACCTTTATATTGAGACTGAATACAGTTTTAGGTTATCTTTTCCCTGATCCCAGGGTGGTGCCCCGTTTATTCATGATTATACCATGATAATATATTAAATATAATTATTAATATCGATAATCATATTGACATTAATAATTAGCTGTTGGGACTAAGTGAATGGAGGAATTGTGAGGGAATGAGCATTCAGGGATCACCTAACCCAAAGGCACCTCAATTTCTTTCAGAAAAATTCCTTTTCTTGGTCTTCTTTTCGATAGTTGCCGTAATCCACCGCAAAGAAGCTTTCAGGCTGATCTATTTCATAGTTGATTTGTTATTTAGAAGAGGAAATTGTGCACTGGCAGGCATACACAGGGTTTCATTACTTACAATATGTTTTTCCATACATACATTTCCTCATTCATACATAAGCAAACACTTAGTGTGAATCCTATGCAGTGCTGTATAAGTGAGAGTCCTCGGCTGTGAACAGCGTCATACAAGACTACATGCATGTACAAGCAAAGTTCTCTTTCTTTCTTCACCCTTTCTTATAAAGACAGCTCAATAACAACAAACAATCCCACCGGACTCAATTAGCTACAGTTAAATAAATGGTGTGACTTTAATGCCCGCAAATGAGCACCCATTTTCTGACTAAAAATAGATTTTGTGTGTGTATGTATGTATGTATGTGTGTGTGTGTGTGTAGGCGTGTGCAGGACTGCATGTTTTTGTGTGTGTGTGTGTGTGTGTGTGTGTGTGTGTGTGTGCGTGCGTGTGTGACTTTATGCTGAAACTTCCTCTGTCTTGGGATCTGCCACAGAGCTCCCTGAGCAGCAGTGTGTGCTTGATTATTACCCTCCAATTCACCACTTCTGCGAACACACGCCTGGTTGGCAGAGGGAGGGCTGCCTCAGGGAACATGAATGCTATGAGTGACTATCATCCACTACCCGTATCCAGTGACGACTAATAGACGTTAAACAACAACAATGAAACAATTAAGTATTTTCTTCCCTTTCTATGTTTCTTAAATCTGAGATAGCTTCAGTGCAGCTTCAAGGTGATAACCAGGTTTTGACCAATATATATTGATCCCTATAATGATAGTAAGGTTGTCACAAAAGTATAATTGTAAATTGAGCGAGAGAGCATGAGCAAGAAGAATGATGCTTTGCAATACGACGTTCAGGAGTTGCACAAACAGGTAATTTACGAGAAAGTATTGCAGGAAACAAACGACGCAATGCAAACATCAAAAGAAGACATGATCTGTCAAAATGACACCCTGTGGCAGGAATTCCAGCATCTTAACAAAGAGCTCGACCTTGTTAAGGTCTGTGGTGACATGTACAACGAAACACTGGGTCGGATGGACTCGCTGCAGAAAGACAACGACAACTTGAAACAGCATACCCAGTTCATGAATGAGCAGCTCTCAATCCTAAAAAATGTTGAGGACAATCATGCTCAACTGGAAGCTGAAGAGAAAGTCTTGGTGGCACAGAACAAAACTGAGAGTCCTGAAAAAAACCCACTTTGAAGCCTTCCAGAAGGTTCTCAACCAGAGGAACCTGAAGGACAAGTGCGATCAGCTGAAGGAACAAACGGACGCCATGAAGCTGCAGAACGATGGAATCACCGAAGACATCCAGAGGTTGAGCAAAAATCTCGCTCCTTCCAATGGGTTCAAGGAAAATAACATGGAATAACACTCTGCAAAAACAGCTAGAGGAGCTGCAGAAAAAGCTCAATCACAAATACGCTTCTAGAAGAATGGACAAAAATTCCCATAAACACACTCCCAAACCTTGTGGAAAGCCTTCCCAGAAGAGGTGAAACTGTTAAAGCTGCAAAGGGTGGACCGACATCATATTAAACCCTATGGATTAAGAATCGGATGTCACTTAAATTCATATGCTAGTCAAGGCAGGTGGGCTTATACGTTTGGCAAAATTATGTAAGCCCTCAGAAATCAAGTAAATCCAGTTTATTCTGAAAGAATGTTAACGAGCAATATGTAAAGGTAAGACACAAACATTTATTTGCTGTAAACCTTTTTAAACCTTTGGATTGATACCTGGAGAATGCTTCAGACATGGATACCGTAAGTATGTAGAAACCAACAAACAACAACATTTCCTGTACCAAAGTATGTTCACAGTTCACATAGAAATAGAAAAGAAATGATAATGATACCACCCAAAAAAACTAACCCAAGCGCTTGGATAATTTTCCCTAACCGTTGGGGCCCATTCGTAGCGTTGGTGCACATGAAGTTTTATCCGGTCACAAGACTTTAAACTTGGAAACCAGGCCAGTTCACACAGTCTGCTTTAAAACAGTCCCGTCTCTCGGTTCCGTTCCAATGTCAAGTACTCACGCAACCTCCCGTCGCAGATGCAATATGGCGTTAGCCAGCCAGGCCGTAGAGCGATGTCCAGACAGCTCCGCGACAGCTCCGCGACGACTCCCGTAGCCCGGGCTACCAGCAACACATCCTCGTTCTCTATTGTACCTCGTCCGCCGTCCACTCCGTCCTCACGACCCGCACGAATGTCGTTCCTCGCGTCTGTGTTGTGAAGCAGGCTAGCTCTCTGCCACCGAGCTAACTCACCACAGCGCTAATGTCGGAACTAGTGACGGAGACCACGCTATCGCGGCTCGAGAAAAGAAAAACTAAACTAAAACACAATCGATGGAGATATGTGAAAAGAGTCCTCTGACCGATAAAGTCTCTCCAGGCAGTGGAATATCTGGGCCAACATTAAGTTCGAGTCTCCACACATTGACTTCTTTCTCTGCCGAGGAAAAAACACAGCCGCTCGTCTCTGTCCCGGAGAACTTCTAGAGACTTCCTCCCGCGGAAATAAACAATAGTTTTTCCTAAAACTGGAAAACTAAACCTTAATCAGTTTTAAAGGCCATATAATATTTTTAAACAATATAATACATGAATTACATAATTAATACATGAACAGTATTAATTTAAACAAAGTATTGCAAAACGGGAAACAGGGGATTCTGGGAAATGAAGTCCTACACCACTCCGTGTTCGAAAACAGTATAAAGTGATAGGCTGCATGTTTATATATATATATATATATATATAATAGAAGTATTTGTGAAGGGATACATGCAATAGAATAGTTTAGTGGTCCAATTAAGGATCATGTAGGAAGCTGCTGTCAGGGAAAGCATTGTTGTGAAGGACCAAGACAAGATGAATGAGAATGGCATATGCTTTAATTGTAACTGTGAAAGAAGAGCAGTAGAGGAGGGAAACTCCAAAGAAAGACCGTGTCAGCATACTGAAAGGATGCTACAGAGGAACTAAATGTATTAGCTTTGGTGTAGCCTATAGCCAACCCTCCAATCCCCACTCCATAGGATCTACAGAAAAGGCAGAATAATCCCTCAGCAACACAATTCATTTGCCTTGCTCCGATAGGACTATTTATAGCACATAAAAGGGATGAACGCCTTTTCTTCACCTCTGACACGGAACATAAAAATACCCTTCAAAGTTAACGCTCTACCAACAGGATCAAGTGTAAGCGAAGGGAACTCGCTCCCTGAATCAAGGGTGATATTATTCAAATAAAATCATGTTTTCTTCTGCTTCATCAAGGCACATTTAACTTATTTTTATTTCATTTTAATTTAAACTGCAATATAATTAATATTGATATAATGGAAACTACAACAGGGTATTTGGGCCACTGTAGGGGAAAAAATTTGCTAGTTTAAAGTGGCTCATTTGCTAGTTTATTACGATGCTAACAACCGGAATTTATGCTAGCTAACTTCACATGAATGTCGCTTTTATTTTTCTAATTCATCCATCCCAACATGTGACAATGCTTTGCTACAGTCCTTAGGGTGATGGCTGTTGAGGGTTATTGTTGGTTAATTTTATATGGGCCAAATTGTCATCTTATGGGTGTTTGTTGATTGGGTGGTTTGGCTAAGCTAGTGACATTCATGGGAAGTTTTCTAGCAAAAATGCCGGTTGTTAGCATCGTAACCTATCGCTAGCTTAGTCAAATCACCCAATCAACAAACACCCATAAGATGACAATTTGGCTCATATAAAATTAACCAACAATAACCATCAACAGCTATCACCCTGGACCGTAGCAAAGCATTGTCACACATTTTGATGATTCATTAGAAAGTTAAGTGACATTCATGTGAAGTTAGCTAGCATAAATGCTGGTTGTTAGCATCGTAATAAACTATCAAATTTGCAACTTTAAACTATCAAATTTGCAATTTTTTTTCTCCGAATATTGCCCACCTCTCTCGTCTCCGTTTTTTTTTTCTACAGTGGCCCTAATACGCCATCGTAGGAAACAGCCTCCAGTAAGAGTACACTATTTTATGCTGACCCACTTATTTTACAATAGTACCATTTAACCACAATAATCGGCCAATATTATTTCACAGGGATACATTTGTCTCACATTACATACATTTTGTATCTGTTGCAGCTAATAAGTCAATTCCATCATCAAAGTGTGCTTATTAAACACTGAATATTTTCATTTTAAGCATACTGCTGCAGATAGCCTACTGAAGCTAAGCTAAGAAATGACAGCATTCAACTTGAGAACAGCAGCACATAATTCAACTGAAATATGAGAGTGGATAGATCTGGTCGGTTTTATTTTCATTAATATGCCCCTTGATACTCATACCTTCACATTAAATCCCAATCATGTCTAGAAAACAGAATTAGATGTTTACATGGGGAAAGAGCACAGCTCCGGCATCTGGCACCAAAGTCCAAATTAAAAAAAAAAAAAAAAAACATAATACTTGCTACCCACCTGCACACATGCTAACCAATAGATTTACAAAGTTGTTGTCCGGGTATGTCACAGCAGAAGTAATTAGCATGACAGAACAATGTGGACAAAGGAAAGGGGAACAGTCTCAACAGGGCCCAGTTTGGACCCTAGTGATATGACCATCCCTACCATTATAACTCAATGTAATACCTGTATTTCTCAATTGTTGAATGTTAACAAAACAGCATCAACTTTGTGTGTTTATACTTTCCTTCTGAGCTATAATATAGCTTCCAAAACTGGCCTTCTGTCAAAGGATCAGCTTCCTCGCTGAGCTCTACCATCCATGAAAAGGGCGCACTAATTAGCCATGCTAAGACAAATCACACTGTTTTTCCTTGGTTCACTGTCCACAGCACCTTCTGTAATCCTCCGTTATCACACAGTTGGGGAGGATGGTGAAACTAATAACATTGTGATATTAGCAACATTGATCTGCAAGTGATAGAGCCAGGCGGGGCTAGTGGTTAATTCTGTCTGCATGAGCCACAGACCAGACAAATCCCTATTTTAATTATTTTCTTTCTCCTTGGCAATCCCTCTTATCAATGTTCTCTAATCAAACCATCTAATTAAAAAACAGGAAGAGTGGCAAGCAGGTGGCCTGACAAGGTTCACATGAGAATGAGACTGATAACTTGTGCTACGACCTATATGAAAATGAACATGTATGTATGATGGTTTCCACTCACTCACTTCAGGATTTAAAAGTCAGTCAACTCAAATGAGGTCAACCGTAGAATAACATTAGCATTTTAGAATAAGCAAGAAAACAATTTGTGAAGAGTGCCCTTGGTGCACCTGCAGCGTTCTGTCTTCAGAGGCGTATTACATTAGAGCTTTGTCAAGATAAAACTTTTTTTTTTGCCCATCTCTCTGTCTTTGCTTCTGTCTCATTCTGTCCGTGGGGAAAGTGGAGTTAAGAAAGATTGCAGTGCTGTGGGATCAATATGATGCTGACACCTCTCTGGCACTCTCCAAAAATCTCTACCAAGCAAAAACCCACTTGCAGGGGTGGGAGGGGTCTAATGGATCATATAACCACTATATCACTTTAGCTTCGACTTAACCCCTGATGAAGCATTGGTTATTGAAAAAGTAAAAAAAAATAACTGACTCAACTTCTAAGCAACAAAGTAATGTAATGAAGAAAAAAAAGGCAATTATGATGAGTTTGTATAAACACACACACACACTAATATATATATATATATATATATATATATATATATATATATATATATATATATATATATATATACACACAGACATATACACACACTAAAAAGGGGGAAAACATGACAATATACACACAAACATGAATTTCTACAACCGTCCAAACTAACCTAAACAGTTATAAATCAAGACACTGACTGTCCCTGACTATGTTCAATAGTGCAGCTAAGGCTTTTTACGGTGAAGGCCGACATTGCCTGTCACCCTTTGCCTCCCCAAGTTTATTGATGCAGTTGAGGAGAGTTTTTATGGAGAAACGCTGCTGTGCGGCCTGTAATTGCCGGTCAAAGCACGATCACCAGAGTTCATAAAGGTTCCTCTTTAAATATATCCAGCTTGGCCTAATGTCACCTCATACAAAAAAAGACTCTGTCTGATGAATGGGAAAAGAAGAGGTATTTCACCACCACTCTAAACACACACACAAACACACACACACACACACACACACAAACACACACACACCTTCGCGATAGCACCAGGTGAGAACTGAAGGTGTACCGAGTGTAAACACACACACACACACACACACGCACGCACACACACACACACACACACCTGTCCTCAAGAAGATTAAGATGTATTACACTTTAAACCAGCACGTCCTTGCTTTATTTCACCTTGCAGGTTCCCTCATTCTCTCTTCATCCCTCTTTTCTTTGCTCAATACTTGCAACAAATGTGAGCTTTCCAAACCTAAAATAAAGGGATAATATATGAATGAATGATGAACTTTGAAGCATGCAGAGGAAGATCACCACTATGTGAGTGATGAGTCTTGAACGATGACTCAGTCAATAGTAGGGCTGTTGGAAAGAACTTCGGGAATTCGATTATTCTTCCTAAAAAAAAACTGTACTATTTGAATACTGAAATTAGTATTACATTTTAGAAACGTGTTTTCTAACGTTAGCAAATCCTGCCCTCCTCCTTTTGACACATGATGAACAATAAAGTTTTCTGAATCACAATCTCACTATCAGGAATAGCCAATTTCGCTACCCGCGTCTCCATCGACTTATTCATCTGGAACGAGACCAACAGCAGGCTGTATGTGAGAAAGTGAAAGTAGAGCTGACGGTGAGACGAGGAGAGCGTAGCCATGGCAACGGGGACACAGCGTCCCACGGTGAATGGCAATGTGGTTGTTTTACTTTCTTAATTATCAGTTATGTAGAAAGCTGTCAGCTGTCGGTAATTAAACAAATTTATTGGTAATGTTTTTGGAACGCCCTCTAGAGGACAGGAAGTAAAACAACCACATTGCCGATAATGGTATTGGTAATGTACAGTATAAGCCTGTGTAATGTAGTTAATATTAATATTAGTCTGAATTTGAGCATTACAAATTTGAAAATAATTCAAATTTTCAAAAAAATATGGAATTCAATTTGAATAGTATTATAGAGGAAAATTGACAGCTCTAGTCAATAGGTCTGTTGCTTCAATTATATAGATGTTCCCAGGTGTCTGGAACAATTCAGTCAATACAAAACATGGTTGAAACTTAACTGTACTGCCGGATGGATATCTGCAAAATCATCTGTTATTAGGTCGTTCATTTTAAAAGTTAGAGACTCTTTTGTACTGCCAATAGGGTTTAAGTGGATTCTGTTGGTTGCGCTTGTAGAGATTTAGTGCAGTAGAGGCAAGTAACATTGTCTACAAAAAGCAGATCACTCCACTGGTATCAACACAATTGTGCTTGATTTAACTAAAGCAAGCGGATACTCCCTGGAAAGAAGGGGAATTACCTGACGCCCTTGGCTGATGTTATCACTTTGAATTACTTCTCAAGAAGGCTAGTTTTTCACAGCATGCTACATAAGAAGTGTGTGTGTGTCTGGTTGTTCTTTGAAAGAAAGTGGATGTTAGAGACAGAGAATAGGGATACGTTGTGGTTGAGCAGTGACCCAGATCAGACAGTGACATCTCCGTCCACTCGGGATGCTCAGGAACAAGATGTTCTGCTGTTACTGCGGCATGGACACCCTACAAACGAAGATCCACCTTTGAGGTCATCAGTTGTTTGATTTTAAATCAAAACAAAAAAAAGAAGTAACTTACTGAGATCATATCACTAATGAATGTAGAACAATGACATGTAAAAAGAATCACAAGTATATGTTTTTTTATGTTTTGATTTTGCTCATTTTTTATTTTTTGTAAATGTGTCCTTAGCTAAGAGCACACACACACACACACACACACTCACACAGGGCAGTACACAGCCCGATGCGTTGCAATGACTTGGCATTAAAACGCTGCGTGTACTTTTCCTCACTGCCCTGCTTTTCAAATCGAATTGGCGTACACAGTGTCCTCTACACCAGACCACTGAGTGCACTGTGCTGTTGGACAATTGATTTCATATGTTGCTTTCCTTCTAAGCCTCTTCTCTCAGCCCACCCTCTTCCTCCATCTTGGCTAATTACTGTGATTGATTAATCGACTGTCCTGTGAAACTATGTCACACCCGAATCACAACTCTCAAAGAATGATTACGGGAGGCGAAGGTTAAAGGCACAAATATCTGGCGGAAAACTGTGATGCTGTCCAAGTAAGGCACTTGAAATTTTATTTACATACAGCCGCCGTCTTTTGATCACACCATAACAAAAATCCACTGAAGCAAGCCCCTTTTCTTTAGATTACCAGCCCAGGAAGTAAATTAAGGGATCAAAGCAAGCTGCAGGATGACACATCAGCAGAAGCTGCAGAAAGTGTGTAACTATCGTTTTCACAAAAACAAAGAGGAGAGACGCAGAAACAAGAGATTGATTGTAGTTTTAGGTATAGAGGATGAGCAGACCCCTTGCTCCTATGTCCTGAAAAGTAGAAGCGTTTTGGGGATTGTAGATGAAGATAAAACCAATTGATAAGAGGAAAATTCACAAGCATATTTTGTAACTGGCATAAGTGTATTACATTACAGTAGCTACTGAAATATTTGGTCGGGCTGCCGTTATCCACTAATTCTCTTACTCTCTTATCCTTAAACATAATTAGTTGATTAATGTAAACGATTAATTTTTCTGCCAAACAAACTTCAATCTGTGTGGGTTGCTGCATGGAAATCGACTGTTTTGCCTTCAAAAACAAATTTAATGGAATTTCTGAGGTAGCAGGCAGGTATCTGTATGTCAAAATATTGCATATGGCATATGTTGATGCATTGTCAGCGTCAGCATCGTCACTTACGCTGACTAATCCCGGTAGCCTGAATATGGACATAAAGAATCAAAGTTGTCTCATGAGGACGTTAAGGGGAAAAAAAGAATAAATAAATCAAATCCATTTGCGGGCCCAGGGTGCCAATGCGCATAACTTCAAATATGTCTCTGTGCACAAATCACAAGCCATTAGTGCATCTGTGGGACTGTAAAAAGCGACAGATTGGATCCCAGTGGTGCAGTGCTTAGTAAACACAACTAAAGAGACACCCAGTCAAGGCACAGTGATCTGGGTCATTACCTCTAACCTCTGCATGTTCTCTGGTCTCACTGGGACGAGGTAACACATGGCTAGACATGCTTACACAAACACATTGCCATCCAGGCTGCTTGCCTCTGGGGAACCTGGTTTATAGGTTTGACTAAATATTGCTGAGTAAATTGCTGCACCTGCTAAAAATAATTCAGATGTTCACTGATGGCTAATTATACGTAATAAAGAAGAATATAATGCATTCTCATATTCATTTGCTGTGGCGTAATTGTGACAAGATACCCTAACTTAGAAAGCACACAAGCAGGCCTGGAAGGATGTTTTGGCCAATTTTCACTAACCTAGCTTTCTGCCCTCCTAATCCTCTCTGCTCTCAAGCTCTTAGCCTGAGCAATTAGACGGAGGGAGTAACAAAGTGTGGGGTGCTGGGATGAGCCAACTCTGGAACATCTCTTGGCGTGTGGCACATAGTTCATAACGGCAGATTGATCATGGCATGTTACAGATTGAGTCCTCAATCAAGTGCTGCTGTTAATAAATCCTGACTCAGACAAACAGACTTAGAGTGGCTGTGGTGGAGAGGCTGGCGAAGACAGCTATTGATCTTATGGTCAAGCACAGGCCGATAAGTCGAACTATGGTTTTAGATGTATTAAGCTGACGGTGCTGGGGGAGCATGAATACTGGGGAAAGAAGACATTCAAGATGACAGCAGAGCTGACCTTTTGAAATTTGTTTTGAAAGTTGATCAATTGCGCAAATTGAATTTGGTAGACCTGGTTATATAGGCAAGCAATTCGGAAGTTCTTTCCAGAACATTTAATATTCAGGTGAATCATGACAGGGATTGTTCCCTCAAGTTAACCAAAGCTTAATTATAAATGACTTACATTTTGTGTTTTTATCTTATAAGTTTCAGATTTCTGCCTTACTCCCTGCCACTAGGAGACTATCAAACCCTCTGTGTCCGTCTGTCTGCTCTCCTCCATGCTGTAGGTGAAGGTCAGGGGCCCAGCACTGTCATTCTGCTCATTTTCTGTAACTGTAGTATCGCTCCACATGGTGGAATTAGCAAGCTATCATTAGCTAAATAATAAAACTACGGTAGTTATTGCTTCATCTTCACAGTTGTGACAGCATGGGAAATCACATTGAAATCACCAGATGATCAGTCATTAACACTGAATCACTAGATTTTGTAATGTGCAGATAACTTAACTGCAAGTCCACAGAATGCAACGGGCAGCTGTAATTATAATGCAAGACCACGTTATGGAAAAAGTAGAAAGGAAAGGTGCAGTGGGTAGAAGCAAGTGGGTAGGGGAATCTGATTAATGTTTGCTTATTACATGACATTGATTAGTCCCATACCTTCAGGAATTGGCCTTGTGAGATTAGGGCAGATTTGAAAAAGTAAATGAAAAGTCAAGCTTAAACACAGGTTTAAGTGCGCAGTTACTCTTAAAAGATTTGACTATTTCAGACACCGAACCATTCCATTGGCCCTTTCGATTGGATCGCCTATTGCTGCTCTCACGATTCAATGTTATAAAAATAGAAACCAACCCAGGTACTAAATAAAACACATCTTAATTCCTATCCATGACTTTGCAAAAGTATTACATTTACAATATATCAAACTTGTGAAAAAAAAAAATCTGCGTTCTACACGATTAATCTTTTAAGAACCCCAGCAAGTACAGCTGCAGGCCTGAGTCGTCTGCGGGGAAAGGTAAAGTGGTAGATGAGTCTAGAGTGTCTTTGGAGGTAGGGAGGGAAGAAAAGCTTGTAGGTCAGAGAAAAACCGACAGGGATCTAGTTCCAACAAGATAAAAGCTTGTGATAGATGCAGCTGGTATATATAACCCCCTCACTATGCAATCTGGGGGCTCTTTTTTTGGTTGCGCTTGACGTGATGATCCTTGACGTGCGTCAGGGCTTCATTACCATCCCTCACATCAGCCGTGAGACATTTCCAACTCAACCAATGTTTATCTCTGCATGAGCTTTCTCCGTTGTAAAGTTTAGAGAAGTTTAGTTGCGGGCTTTAAGATTTGCATTTAATTCCCATTGCAACAGACGGGCAAAGTTAGGGGAATACATGAGTCAACAGTAATCTGTGTCTGTGAATGCACAAAATCAAAAGCAAATCATCTGCTATGCACTTCACGAATACCTTCTTCGGCTATGGCTCAAACTCTGGAATCTGGAAAAATGTACTGCAGCCAAGCATGCGATTCATTATCCTTTGTTTGCTTTTGTTTTGGATGATTTGTATTTGGGTTTCATGAAGAGCGCCCCGCTCACTGTAAATGACGATAGGATGTCTAATGAAAGACGATAGATTTTCATTAGACAATCAGATCAAACTGTCTCAGAAGCTTTATGACACCCATATAGCAGAGAGAGAGAGACGGAGACTGACTGAGAAAGAGAGACAGCAAGTCGGAAAGACACGATATAGTCAGACCCTCAAAGACGTGACCAGACTAGTGATGTTGTGGTGAATTACCGGTAAAGCTCCAAAGCGAAACACTTCCATTACTCAAGCAGTCCATGTTGTTAGAAACAGGCCACGGCATTAAGAAAGGGAAAAAAAATGTATTCAAACATTCACACAGACAATATACGCCCACTCAACCATTGCACAGTATCCATTTAAAAACACGTATATGCAAAGTGCCCCTGCATTCCCTGCCAGTACTCGACATTCCCTTGCTGAAAATAACTGCTTTAGTCCCCATAAGTACAATAAATTATCTTTTTATGCAGGGGACATTGGGGATCACAGGTGGGCAACTATGTTCTTGTGCCGCCAGGCATACGATGTCCAGATACGTTTCCCAATTACTCACTTCCATACAAACTCTCACCGTGACTGTATTATTGGAATCAATTCTAGAAAGGGGCGTAGATCTGGCAGCGAATAGCTTGACATGATGGTCACCACTGTGGAGTCCCACTAGGAGATCATGTTTGTTACCCACATGGTAAATAGCAGCTGGCATTCCCACACATTTACATACAAATACAAAAACATATATGGTTGTATGGATACATACACACCAATGCAAACAAATCCGGCAATGGATCATCTGAGACGAATGATAACAGCAGCAGAGCTGCAGTAAAACTAAACTTAAATCTCATGAGCCCCAACATGAAAAAAACAAAACATCTCTTTTGAAAACACAACAAAAGGTAAAGGAGGAATTTATCTCCACCAAAATGAACTCCCATCAGAAACTGGAGAAAACAGCGCCTGGGATTAAGAGGCTATTCCAAAGACCATTCATTCTCACTCAGGTGAGTCAACCTAACAGCCAATCAATATATATCCAGTGTTCTGTACTCTCCTGCAACAACTCTTTATCTCTTTCTGGCACAAACACACACACACACACACACACACACACACACACACACACACACACACACACACACACACACACACACACACACACACACACACACACACACAGAGAAAGAGACCTGCTCCATCCACAGGTTGGGACAAGCTGACTCCTATCACCACTGCAGGAAGGCCATATGCTTGCTGGATGTCAGTATCCCAAGCCCATAGGGTAATGTGTTAAAAGAAAGAGGACAAAGAATGAGAGGCTGCCTAGAGGGATCAAAAGTTGTTGGGCTCTCACATCTAACGGGAAGAAAAAAAAGCAGCATTTACGCAGGGAGCTTTATGTTGCCAGCAAAGGGTTGCATGATAAAAAAAAAAGAAAGAAAAGATGTCCCTCATGGGAAAAACAGTTTGCAAAAGTTACCAGAATGGAAAAGGAAAACATAAGTTTTGTTTGGGAACACTTTCTGTAAAATGGTGCAATCATTGAACTGCGATGTGGGAATGTTTTCCAGCCATGGGAATAATGGCAATATTCTGAGTGGTTTCAACTCCAGATTCAGGCACTTTATACTATTTACAGTATCCAAGGTGTTGCAAGAGCTGCTTTCAACATCTCAGGGGAGCACTACTGGTAGATGAAAATGTATCACAGTCCTTTGCAAAACAATTGAACGCCAAAGAAAATTACGAGTCAGATAGATGCAAGTTCCACTTAGTAGCAAACGGGCGAATGAGCATCTGGCAATTGGCGGGGGCGTCAGACGTTATTTACATTGCTTCAAAGTGGATGGTGATGGGGAAGAAAATCAATGTGGATGCAAACAGTGTAATGGCAGAGTAATGTGTTCCCCTGGGCAGGCAACAAGGAAGAAGTCCTGTCAGGGTAATGCAGAGTTGAGGCGGAATTCAGTTGCTGTTTTTACCAGCCCTTCCCACTGCCACATTCAATCCACATGCACATCTCAGCTCCTGAAGTCAGTCTTCAAGCCTGTCTTCTCCTGCTGCCTCTTAAGAATGCTAACTCTGCCGGCCCGCCAATCAAAGCAGTGGATGATATGGAAAACAAGAATGTAAGGGACAATCAGATTCACATATAGGGCGATGTTCTTGATGGAGATTGACCAAAACACACACACACACACATCCCAGAAAACTGGGATAATGCAAATTAGACATGCTCTCCTCTGAGCCTTTGAGGATCAATCAGGGTAGGGTTTTTCACCCTGATTCCTGGCCTTTTTCCCCCCTCTATGTTACCACTCAACCTGTCCATCAGCTATCAATCAATACTACTCTTAAAACTCCCCACAGTTTGAATTAAGCAGGCAGTGGGGTGCCAACACTATACACACACACGCTGCAGCTGTGAAATAAAACCACAGTAACCCTTCAGGTCTTGTCATTTGTTCAGGCCACAAGGATATATCAGTCCGTGCCTTCTGAGTTTAGATAAGAAACGTTACACTTGAAAGCAACAAATAAAGGAGTTGAGAATAAAAGAATGCAGGTATAATCCATAAGCCTCTTCTGAAAGAAAGTTATATACATATCCCCATGTACAATAAGCTTAACAAGACAATTATTTGATCCTGAACTGGATTGTAAACTGTAATTCAGAGTTAATAGCAGACCTGAAATGAAGTCAACATCCCTTTACCATAAGTTCGCCCTGTAAAACCCAGTGTGATTAAATCACAGACCGGTCCAATTATATGGTGAAAGAGAGAGAGAGAGAGAGAGAGAGAGAGAGAGAGAGAGCACAGTCATCCAGCCCCACTGAGTGGTGGACTCACTGAGCCGTTCTCTGAGAGGATGTGCGAGGCAGCATCATAGGACAACTAATACTCTACCTGACCACTTTAATTGGCCACCAGCTGGGGAGATGTTAGGCCTCCACGCATCTATCTAGTACTTCCACCTCCATCCTCTCCTCCAAAGGCCCCGCCCTCCTCTCCACTTGTCTGTTGTCTGCCCAAGCTTGATCCTGTCACCTTTCATCTGCCCTTACTCATCCCTGCTAACTTTGAAATTATAGAGACCAAACTACTATAGTGCTGAAAATTGACTGTTTAGCTTTATGTTTTGGATGAAAACCACCAACAGTTTTGAAGTCAACACTTTCACATGTAGTTGACTTTAAAACCCCAAGCTGGCATGTCGAGAAAAAACATTAAACAATGGAGGCAAGCTAGCATGTCTGCACAGTGGCCTCCGTCCCATGAGTTGCCTTTTCTTTGCAATGTGCATGATCAACTGTGTCTTGCATTCTGCATCACTTGCCAATAGCCCTTCTCCCTCTTTTCTAATCACTTCCTTCCCACTCTTTTCCCTTGCTCTCTAAGAAAGCAGCCACCCTGCAAGTGTACCGCCATAGGTGCCCCGGCAACAATCGGCACCAAGATGACAAACCCAGTAGAGGTTTTGGGCGTCCCGTAAGACTACAGAGAGCAAATCAAAGTCTGGGACAAGCCGCTGATGACATCGTAAAATAGGCAAAACAAGCACAGTCAGGCTGCAGTCTGTGGGAGTCTGGGAAGCGATCAACTCTCAGTTGGCCATGCAGAGATTTCAAAGAGACTTTAATATCAGGCTACAAGGCACAATTCTCAGTTTTAAGAGCGCTCAGAGTCAATCAAGTTCTTCTCGGGAAGTGTTTTTGCTTAACTACTGAGTGAATGAGTGAAACTGACACAAGTTTCTAGGGGCCATCTTACTCTAAGATGACTTCTCATATATTCTTTCTGAACCCTTTTCCTCTATCAACAGTCCTTTATCCCTCCATCTTCCTCTGTGTGCGACTGTGCGTTTCAAGTATTTAATAGCTCAGCCGATGCTACCCCTTGTCCCTTCCTGCCAACTGCCTGTGGCTCTAACTTCAAAGTCTCCTCCGTCTTTTCTTGTCAATCCAAATTGCTTGTCTCCTATGTTCCTGAAACTAATCCCGCAAAGAAAGTGCAGTGGATTTTTCCGGGTGTATTAACAGGTGCATCCATCCGCCTGTATTCAGCCAAGTTAAAATGTCCGTGCCAACATTAGCCTAGTGAGTGAGAGGACAAAGTGGCAGCGAGTGGGTGAACAAGTACATCTGTTTGTACAAGTTCTAAGAGTGCCAGCACAAATATATGGAAGTCTGACTGAAAGTGTGAATACTTTTTGTGCACATGTCCATTTGTGCCCATATGGGCTCGACTCTCTCTCTCTCTGTGTGTGTGTGTGTGTGGGTGAAACAACACTATACGGCTCTGGCAGTGGCAATCTAGCTCACTAATTACTTCCTGAGCTGAGAGAGTTGTCAGAGAGAGGAGGAGCTGCCACAGATGGTGAGAGACCCACACTGACACCGGGATATCCTACCTCTCCATCATTAGAGCTGAGCATGTGTGTTTGTGTGAGACTGAGTAATTGAAAGAATGAGTGAGGGTGTGTGACCATGATTGAGTGCTGAAATTATGCTTTAAAACCACAGACCGCATGATACACCCACACAGGTAAAAGGATGCCACCTAGATCTCAAATAAAAATGTATTATTTTCATTTTAAAGATACTACCGGTCGCACTTGATTTTTGATAAGCGTGATGTTTGAAACAATTCCCACTCCTCTGCTACGTATCTAGATACTGTCACTCTAAGCCGGCTAAGTTCCACCGCACCTCGTAAACACCCATCCACTTCCAAACATCCTTCATCCAGCCCATTGTCTTAATCTGCAAAAGTGCCTGAGGGCAGTTAGCGCACCAGTGGACTTGACTCCCCGTCCGCAGCTCAACTTGCTCTCCAGACAAATTGCTGGAGGCTGACTACTCACCACTGTGAAGAGCCCTCGGTGCCGCTGACCTCGAGCAGGTCATAGTCGTCCTCCAGCTGAAAGTCGGAGAAAACCAGGGCAATCGTGTCTCCTGGCTCGGCCAGCACAGTCCAGGTGCAGTCGGCGTTGTTGTTGTACTCAGCTGGATAATTGGGGGTGGTGATCACCCCACTCTGGCCCCGCAGTGTCCCACCACACCCATCATCCGCTGCAGGGAGCACACAGGAGACAAAGTGTTGTAACGCTTAGTAAAAGAGGGAAATGTAAACAAAGAAAATCACAGAGCGCTGCAGAGATAACTGAATATGTACAGACAAATGGAACCAGTAGGAGAGGCAAGACAGTAAAAGGCTAATAAACGACAGCTTAAGATCATGTTTGACCCATAATCAGTCATATTAAAATTATAACTGGCTATGGTAAGCTTATTCAAGATCAGCACCATAGCTGCCGGACTATAAGACGGCATTATTATATGAAGACTCCTTTTAAAGATAGGGCACACTAACACTGTACAAAAGATACATAATACAGTGCTCTATTGAAGTAAAAAGCTCACTCTGTACAACAAAAGCTAGAACTCCCTCATCTGAAACAGACTGTCCAATGTTATAAAAACGCAGATATGTCTTGAAAAATAACATTATATTATGTTCCAGGATCTCCAGACAAAAATACATTGGCTGTATATGGATCAATACAGGGATTAACAACAATATGTCTAAATTAGGAGCCTAATTGGACAAATACCAATAAAGCTCAATTATTATCAATCTGCTGAACCGCTTTGAGAACATAGATATGCTGATGACTGATAACATGAAGATGCAGCTGTACTGATTCAGCAGGAGAAGTCTTGCAAACTATGTCACATAGGCTTAACTTTTTGGTTGAGGTGTTGCCAGGAACCATGTGTGCTTTTTAAATATGTATTATTTATTTACTTATCATGGCTGCAAATTATCTTTTTGCCACTAGCCAAATTGCAGATGAGTATGAAAATGTGCAATGAGTTACAGCATATTGTTCCTTTGTCTGAATTTCTTGCCAAAGGCCAGAGAGACACCAGTCATAGGATTTCAAAATGCCCTAGAGTGCTTTTACCATCAGCACATAGCAGGGTAGAGTGTATGATGCAAACTAATGCAATGTAGGGGGGGGGATTCAATTCTGATTAATTCAGATTCGTGTAAATTAACGCAACTCTTCTCTCCTCAAGACTGCTTTAAGGAAACCATTAAATAATTAAGCCTGCCCATGTTCATTATAGCTTTGAACAATACAGTCTTATGAGATAGCTGAACTGCAATTCCTGTGTGAAAATTGTGGAAAAACACACTCAAATATTGTGTGTATACATGTCAAAAAGGGGACACATCAAAAGAAGCTTTTATTGACACAACCACACTGTTACGATTAAGAAACGGTGTGTGTGCCTATCGCTATGTGTGTGTGTGTGGCTGTGTGTGTGGGATTCAAAGGGGGGGCTCAGAGGCTCCTGGGCCTGTCTATCATCTATCCTACCTGTCACCACGGCAACCCCCCTAAGGGAGGGCAAGCGAGTGTACGGACGAGCGGAAACTTGTGAGGTGTGAACTTGAATAGGAGGGAAACCACGACAGAAGGGCGAGGAGAAGGGGATGAAGAGGATGACAGGTGACAAGCGAGGAGGGGCGAGACAAAAGTGCAAAGGGAGGGTGGACAATGAGGAAAGAGAGATGGCGAGAGGGGTGACAGGTGATTGTTGCAATGGGAGTGACAAGAAGTAGAAGGAAGACAGAAGAAAGGATGAGGAAGTGCATTGATATTCCACACGAGACAGTTTCTTCACACTTGAAGGGAAGTCTCTGACTGCAAACTCTCCGCTTCACCTTGACTCTCTCCATTTCGTGGCTCCCAGTGGCCGATGCGAGCACTCTACGAGAATGGAAACCTGAATGACTATGCCATGGACAGGATTAAACCAACAAAAAATAGTTGGAGAATTCGATATGTGAGGTGTGCACAAACTTAGAAATGCTTTCCTCAGTCAATTGTAGATGTCAGGAAACTTCCCATGGATGAACAGTACGCAACTACGCATGTTCAAGCTGTCACTTTGGATGTCATGGTTTTCAATGAAGAGTAACGAGCTGCTTCAGTTCCTCTGAATGTCATGGTAACCATGGGAAAGCACGAGCAATGCAAGCAAACTATAAAAAGAAAAAACATTCATGCTGTGAAAAGTGCATATTTATATGGGCCAAACATAGACACAGCTAAAGTTTGAAAACTATATCTGGGATTTTAAATGGGACAACTAAATGTAACACAATGCCATTAAAAAAATAACAAAAGTGCCTTTGTAATCGGTAGAATAAAGCATGTGCACAAACCAAAGATAGAAAGATAAGTGTGTGTGATGCTGAAGGGATGAGCTGTGGCATTTAGAACTTCAGTCAGAAAGTAAGCCTTTTTTTCTGGAGAGATACGCTTCGGGGTTGGGAGAGAGTGTCAGGATAACAGAATAAAAGAGTGATGTGAAATCACTCATAGGTATACTCATCACAAGTGATGTCGTTTTTCGGATTATAGCTAAGAGAACACATTGATGAGTATAAGACAGGATGTGTATAACATTATCTGTGCCATCAATGGCTGGCTGTTATCTATGGCCCGACAGTGCTGGCACGTTTGCCCTCTCCTGAGTCCAGCGTGGTCACCGTGCCAGAATGTTCTCCCCTGCTCCCGAAGTACACCGTCAGTTCGGCTCTTACACATATGGGCCAGCTCTATAATCGGACATTAGCAAAACACTTATGCATTATTAAGGAGCACTCGGGTGTACATGTTGACTTTTATGTGACTCTGGTAGACCTCACTTAATCACAGGGGAAAATGTTTCTTTCCTTTTTGTTTTTTTTTGGGGGGGGGAGCATGTTTGCCTTTTATTGAGTGAAAGGGGGAGAGAGATGGGGATGACGTTGTAGAAAGGGCCGCCGGTCGGACTCAAACCCGACGCCGCTGCAGTGAGGACTCGTCCTCGGTACATGGGGCACCAACTCTACCACTGAGCCATCCCAGCACCCCAATTGCTTGTTTCTAAAACTTGTTTGTGTGCAAATTTCTGCCGAAAAGGTGCCATCAAACCCAGGAAGGAGCTTTTTTTTTTTTTACATTTAGATGTGTAGTACTTGTGCATCTTTGTGTGAGCGGGTAAGTGAGGTCTGTGCTGGCGTGCGGTGCCCATCCATGTGTGCTCCTATGTGGGCTTCCTGACTCCCAGCCTGGTTGCAGATGGCACAGTGTCTCCGAGCTCGGCTCTGCAGGCACACTGACGAACCGTTGGCCACATGCACACATGGGCACAACGAATGGACATACACAGACATGCAAACTACCATGCACAGTACATAGCATGCATTTCAATTATGCGAGTGTTGGCTTTCACACAAAGCAAACATCCTGCAAAAATGATGAACAATAGTATCGCAACTCCCTAAAGTGAACCATTTTCAAGAAGTGCGTCATGGTGGGTCAGTTAACACACACTGGCAGGTGTCACTGCCGTAGGGGTGCTTGCTAACTGTGAGGGAAGGACAACTGGCACAAGCACCAGACTGGGGAGCAAACACATGAGGTCCTGTCATAGTAAATAAGATATCAGTACAAACCACAGAAAACCGTGTCAGGTCATGTGGAGGCATGTGTAAATAATGTGAGTGTGTGTGGGGGCTGGAAAGTGGATTTAATTAATTGGCAAATAAAAGACTTAGGGGAAAGGTTGATTACCCTTCATTGTGCCAGCAAGGGCAATGCTGGCATTTCTAATACTATGATTTGATGAGGCAAAGTTTTTCAGAGAGATTCAATGTTTAAATTGTATGAGTTTAAATAATGGGTGGATTACTTTTGTGCATGTTCAGTAGGACATTGGGTCCAGCCATTCTGTAAGTTAACTTTAGTCATTTTTGCAAATATATAGGAAACTACAATTGACTATCCGTGGCATATCGCTGAGCTGGCTTTCAGTTCTTAGGATCATACATTTTCCAACAAAGCAATTTGAGGTGATTAAGTAATTTACTCTGGCGAAAAGGTCTTAAAAAAAACAGTTCTGATAGATGGTTTTACACTGTTCCTCATACATACCTCGGCAGTAGGGAAGGGGGAAATCCCAGGCAGCCGTTCCCGCTGAAGTGGCAAGGCAGGACAGGGTGGTGTGACCCTCCAGCACATAACCGGGGCTGCAGCTGTAGCGGATTTTGTCCCCAATGTTGAACGTGGACCCCTGCTGGAGGCCATTGAGTAACTGTCCGGGATTACCACAAGTGTAGCTGGGCAGAGCTGGAGAGAGAGGGAGGAGAATAGCCAGTTAATGAGTTCATAATATCTACTGAAGTCATTTCCATTGCCAATGTTCCTCCTTGGAAAGCTTCAGATCAGCCATAGTAGTCACTCATGGATGCCCTGTTGACCAACACTGCTTGTCCAGTCATGTATCTGCATGCAAATAAGTGAGTGAGCTCAGTATTTACATAACCTTGTCTAATTGTGTGTTATTATGCAAATCAAGTTGAATGGAAGTTCAATATCTTGGTCCTGGACCTCTCGCTTCAGTCTTGATGTAAAAGACACGCGGTTGTAGCTTCTGTTATCCACACACACACACACATGCACACGCACAGACACGCACACGCACAGACACGCACACGATCAGACACACACACACACACACACACACAGTGAGAAAGCTGCCCAGAGCATGTGCTGGACTTTGGATGAAACTCAGTTTCTCTACAGGGTCTGGGCTGAACGGAAACACAGAAACACAGCTTACTGGAACCTCAACATCACACTCAATACACACTTGCTTTTCTAATCTATCCGCCAGCTATCATATAGATGTATTATGACATATTTCGAAGGCAATTTGTTTATTTTGGCTGCAACATATTTATCTTAACAGGAAATACAGCCCCACATGTATGGGTTTGACTGGTTTTCTGAAGGAGTTAAACAAATGATAATCCTAGAAACACATTGCTTTTTGGCATGTCCCCACGGTCTGTGATAAGTCAGTGACAAAAGTGTGTCTTACACTCAGACGTGGCAGGGAGACTTGTGGACACCACACCGATGGCCCATTAAGTGTGATTAAATAGATGCTGTAATGGTAATTAAGTGTTTGGGCTCACTAAGGAGCAGTGACCAGTACATACCATGTCACAGCACTGTGCTTGAGAATCACTGCCATAGCAATATTTACATGACCAGCCATCATGATATGATCATTATATGATAATAATTGCATGGGAGGCACACTATAAGCAGAACTGAGCACTAAATTAACAATTAACATTAACAAGCTGTTCTATGAGTTACTTTTCATTTTACAAAAACACTTTTGTTTTGTTTTTTTGTTTATCCTTTCCCCCCTTTCTAGCCTGACTAAGTCTTCCCTTCAGCAAGGTCTAACAAGGACGGATCAATCATTTTATCCAACAGTGCATTCCACAGGGCCTGAGCTGTGGAATTAACTGGCTGGTAAATAAATAGACTGCAAACAGTTTGTGTCCAGTCCACTATGAGACAACAAACATGACCTTTAAGTGGTAGATTTGTGGGTGTACCCCTCACAAAGGTTACCTGAGCTGTGAAGTTACGAGACAGTGTAAGCTTTTCGTAATACCATTTCACAGCTTCATGTCTATCTATCTTCATAGATGGAGTTTTTAAGGGGTTTGCAGAAAACAGACATATCCAAAATAAAGGCAATGTACTGCTGTCTCACCAATAACCAATATCAGACAAGGTCAGTGTTTGAGAAAGCAATTATTGATTGGCAGAATACAAATGGCTATAAATATAAAATGTCAGAAAGATATTGTATCACACAGTATTTGTATGTTGTGAGTTAAAAACAATTAAGAATGTGAATAAAACATTTTTCAATTTGTTTTGTTTCTGTACCTTTGGAGTTAATAAACGTTCATTATTCTCGCATTAAATAATGCAGTCTGCCTATGTTCATTTTTCCATTTTCATTAAAGATATGTCATACATTTGTTCATTAATTGGTTAAGCCATCAGTTTTGCATTGATTTCCAACCTAAAATATACAAGTAAGAAGTAGCCAGTTTCAGCATTGTCGGCCAATAGCAAAACATACCAGAAAAACCCATGTCATTCATGCTCCCTACTTTTCTAAAAAGGGTTTTTAAGGGTACACTCAGCAGTGACTCACTAAGTGCAGAATCCTGCAGCTGCACGTTGCACTTCCAACACCTCAATCTGAGATTTCACAGCAGGTGTGTCCCTTCATCCGTTGAAGGTAGAACACCTGCTCAGACAACACAGATTCTGACCTTAATGACTCTTTTACAGTACCTGGTTAGGATTCGGGTAATCTTCCTCTGGCGTAATCCTATACCCGTGATGGACTGACTCATCACTGTCAGGCTCCACTGTGCCATAGCCTTTATTTTGACCGGCCAATGCCACCTTATTGCATCTTCTCTTCCATCATTAACAGATTAGCATATACACAAGGACTCTGTCGGCTTAGCATACCAGCTGCTGGGACTCATGCGTCAGCATGGCCACGGGTGGCCCTGGTGGCATGCAGGTAACTGCTTCACCCCTGTGGTTGTGAACATGTAAGGCTGGATCAACATAGCTCTAAATCACAAACGCTTTGAGTCGAAGAAATATTTTAGAGATTGAAGGGGAGGAGGGTCAGCTCGCATGGAAGGTGTGAGTGAAGTACAGGAATAGATAACTTTCTCACAGCAGACGTTTTGACTTATATTTGACTGCATGGATTACTGGCACACATAAATGGAACGGAGCCAGCATGAATGTTTTTAGCTACACTTTGAGAACGGCCTGATTTAGGGGTGGAAAAAAAGATGACATGAAGATGACAACAGATATGTGAGAAAGAGGAAGTGGATGCAAGGATGGGAAAATAACACGGGAAAAAATATGTGCAAGAAGAAGGACTGATAGAAGGAAAGAGGAGGGAAGAGATGAACAGGATGTTTCATTGCATTAGAAATGATTTAGGGCATAGCAACATCAAGATTAGATGTGTATATATGGACATGCATGTAATGCAAAAGTGTGTGTGTGTGTTTGGGGGGGGGGGGGGGGGGGTTCTGCTCACCCATTCCATTCCAAGTTATTAATTTGAACAGTAAATTACATCTGAAAGTGCCATTACAAGGACAATCCCCAGAACAGGGGGGGTGCCTGGAGCACTGAAGTGGCAAATACTTTTTTTTAACCTGACTGAGAATCCATACTCTCTTTATTCCCACAATGTGAATTTATCCGTCACCGATAAACATCATGAGTAAAAAGCATTCACAGTGTTTGATATAGTGCATCGAGCCTGCGGCAATAGTAATGCACAATACACCTGATTCTTTCTTTCGGCCTGCTTTGTTCCGACGTAATTATTTCCACTACAAAAGTGACTTGATAATGGTAGAATTTTATAGCAGTCAACAATTCCTACAGGTGATGTCACTCTTAACATATAATAAAGCAGGAGGACCTGCTGAGAGCTGAGTAATCCATATCAGGAAACAAATGCAGCAGTGGTTAAACAATGTATGAAAAAAACAAACAAAAAACAAACAAACTGTGCTTTAAACTCATTCATCACAATATATTTCTATATTTCAGGGTAACTTTAACAGAGAGAGAGAGAGAGAGAGAGAGAGAGAGAGAGAGAGAGAGAGAGAGAGAGAGAGAGAGAGAGAGAGAGAGAGAGCATGAAAAGGGAGATGGAGAGGAAGAAAGACTGAAAAACAAACATGCACACTAAGGAGCTTGAGAGAAATAATGAGAAAACAATTTTAAATATGTAATGCCTTCACATTACTCTCCATTAATTCCCTCCCCTGCACACGCTTTCATACATCAGAATTATTTCCCATTTTTTCCTATAAGCTTTGCAGCCTTCAAGGGGAAACTTTCTGTTTGAAAAGAGAGAGGTGGGTTTCTACCAGGGGGTCCGACTTCCGTCATCACGTGGACTATAATATCCCAAACCCCAAGCAGCCCTTGGGTGTTTGTCATGGCAGGTCCATAAGTCACGAGGATGGGAGGCTGTGACATGGTGCGTCCCTTGGGGCCCGGATGCTTTAAGCACTTCCACTGCTGAAACGGCAAAGGATGCTCCTCGTCCATCAACGCGTCCCTCTCTACGGCACACACTGGCCAACAGTAGAAGCATATGAACACGCTCAAGTGCGGACAAAGCATGTGTGCGCGCACATACATGCTGAGAGCCAAGAGCCATGTCATCCATCACACCAGCCGTCCCTTACATCATCAGCTTACATTCCTTTATACCTTCCAATCTCTCACTGTAACCCTTTCATTCCCGGTGACGAGGACAAAGGACAGTGGAGACGGAGAAAAGTTTGAAGCGCATCTCCAGGGGGGTTGACCTTTGACCCCAATAAGGCCGACGCTCTCGCTTCAAGCCTGTTCTTCAATTTGTCATTCTCTCCTTCTCGGGGAAAGGGAATAGCAGTAGTATATCCTTGCATACTATTTAACACATTTGTCCCCAAAAGTGATTCTCAAAAAATCTTATCTTGCAAAATGACAAGGAAGTACATTGCTTAACACTTCATGTCTGTAAGTCTTTCCAATTTTAATAGGTTCATGAATACAGTTACTGAAAATGAGATATAAGGTGGATGCATTTCTGCTATGGGTTAAAGAGCAGATTTATTATTCTTTCTTGTGTGTCTTAAGTTATAAGACACAAGTTGAAGGAGGAGTGAAGTCCCTGAAGTAAATCACATAAGTAATGAGGTTAGGGAAAGGGCAGGTAAGAGGAGAATGAACGATAGAGGAAGTGTGTGAGATACTGAGGAAAACGTGGAGATGACAGTTGGGGAGACAAAGCTGTTTTAATACACTTGATTCATCATCACTATCTGCCCTGTATGGAACAGCTGCAGCAGATCCATGATTGACAGTGTAGTATGACAGATGAGGTATTCACACATAAATGTTCCTTGAAGTGTACTGTTAGGTGGGCTCTTTTTTTCTTCTTCTGTTGTATACTATGACTATATTCTGTATCATAACAAGGTACTTTATTTCCTCTTCCTAAAGAGGGGGTATTCGTAATGACCGACTTCTATTCTGAAGTAAGAGAGAGAGCTTCCATAGACAGATGGGAAGGAATAAACAGATGTTGGGAGAAGAATTATCATCAAAAGGAAGGAGCTACATCCTGCCTCGAATAAAGTTTAAGAGATAAGAAAGCAGGACAAACGAAAGACGAGATGACCACGGTGTGAACTGCTGGAGTTTGACTTGTTTAACAAATCCAACATCCAGTTAACTATGGATTGAATCTTTGCCTTCAACTCTCTCTAGGTATTTATGTTCCCACCTTTGAATTAATCTCACATCACTCTTTTCCATCTTCCTTTCCAATTTCCTCCCTCTTTCCATTCCTTTTCATTCCCTTTTTCGAGTCTTCCTGCTATGCATTTGGAAGTGACATTGCGAGATCGATCCCAACACACAGGTGCATTAGCTCAATAAGCAGTTTCTGCTTTGTCAAGCAGCAATTCAATCAATGCCTCCTGTTCCCTACATATGGGCTGGACAAAAGCTGGCAACTCCCATCACTTCTGGTTAGAGAGGCTGAGGAATGCAGAAATCAACTCTCCCAGATCCAGGAAATAGATAGCATCCTACTTAGTGTGTGTATGCGAGTGGGTGTAGGTTGTTTTTTTTAAAACTCAATTAAAAGGTCGCCTTTGGTGTTCCTTGAAAACAAACAAAATGAATGATTATTTTCAGATTTTTTTCTGAAACCTGGATCGTTCACACCCGTGTCTGCCAGTGATGTCCTTTAACGAGTATCCCAAACTTGTCACGCAGTTATCTGTGGTAAACACACGCTGCATCTTCTCGCCATTAGAGTCTTTCAACCAATGATTTTTTAGAATTAATCATTAGGTAATATTTTACTAATATGCTTGGGTTGTATTTTAACTGACCTACCCGCAAATATTTAAGTTCATACACATGGGTCATACTAAAACTGTAGATAACTGCTTATTTTGGATCAGCTCACGCATCACTGGTGTCTGCTAGTCTTCTTCTGTCCTCCCTTTGTTAGTGCATTGGTGCACATCTTGATCTACACACACCTGTAGATCACTGGAATACTGTGACATCATTGGCAGGAATGTGTGTGTTGAGACTACTAAAGCCAGAGCATATTATATTTTGTATCACGTTCATGACTGTGTTGTGTTGTCTGCAGCTCTACTTCTACTACGCTTATTTCTGAACAAAGATATGAAGTTCGTAGGAACACAACATTGGCCCAATCGCCTTAGAGCTCTACATGGCATGCACCTTATCAAACACTGAGTGTAATCTGTTTTGAGTGACCTTGTGCAGGTAATAGTTAATGTTGCACTGCGTGTCACTGTCTGAATGGTTTGGGTTTTGAGATCCAGCTTTGAAAATCCCTGTCTGATTTTCAGCTTAGCTGCACATAAAGCTTCTCTAACTTGACAAGAAGAGAAATTCTGCAGTGGGAATGAGGGTCTGAACCTCTGTACATGGACAATCAGACACACACACGCACACACACACAGACACACACACAAAAAGCCGACTGGAATGAACTCTAGATATGCTCATTTCCCACGCACACAACGGCAGGTGCAATAAAAGGGCTGGTTGCTGTGTGGGAGGCGCTGAGGTGTGAAAGAGCTCATACAGAATTTATGACTACCAACAATGTCTGCAAAACGGAATAATGTGCTATTCAGTAGCCATTCACTATATATGAGGCTAAACTAAGAGGGATCAGGGAGCATGAGAAGGATAGCCAAAAGACAGATGAGAGACAGGGCTGGGGGAGCTGAGAACAGAGATCAACACATCTATGTACAGCCTCGATACTGCCTGGCTTCAAACATCTAAATCCCTCTGGCTTTCAGGCTTAGCTCTTCACTGGCATTACTCTTTCAAACACACAAATCACAAAAAATCCTTTGGTCACACATGCGAGCTCAAGTACACAGGTGCACACGGACACATTTATCCAAAATCAAGAGGAAATGTGAACGCAGAACGCATTGGTTTTTAATAGCAAAACCTTAATTTATTTCAGGGTCAGCTGATGGCTCTAACAACATGATATCAGAGACAATATTTATAATTATAATTCTAGAAAAATAAGTTGAGCAGGTATATTAAAATGTATATTATTTCTTACATAAACAAGGTAATTTAAATATGCAGAACAATGTTGGTTTACAGATTTCTGGGTATAGAACAGATGTTGTCGTGTGACTATTTACATTACATTAACATTATCAGTTCTACACAGTGGCTTTTTTTTAATTTGGGGGCAAAACAAGATAATTGGAATTAATTACTGCTTGGTATATTGGAGGAAAAAATGGATCGGTTGATCCCCGGTTAATTTCCAAGAATGTGTTCCCCATTAGTATTTTTTTTTTTTTTCATTTGGAAATTAACATTTTTGATTAGTATTTGGAAGTGTTTCACCAAGAGTGATGCTTCAGGACAGGTCTGGGACTAAAATGAGCATTCATCCTCTGGCAAAATCAATCTTTCCACCAAAATCCATGACAATTTCGCAAAAATAGTGTTCCCAAACAGAGCATGACGTATACAAAGTCTGACAAACATCGCTATCCTTAGGTTCTGCTGCTGGGACAAAAACTAGAGGTGTTCTAGCCTGCTATCTTGCTTTCCTGCATTTGTCTTGCTTTGCCCTCCCCTCAGCCAATCTTCTCTTCCCCGCTCTGCAGGTTGCCTTGGAAACAGTGAAGGCCCACCAGAGAGGACTTTCTGGAAGGAGACGTGTCGACGCGTAAACATGCAGGTTTCTGGGGAACGTGAGAAAACATGCGAACCTCATATCCCTACACCTGAAAACATATGCAGTCACCGTGACCATATACTCATAACTAACCTGGCTCTCTATCGACCTGTGTTCACATTTTTATACCATCATTTCATGTCACATGACTAGGACATAGAGCTCAACCCTTCACCATGTAGATATATGAAGAATCCTCCTGACAATCATGTCATCCCTCATTTTGTTGGTCAAATGCCAATTCAAACCGTCATCCCATCAAAGGCATCTCCTTCAATTCACTGTAGTGTCCATCTATATTTAGTTATCTGTCTCGTGAAGACAATAGAGCGGCAACCAAACACAATAAATAAGCGAAAAATTAAACGTGTTCTACTACATACAATCGGTTTGTATATTTTCAAACCTTTATATTTCATGTCTGAGGTAGCTAAATGAGATTTCAGTTGGACTTTAACTGATCTCCAAAAAATATTGTGTACTACTATTGGTGCTCGCTGAGTGCTTTGTTCCAAAGACATGATAACGAGTGGCACCTTTTCACTACATCTATAAACTGCTGATATATGATCCATAAATCACATTTTAACAAGGACCTAGATAAAAGGTCAAAGGTAATCATTCCTATGGAGTGCACAGCTTGTGCAAAAGTGAAGCCGTTTTCTCCATGTAATTCTGTTTTTGGCTGAACTCTTACTCACTACGCTGCCTTTAGTCCGTATGCTCTGCTTCACCAGTTAAATCATCCTGTCATCCTTATTTCTTATGCTCACAATTCTTTTGAGACCAAGTGCCTGATCTGCCCGTACGACAGCTGGCAATGCATTACAGTTTATTTTTAATAGAGTAGCAGGTTCAGTTTCCTTTGGTACCATATCAGAAAATAACAAGAGACATAAACTAAATGAGAGTAACAGGAGCCATGAAAGACCCCTAAGAAACAATGTGTTGTTATTACCATTATTTCCCTCTTGGAATGGACTGCTCAACTTGCAAAACATTTTAATAACATTTGACTAAATATTAAACTTATATGATGAAACTTGCAATCATAAAATACATAAAGTTGGTGGTTTCCAGTACATGGCCAGTAGCCTGTTGCATTATTTTTTTCACTTCTGACTCTCTGTTCATCACAATAGTATTAGTGTCCTGGTATTACAGCTTCCTTTGAAACCAACACTGTAGTCCCCAAGCCAATATCTTCTTTTGATTCCAGACCTACTGTAGGGCTATAGTTCCCCGGGGATGTAACAGCCTATAGTCAATGTGTGCTTCATCCTCTATGATTCCTTTCAACCTCAGCAGGGTGGATGTTATATGTTGGATGTCGTAAATGACGATATCGCTAACATGAAAAAATGGTCACATTCATAGTTCAGCTGTTAACTGTTAACTTACTATCTATCAGTTCAAATGAGTTGGGTTTTTTTTTATTATTATTATTTTTTTTTAGTTTGATGTTTTATGTATGCAGATAATTGAATCTACATGTTAATGTTGAAATAAACATACCTATACAAGTAGTTGTGACTATCATAATGGTTGGTCCTCCAATAGACATAATACTCAAAATAGTTCTGTTTTGGTCAAGTTTGCCGGCCCTTTTCCTGGGCGAGCGGAGTGCAGCAGCACTTCGAGCTACTGTCCCACCCACATGGGTCCATTTGCCATTACTAGTCCACTAATCAATGATTGAGTCAGACCGATGACAATTTTATAATCAAATCTACAACGATGGATCGATATGTCTATGACAATCGATCGAATATCAAGGCATAGCCTGAAAATTGTAGCGATGGTAAACTCATAAGCCATATCATATTTTGTGACAGACTCCAATATCCGATGAAAATGCCTAAACACACACACCACTCTGTACAGAAAGCTGCAGCTAAATCAAGTGGTATTTGGAGTTGATCCAAATAAACCCATAGATAAACCATGCGATTTGTCACTCAGGAGCTGGACGACCCTGCACACAGAGTATAAAGGAAACAAAGCAGAATCCCACTTACTTGCACAAAAGATGCCAAATTTACCTCCCACCCACTCTTACAAAGACGGCTCGCCCAAAAATATCCACCGGCTCCTCCCTTTGACAAAACGCAGCGGCATGTTCCAGCTTCTGTCTCATTACACTGAATGGCAACTGTGAATTAAGGCCTCAAATGGAGCACATAACATTGCCAAATGATGGGTAAGAGACAAACACAAAACAAACAGGTGTGCCTTCACTTTATGCATCAGTGAATGCACGTGTGCGCTGTGAGCTTGAGCAAAAGCTTGTCAGGCACACGCAGAGGCAGGCAGTGAGACACACTGAGGGAGGGACAGACGTCAACACACGGATAAACACAAATCAGCTAAAAGCCCAATTTCTCTGTGACTTGTGAAGATCTTTGTCTACGTCCAAGCAGTGTGAGGAGGAAGGTTTATCTCTCCATGACACCTCCTGGTCGCCGCTCTCCCCTCCACTAAATCACCCAGAAGTGGCTCACGCTGTTTCTTCACTGTCGGTGTCCAAACAGCGGAGACCCAACTGGCTACAGCAAACATTGATTCTCTATAGCTGAAGAAGAAGTAGAACAAACACAGCTGACCCACGTGATTGCGTTGAGGGAATGATATTATTCAGTGCCTCTGCATGTATACATGGCTTGTCCACTTTTTTTCCTGGCTTATGTTATCGGTTTGTTCCATTTGTAAAGATTCAGCAATGCAATGTATCACAGCACAGAGTGATTTACTCACAATCCGATACAGAACAATCAGCAATCCTATATCTAGTCCGTAACCATGACTGCAATCATATGGGTATATTAACAGCCACGGTAATTCAATTACAATCACACACCGACATATGTACGACTTCCATTAACAAGCTCGACAAAGACTCAGTCAACAAAGCTTTGACTACAGTCAGAGATTCCCAGAACAAATGAACTAGAACTTAAATTTGACCTTTACCATTTAGGTGGCTAACAAGTGAATACTCAACAGTCAATAAGGTCTGAAAAGGATGAGCGGAGGGAATCGACAATGGCTGATCGATAGGCCCGGCCTGATGAATGGGTGCACATTAGAGCAGCCTAGTAAACGGAGAAATGATTAAACACCGTAGCCAAGAGGGAGCCGCTAGGTTGATATCAATTAAGGCAATGAAAAAGAATCACTGGTTACTGTTCATAACAGTCGCTGCGTATTTCATCATAACATGAATGCAAGGCAATCTTAATGATGTATTAGATTACACCACTGCTTAATGATACATGTGGGTTTATTAAAGTTGCCCATACTTGAGTCTTCGGTAAACACACTTTAGGTTGTTAAAAGTTTAAATCCAATCAAACTAATTGGGAAGAAGCAATTGAGGGGAACCAAATGCCCGGCTCAAAAGATGGGAAGATAATACACTCTTTCTGAATAACTTCTAAATGGAACAACAGCTGAACATTTTCCTGGATCAATAAACTGTCACACCAATTTACCTGCGAGAGAAGAAAGTAAATGAGCCAATAAAATACCATATTGTCATAAACTATAGATGAGAAGTCTGACATGGTATTGCCTGGAATATTTTTTTGTGCATCAGTCACGGCATATCCGGCATTTCCGCAGACCTCAGATCTTCCACATACCTGCTGAGCATCTCCGTCACACCACGCTAACATAGAACCCCTACTATGCGATCAATACAAATACCTCCTCTAATAGCTTCATACTCTACCCCTTTCTCTCTCACCCTGTCTGTGATGAATGACTGAACATGGCATGAGAACAAGACAACCCCTTATTCACACCTGCAAGGGGTCCCTTCCCAGTCAGCCTGACCTTCAATTACCAAAGCATACATGGAATCTGACTCACCCCAAGTTTTATTAACCATATTGCTTACATAAAGCACACTCTCTTGCATTGGAAAAGACAAAGCGCATAAGTCACAGAGCTTTCCGTCAGCCAACACAAAGCATTTTACTTTGTGCTGCTTGCATGTCGTCAAATAGAAACTCCACGAACAAAAGGAGATTCATCATCTCGGTCTCAAGTGCGGATCCACATTTGCACATACTGTATCCACACACGCACTCATACGCATATGCAGAAGCACGTTCCTGCCTCCTCCCAGTTCAGAAACAATGACACCCTAATCCGATGACAATACGGGCACTAATCCACACAAAACAGGGATTGTACAGAGAGACAAATGTGGGAGTGAGGGAGAGAAAGAGCTAGCACGCTAACAAGCAAAGGAGGCTAATCCTGATGAGAGATAGAGGTTTGGGAAAGAAGGATAAAAATGACTGTTAGCGAGGGCAAGACAGATGGAGCAAAAAGAAAGCTGGAAAATGAAAGTATGACTAAGGGAGAGGAGGAGCAGTAAGGTTCAGACATAAATTGTCATCATACCTACGGTAGTCATGATTAGACTGCATTTAAATTTTTAGTTTTCGTTGAATGTTAATTATAAACTGCTGAAGAAATCCATCAATGGCAATTGCCATTTCAAAATCAATGGCTGCTGGCTAAAAGTGAGAAACTGGTGGATTGCTGCTTTCCATTATATGACAGAAAAGAAGGGGTGGGCGATATGGCAAAAATATATTTAAAATACGTTTTTCAGTTAGGATCACGATCCACAGGCCATATTATGATTCATTTTCATGTTAGTTTGCAAGCTACTGAATAGTCCATTTAAAAAAAATATACACCTACAAGGTAATAAAATACCACAGTTCTGTTCTCAAATGTAACATTTTAAAGTTTCTTTAAGTATCAGTTACTTTACCAAATATTTATGTACTTTTTGAAATCCAAATGAACCCCTCTTCGCATCAGCATGAATCAGATCCATTACACAGTGGTTATTTAGAAAGGATATATATGTCAACTTTAAAGCTGGTATGTCTGTTATTCACATAATTTCCTTCATCCAAAACAGTGAAGAAGAACAACAGAAGCAAATGCCAGGGGTTGGGTTTTCATTAAAACAAAACTAATGATCGGTGCTTTAACTACATCTGGGCATCACCAGAATAATCAGGGCACACAAGGCCAAATCGCCTTTCAATTACCATGTGATCAGTTAATGATAAGCAATGTAACATTTAAAAAGTATTACTTTTCAAGAGTCCAGCACTCCACTGCACCGGGCTACATTAAATTGCCTCCCACAAACTTCACAGGAAAGAATGAGGGTTAGCAACCTGTAGCAACAACATTATTTTCAGTTCACCTTTTCAAATTTAAATTAATGGTCTTTAGAGCAATAATGGACTTTTAAACAGTGGAAATGTCTGTGGGTGTTTGATTTATGATCCCCGTTCATCCCCGATTCTGGCTGCGTAAAATACAGATTTTTTTTTTACAGTTTATATCATTTGGGGAGATTTTTATACGGCAGTGGCACTAATTATTTAGCAGCGGCACCGTGCCGCTATATGCAGGGGAAACGCTGGAGCTGTAGAACTGCAACTGATAGCACAGTCACTGAATGTGCACAGTATGGTACTAACGATCTCTCTGTAAGGGCAGATCCTGGAGACGTTTCACATAGATCGGTCACAATCTAATATAGTCATATCGCACATCCTTACTGGAAGGTCAAAAAATGAGGCTGTGAACAATACGGAAAAAACCAACCCTTTCTGCTTTCCAAGGGAATACATTCTCAATACAAATGTAAGACTTTTTTTTGTTTGATTGGCTTTTCTTCACAAAAACAGTATCAGGCTGATCTTCAAGCAAAAGGAAAACCGCAAAAAGATTAGATCATTATAATGGTAAAACTCTTCAAGCCCCAGTTATGGTACATCGTAGAACTGGATTTATCCTAACACCCCCTCATTGAAAAGGGGTCACAGCTGCAAAAGGTGGACAATCAACCGCTCGCTGCCGACAGTTATCCATGGCTGGAATTAATTAAGCCAAAGTCTACGATCCAGAGGACTGAACAGATGACATTTACAAGAGGCCAACTGAGGTATTTAATTACACACTTTCATAAAGTGGCAAAGCGAGTGTGCCAGACTGGTACCACACATAAACAGCGGAGGAATAACAACATTAGTAACCTTTTGGAGAAGTCAAGCAAAACAGGTAAAGGGGATGAAGTGTTTTGGGTGACATTTCATGCGGTCAAAACCCAATAACTAAGTGCGATGTCAAAAGGAGACGTGAGAGCAGTTCGGGTTCCTAGTGCTTTTTAGGGAGATGAGCTCACTGACTAAAAAATGCATGGCTGTGGAGAAGGATGAGCGCTGTGCATGAGTAACGGTGCAGCAAATGTGCCTCGTGGCGTTCCTTGTGTTCCTCCGTCCTGCTTTGCACAAGAAGATTCCTTCATAGCTTAATCCATTACCTCACCGCTGTGAGTCATCCTTGTCTTCCTCACATCTCTCACACTTCAAATAATCACCTCGTTTTTCGTTCCATTTCCCTATCCATACGCTCTACCTTTTCATCTCCCTCTCCGTTCTCTGTGGCTAACCCCTCTCCGCCAGTTGATGTCTCTTTTCCTGTGTCTCCCCCTTGTCTTTCTCGCAATCTCCCTCTCTGTTTGTTAGGATGCAGCGAGGGTAGGCCCTGTCAGTGTGTAGTCTGTCAGTGTGGAAACAGGAGGGAACACAGAGCGCCTTTCACAGAAGCCAAAATAGAGACAGGCATGAGAGAAACACCTCAATGTTCACTCTTCATGACTGCAAAACAGATAAAATGTACATAACCACACACACACACAAACAGACATACAACACTGTCAACTACCTGCCCACTACTCCAGTATGCGCCTCTGTCTGCCTGTCACTTTGTGCCACTGTCACACTGCTCACGCCTTAGCTGCTTCCCCAGTGGGAAAGGATTCCTGAGCCGAGATCCGCCAACATGTGTTCAAGTCCTTACAAAGTCACACATGTATGTACTCTCAAACACACACACACACACACACACACACACACACACACACACACACACACACACTCACACACACACAGGGTGAGCCATGTCTGTGGACAGGTAGAGGGGGGGAAGCGATGGTCTGTTCCACGACTATCTCCAGTGATGAATCATAAGGCTGAGTGATATACTGCTTCTAAAGGTTTGAGTGTCTATAAATGACATATCTGTGGTCCAATACAGAGGGAAAACTGCTCTAACAATTCATTAAATTGTAAAAAAAAAAAATGGTAAGCAATATTTATTTCTAAAAAAAGAAAGCCCGATTTCAATTTCAGCTTTGCTAACAACGTGTCAATATTACGGCAGACTATAAGAAGGCACCGACCAAATTTTAGTGGTCCAACTCGGTATTGAAAACTGGAAAGTGCTGCCAAATTTCTGTGTTTTACGGTAAATGTACTATTACCACAGAAGTGGAGAAAGACCTACTTTCACCTGAAAGCAACTTCACAAATTTTTCAACATGAAATCCAAAGTATGGCCAGTGTTTCCCCTATATTCATGCACTGCTGCTAAAATCTGATCTCAGAAATGCCTAAATTGAAAATGTAATACCTACCCAATGTACAAATAATTGAATATTTGGTTCCAGCCCTAATTGACTTCATATTCTGTATTAAAGTATTCACTTGTCTTTTCTATTGAGGTATGTATATGGCTTTTCACTTTAGACTCCTTAATGTAAACTATATTTATTTCAGTATTACTGGATGCCTGTGTCGGATGAAAGAGATGAAACAAGTGTCTAAAAAAAGGCATGATTACATCACATTCTGTATCAAGCACAGCTCATGGGGGAGAGTATAAAAAAAAAGCCTTCTTTTAATTTTATGACTTACATACACAGCCTACGCCATGCAAACATCCTGCATTTCTGATGACTTAACGCTTACTTTTGTACAAAGTCTCGTCCCTGGCGAGAAATACATCGTCGCCCACACAGACAGTTATAGAGAACTGGTGTTATAAACGGACAAAAGCACACACCTCTTGGGTTGCTCCTAGCCAGTGCAAACAAACTCACCCAAAGCAATGAGTTCACAGGGAAGGACGAACTTTCTCTACATGCTCGACTGCACAGCGGACGCATCGTGCAATGTTTGAGTGTGTACTCCTATGTCCACTTCTGCACAGATGTTTGTGTGCAACTACAGTGTGGGAGTGTTCTCTTTACTCCTCATCTGGAGAGCATAACAACAACATGCCCCGACCACAGACTAGACCCCCATCTTGCCACACGTTCACCCGGAAAACAAATAGAAGACCAGAAGGAATGATGGTACAGACCAAAAAAAATCAAATAAAATGCAGTGATGTGCAAAGCAGACGTGCTTGGCAATGACTTCCCAGGCAATGAGAACTATCGAGAGCTCCCTTAGCTCATGTTGGTTCTATAAAAAAGAGAGAGTAAAGGAATAAAGAAAAGAAAATCCCACAAAGACTTGGATGTGTGATTCACTATCAAATATTGACATCATGTGAACAGGAAGAATTTCAACTACATCGCGACACCAGTCACTGTGTGTCAAGAACACAAAATACACATGAATACATGTGAAATGAGACTTAAGAGTTGGTATCTGACTTCACTCACAATTATGTCGAGTGTTAACTCATTTAAATTGTACAGAAGTCAAAAACATTTAAGTGTCTCCACAGACAGAAATAAATTCATAGAAATAGAGCCAGCTTTGCCGATTCCCAAGTCATTTAGTGGCGAAGATGAATAAAAAGGCAAGAATTAAAAAAAAAAAAAAAAAAAACATGGGTAAGTTGCAAAACATTTCTTAAGTCTAGTGTGAATGTTTCTGGTGCATTGGAATATTGATGTATAGTGTTTGTTTGTGATAGTCAATGTGCAGGCCAGGCATAGTAATATATGGATGTTTACGTAAGACTGTGTGTGAGACGAAACGGTGTTCATTAGGCTGACGAAGAACCGCCGCACAACAATCAGCCATAAATTAAGTGTCAGAAGCATTTAACAGTCAGACACGCTGGCGGCCGATTCCCATGCCAGACACTAATAACGGCTACGATCTGCCAGCTCTTTTTACCCGGACGTGCCAGACAGCCCACATTTTCCAAGAAAATTACTGAATACATTCAGTCAAATTACAGCCATTATAGCTGGGCTTTCATTTAACATTAACTAAGTTCAGGATCTTGAACCACACTAATAAGAAGCACTTGTTCCTGTCTTCATGCACTTACATTATCAATGTCACTGTGACATTCTCCCTGGAACACCACATGCACAAATAAATCCAATATACATAAAGCAACTAACTGTTGCTTGCAGAAGGTGCTGATTTATGTAACAACGATATTGGACCCGCATTCTCTATGACAAGATAGAAATAGAAACAGTGTACAGGTGTGTAATTAACAGTCCCATCAGAAACATTGGGGTTTTTTTGTGTCCATTATGTCCAAAAACGACTGCATTTGCTTTGGGTTTCCTGAAAAAACTGTGATGCACTTTGCAATTAGAGCAGCTGCAGAAAAACAAGTTCAAAAGTTTTACTCAAGCTGGTGTTTTATAGATAACTGTTACAACGAGCAGAAAAATGCCCAGAAAAATAAGCAATACTGGCATCTGGTTTAAATAAGCTTATGGAAGGAATTACAAACCAAACACTAGAGGCATTGTTGGGATGGGATCCTCACCAGCCATGACCCCATACTTCCATCGCCCTCACTCGGACCATATCTTCTAACTCGGCCTTCGTTTGGATTCCAGTCAATAACTCAAGCTGAACTTATGTATGCCACAGTCTGGCTTGGGCTTCAAACTTGTGGTGTGAGCGGTACAAGAGCAGAACCGAACCAGTACTTTTATAATGGGTTGCACAAGATTTCTGCCTTAAAGCCTATTAAGGGAGTTTTTTCTCAAAGTGATGTTGGGACTTTGAAATTGTGTTGACTCTGGACATTTTGAGCGTATTCTAGTCCTGCTCAATGTGTTAAGTGTCCTGAGATGACTTCTGTTGTGATTTGACACTATAAATTAAATTGAATTGAATTAATAATAAAAAATGCCTCCGTGTGTGTCTTTCCAATATCCGCTTTTTGGGGTCACACTGTCCACTTGCGATCGCTCGCACTTACATGCGCTGATGCAGGCGGAGTGTTGACTAGAAATATGTGCAGATACATGTGCACCGCTGTAAAAGAAAGAGGTGCGCTGGATTTATAACACATGACAAAACGAGAACATCATTGGGAAATGGAATAGGGCAAAAATAATTGTTTTATTTTGATTGTCTTGTTTTCATAATCGTTGGAAGCCAAAATCGTAATTGAAAAAAAAATGTGATTAATCGAGCAGCCCTAACCTGCGCTGTCAATAGTTCTTGAGACTCACAGAGTAAAAACAGTATCAGCCACACAACATCTTGGCTGGTAACCATTTTGTCAAAAGGCTTGACAGAAGGCAGGCAAAGTTGCACTGGGGAGTTGATGAACATATTTCACAAGGCCAGGGTTTTATCTTGTATAAAGCCGCAAAATACATAATCAAGATGGTCCTGACCTGGTTGGTCACTGAGGACACGTTAAGGCACATAGGAAAACAGTTTGGTTTGCAGAGGTGATGTTTTTCACCCATATGGTTTCTTGAAAAACACAGCTGTGAGTCATTACTTGTGGGAGAGGAGACTTCAGTCAACAAAAACTGAATCTTAATCGGCCTGCGTACACACAAATCTGGACTGTGGCCAAGTCCGGAGGCATCGACGCTACATGGCCCTCTCTCGGTTTCTGTTCAAGGCTCTATCAAACACTTACATGCTTGACATTTAAGATGCCTTTCTAAAATCAAAAAGCAAACATTTATAATTTTGCATCACCTATTAAAAAGAAGTTTAATTTTTATTTTTTTGGGGGGACAACCTATTTTAAGCACATATAAATAATCCTATTTGTTAAATGTTATGTTGTGAAATATATGTTGTATACATACATCATTACAAATTACTTCCATACATGGCACTATAGGCTGCATTACACTTCATTATTGTCCTGGGTTAATAAGCAACACAATTTTATATAATATGTAATAGGGGGTGTGTCACCGTCAACCAAGAGGTCGTTGGCCTGAAAAACGTTGTCATGACAGCACCATATGGCAATTCCCAATGCCTACCTAAAAAAGTCAAGTTATTGTTTCTGCTATTCTTCTGTGATTGATTCCCTATGTTCAACAGCATTACGACTCAATGAAAACAAATTAAGTTGATGTGATAAATCAAACCTCAATTTGAAAAACTTGCTACACTGTTTGAAGAAACCTGGCTAGGATTCAAACACGGGTTATTTCCTGGCTCAGAATGAGGCTGAGGTGGTTCCATCCTGGTCATGTGCACGAAACATTTGTTCTGTCTATTTTTTCTCCCTGTTAAGTGTTGATGTTTTGACAACCTATTCCTTTTAAATATAGATTTTTTTTTTTCATTAATATTATTTTACTGTTTAAATTTAAATGATTTGTTATTGTATTTGCGGAAGTCAAAAACTCCTTTTTTCCACTGGTGTAAATCAGCATACATACATGCCAGCTGGATAACTATATTAAAACATTGAACGGCAGGGAAAAGAGAGAGAATACGTTTGGTTTTAAAAAGCCATTTCTTCAGTGATTTTTATTTTTTGGTTCCCTGGTGGCAAAATGTTACCAGCAGAAACACTGATGCCCACGCTTTACTGCGGCCCAGCTCTGTGTGGTCCAGCCGGAAACACACAGTTCTTTTCTTCCTCTTGGCCACTTTTAGCTGCAGTGTTTCCCCGCTGCACTGTACTGATTACGATTAACCGTTGGCCTGATGCCGCTGTACAAACGACAGAAATCCACCAAGTGCAACGCATATTATGAATAAAAGTGTTTTCCATGAAGACACCCATCATAGTTTTGTCGAGAGCTGGAGGCGGGAGGAAATTTAACAGAGGCGGCCGCCTCGTAATTCTCCATGCGGGGAAAAAACCCTGAAACTTAGAAGCATCAGCCTCTCTGTCAGCTGAGGAAAGATTGCATATGAACACTCACACAAACAACCCGGTACAGTCAACAGTCAAGGTAGTTCAGCTGCAAAGTACTATAATCAGCACACAGCAATATATGAGCTGCAAAAGATATCAAACCTTAAAGATTGTCAGGGATGCCTTTTGAATATACTTATTCTATAGACGATTTCTAAAGACGAAATTCCACAATATCTGTAGAGCCTGTTAACAAACGCCATGCTAAGTCACAGTTCTGTTTACACACATACCAAAACGTAATAAAACAATGTTTACCTTAAGTTTACCTGTAATCATTGAAAGTTTAAAATTTCATTCAAACGATTAAACCCAACTTCAACAAGCTCACAGAAGCTTTGTGAAACACCAGAGGCTGCTTTCAGTAAAATAGGTTTCTGTATAAAAGATAAGCTTAACGCCATGAAATACACTGAATGCAACAAATGCAACCCATAACAAAATTAAACCAAAGAAAAATGTTGCAATTATTTTTGTCATTTGACTAAGAAGTTAGTTTATATTGAATTTCAAGGCGAATCATTAAGTTGAAATATGATTAAGCTGCAAAACAGCACTGTATAAGGATGAATTAAACTATCCTTATAGCAAATAAATTGTGATTGTGTATTTTTTTCAAAACATTAAAACATAATACTTCCAATATTGTTATTTAAGTGTGATACAATATTGTGTAATTAGACATTTAAAATAAGCCAGAGGAAAATCATTTAGTTTGAGGATTTCATGGCAGCAATGCATTCGCCCATTAGTCCCTCAGAATTCCCATTACTCCAGTAAGTGAGTTGAATAATATGTTATAAAGTGACAAAGTAAAAGGGCATCATTTAGAATTTTGATGGGTTTATTTTGTCCAATTGTCCATATCCTTGTGGATTTATTTATTTATTAAAAGGCCTACTTTTTCCATTTCAGACAACTAAGTAAAGTAAAATATATCAGCAAGTGCCTTAATGTCAAACCCTGCAATGACAAATTGGCAACTTAATCTTGAGTTTTGCTGCATTTCCACTGAAACTCTGCTTGTTATGCATAATAATAACAAAATTGTATGTACATAACAACACATGTTTGCAAATGACTAAAAACAAGAAAAGCCATTTGCAGCTGAATTGATAATCCCTTTGATTTACAGCACAGTCATTTGTTTACATGTATCACAGGCATGTTCAGTGTGATTGTTTTTGTTATTTGTTTTCTTCTTGCACATTATTTTTTCATGCTTGAGGCTACTGGTCGCATTTAATCAAAAATGTGGACTGCATTGTTTCTAGCCAAAAATGAATCTCTAAATAGTTGCTTGCATTGTAATTTAGAAAAGGCAGTATACATTAATAGACAGACAGGGATAAACAAAACGGCCGCTGAATGTTGCTGAATATCTAATCAATCAAAACCTTTAAACAACCCATGTAAATTGCTTTTTGGCAAACAATTACTGGTGCATCTCTAATCAAAGAGCATTTGACCAGAGCGAACAGCAACAACATCCAAGGAAAGTATCCCTTAGGAGCTCAGCAGGTTATAAAACCCCCTCTTGAGGGGTTGAGGGTTGTATAACACAAACACACACACACACACACACACACACACACACACACACACACACACACACACACACACACACACACACACACACACACACACACACACACACACAGCCACAATATACTCCCCAAGTCAAATTGTATGAGTCCCTGTGCAGGGAAAATAGGACATACAGATTGGAGGTTTGGATCAGGGTCTATACTCTTCTGCCACCTCTGTCGTCACACTATCATTTGGCCAACTCCCCGACTTAACAGGACGAGCCTCATTTTTCAATTAGGCACAAGACTCACTCATGCTTGGCTGCTTTCTCATCACCCTCATCTACTCTGCCCCCACCTCCCTCTCTCATGCTAATAGGAAGGAGGGAGAGAAAGGGGAGCAGGGGTGTTCGAGGGGGAGTAGATAGAGACACTATTGTAGATGAGCTTTGATGGATGCAGAAGGAGAAGGCTGTGTTGCTGGAAGGACTCCCTCTGCTGCTCCTTTACTCACTGAAGAAATGTGATTGCATATGGTGATTAATTGTTATACCAAACCAATCATATATACATTGATTGACTGACTCACAATTTAAGATTTTCCTTTGTAAAGCAATACATTTCAAATGCATTTCTAATTCATCTTAGACTCAGCTGCAGAACATAGATAGTAAGTAATGAATCTAATATTGGAGATCTGAATACATGCAAAATTGGTTTAACAATGAATACTAAATTATTTCATGAAATATTATGTTAATGCCATTTCCCCCCCTATATCAGACACCTGCAGTGACTTAATGCTGAGGAAGCAGGCAGTCTTACAGCAGAGGTGGCTGTGGGTTTTTTTTTCTTTTTTTTCCGGCTGACCCAGTTGGGAAGCACATTGAATATGCAACTAAGACACAGACGGAAGAGAAACTTGGCGACACATGACTGGGTAATCATCACGGTACTTTAATATTCAAGAGAGAGAGGGAAACGAGCAACAACATTAGGGAAGAGGCAGCAAAATATGGGGTCACGGAGGTAGAGATTTGCAGTAGAGCAAACAAAAGGGGGAGAAGATGGGAAAAAAGGGGAAGGGAAAATGGTGGGGAAAACAGGCAGTGATGGGGAGCAAGAAATGCAGTAAGACATGAAGCGATAAGAGTTCTATTCTATTCCCAGTCGATATTTTCAGAAGCTTTGCAAATGTTTCTAATTCGCTTTGCCTCTATTAGGCTCCTTCTCTATGGATAAAGATTAAACATGAATAAAGAGTTTGCAAAGAGATGGAGAAGAGGAAGAGAAGAATAATATGGAAAAAAAGGAGTCTGGCCGTTGCCATGGCGATGCGAGGAGAGAGATTCCAGAGTGGTCTCAGCCATTACACAGTGTGTTGGGGAGATGGACTGTGCAGCACTTAGGCTTATTGCAGTGTGGGCTGAAACAGCGCAGATATCTAATATAGACGAGATGGGCTCGCACCAAAATGGTGGATGGTAAGCACAGTCCTAATAAAACGAAGCTGTAGAATACCGAGCTTTTACTGCCAAAAGCTGAGGAAAGCCAATCAGGCTCAGAAAAAAAAAGACATTTATCCCATTGGAGGAAATGGAAGGAAGTGAAAGCCTCTGACATGGACACACACACATACACACAAACACAGACACACACAAGTGACGTCTGCATAGGCAAGTACCAAACTGATCCTCTCCCACAACAGCCAATTACAACCACTACGTTCCTCTCCAAGGAGCCAGATATTAAGCAATAGCACGATACTGAGGAACCGCATTCCCAACTGAGATACAATCTACTGCTGCGGGGCCTGAGAGAGGTATACTCCTCTTCCTGTGCAAAAGTTGTGATCTATAAAAACAAAGGGGCAGATGTGATACACTGGAGCCATGGCAGAGACACAACAATCTGCATTCTGCTATATATATATATATATAGCTACAGGCCTACAAAGGATGAGCAATTGGCATGCAGTACTACACTGTGCTTTCTGTCAGACAACAAAATAAAATCATATAGTATGCACATTGCTGGTGTCCGTCATAGTTAACTGCTATAAAACAGTGAGTTTTGCAGTTAGAGAAGACAAAGACTGGCCATGTGCCAAATGATCTGTTTATGAGTTAGCTTTGGCTCAAATGAAGTGTAACAAACTGCATAAATAAATGACAACTGTGGAAAGAGGGAAAAGCATCTGAAAAAAAGGATAATCTGACAAGCTTGAGCTAAATGGAATAATATCTGTGAGGAATTAACTGAAGGGGTAAACACAGGACAATATCAGCTTTTATACGAGCACACTTTAACATTACCAGCCTTACTGGTAACTTCCTGACATGATACACAGTGGGATCTCTTATTATGTATAATCTCCGGTCATTGCCTGTTCTCAAACGTGTCCCATGCTGACCATTGTGCACCGTTTCTAACTGTGAACTAATCAAATCAAAGCAGAACAGTGGCTCTTTGCCAGTGGCTTCTGGTCAAACTGACTTCATACGAAGCAGCACAAAGCTGTGTGCCAGCTTCTGTGACATCTACCTGGTGTTTCTTGCCTTCCTGGGTATTTGAATAGCAGAAAAGTTATTTGACACGTCACACTGCTCCTGCTGAAAGCAGGTATGAGGCCGCCAAATAATACAAAGAAGAAGGTGGAAATTAAACGGGCACAATTATTAAATGAAATCTTTAAATCTCCTTTAAATTCCGTCACTCAACGTTTCAGACATTCAAAATCTTTCTTTTGAAAAACATCTTCAGTGTCTGCTCTGGTCTGTATGAAATATGGACAGTATTATTTTTGTTTGTTTTGCTGCTCTTATCATCCAGTTATAAGCCGTGTGTTGATTTTAATCAGTAACCAGATAATAAAGATCTAGCCAGTAGCCACAGTGGAGAAGCTTATTATATATGGCCTTTGTGCCAGGGAGCCCTAGTGGGATTTGAGCGGTACAGAGAAGTCAAAATACCCACATGTGCCGTGAGGAAATTGCCAGAGAGGTTCAAAGGGAGAGCAAAATAGAATATAACAGAATTGAATATGGGGAAGTAGAAAAAGGGCTTTCAACTCATCTGAAGACTAAGGAATGAAGCGCTGCGATTAATATGTATGTAGAGTATATGCTTTACAGTGTAATAAAGGCCAACTGCGGTTGGTCTTCCACCCACTTAGTCACAGTGAGTCATATCTCATGTACTTGTCAGCACGATGGGGCCTCTCTCTTTTCTCTCTGACATGAGCTATTGCAGTTGTTCTCACCAGGGTCATGTGAGGTCGGTCGCGGGTAAATATGGTTTTGTAGTTGTTTACCCTAGTGATCAACAGGCTTGATATCCCTGAACTCTCTATGGCACCAAAGTCACAATACGAGTAAGGATTCACATCATTTTCCATTGTTTACCTTCCCTAATTAACGTATGTGTGACTATACAGTGTGTGAGTGTATGACTGCATGTAGTACAAAAAAAGAAAGTGAAAGTAGAAGCTCAAAGTAGTAAAACATATTCAAACTACCACTATAGTTACCCATTTTTTTCTGCAAACATATTTGAAGTAAGAGACAGTTGCGTGTTTTAAAAGGTCAGAAGCTAGACAAGTCTGACAAGTCTTTACACCAGCGAGAATGAAATGCACAATACCCCAATTGCCTCCCAGTGGATTTAACAAACAAACAGTCTCTTTGCTCTTTTGCCTTTGGTTTTATCTTCTCACACAATGCGGTCTCCTCTCAAGCGACTCCAGTTCCCTCGAGTCGCTTGATGTTGCTTCAACGAGCCACATCCCCATATTCACAATACCTCAAAAAGACTGACATATCCTGTCAAGTAATCAGACTAATTACTATTTCTTTCCCCTCCCTAAGCTCGCCTTTTGCCCTGCGTGGGTTTGAAGAGTGCCATCATTCATATCATCCTGCCATGGGTCATAAAACATTCCATGTCACCACGATAAAGGTCCTGCCCTGGGAAGGGAGAGATGATAACCCAGCTGGATAGAATGGCTTTAAATTAAACCGTCAGAATTAGTTTAGTGCACACTAGCTAATATTGCACAGTAACATGAGTCACAGTATAAACCATCTCTCTTTCTGTCTTGTTATCTCCCACCAAATGAAAGAAAATTGGCAGAAATGACTGACGTGAGAGCGACATGGAAATGAGATCGAGAAATATCTGACAAATCTCAGAGGAAATGTATGTACTTTGAGATTGAGCTCAAATGTCATCCACAATTACAGGAAATACAACATGATTATTATTCATATGGCATAAAAAGTTGTCTTACCTTCATAGACAGCTTTGAATCCCTGTCCACTGACCGCGTAGTCCGACAGGAGCCACAGTGTGATCCTGGAGCCTGTACTTACGATGGGTGAAGGCAGCTGGAACCCTGTTAACCTGCGAGCAAACGGACAGAAGGACAGTAACGGTCAGACAAAAAAGGAAAAAAGATCCAATCAACAGCACAGTTGGTTGCAAGGTCAGGTATGAAGCCGACTTCCATCAAGCCAGCTGTTCCCTTCAGCATTCAAGGATAACTTTTTGTGAAACTAGGCTCTGAATCATCCACAAATTATGAAAACGCCAAGGCCTCAACAGGACAGAAAAGCTAAACAGATTTCTCTCCATCAGCGATGGACAAATAACTGCAATGTATCCAGCACAGTAGATTAGAAACAGCAGCCAGTGTGGGAATGAACAAATAGTTGAGCAGAGAACAAACATAAACATGTCAGACTCTGAGTAGACAACAATGCCTATTAATCAACTGCTATACTTTTTAAATTAACAATTTAGTGAAAGCTACAACCTGATTTTAAAAAGTACAGGAATCAATTTGCTGAAGTCATACAATCTTCAGGGCCAGACTAACTTTTTACATTGGTCACACTGGTGCACCTTACTTTTTCATTGAGGTGTGCCAGCACAAAATGTAGCACCTTTTTCGCTGCGCCTTATGGCACCACAATAATACACCTATATTATACGTTTTCTTTAGAGTTCCCATATACACTGTTAATTTATTAACACATTCGACAACAGGAGTGTGACACAAATTACACACGTTGTGTCTGATTATTTAAGACACAACGACTATGATAACTGCATATTAAAGATCCAGTAACACAGATGTCGAATAATGCCTTACTTACTAAATATAAAGGTAAAATAAAGCAATACATGCAATGTGGTTCTCTTTGGTTACTACTTGAAGCACATGTGAGGTTCACACACATTGGTTATGCATCCATGATCTTTGATGTTGTGGCCAAGTGGGCCAGGTGTGCCTGACGCTGACGCCTGGTCTATGACAGCAGACCAAAGGCAGCCCTTAAAAAGTGCCTAAATTAGCCCATTGCCATTGTGCCAAGGCACATGCACATTTGATAAGACCTCTTACACAGTAACCACAAAAGTAAAACCAAACAGTGCAAGATCTATTGCTACGTTGGACATGGCATGTTAAAGGCAGATAAAATCCAATATGTGTCATTTTTAGCAGTTAAATGTTATCATTTTTTTTTTTTTGGCATTTCTCTCACAAGTGATACTTTTCTGGTTTTACTTTTCCCTGGAACAAATAGGACAATACACTAAGATCATTAAATGCTAGCATAAAGTAGTTCTTTATGGTCATACACCCTACACACTAGGGCTGTAACGGTACACATACTAAACAGTTTCAGTACAGGAGGTTCAGTTTGCAGCATACTAGTTGGTTGAACCCGGTTAGCCGGCATGTATACGGTGCTCATTTCCGTTGTTATTTAGACGACGACGCTCCGCTTTTATTAGCTGTGACATTAACCAATTAACGCAAATAACACGCTACAAAATTCACGTCCATTGTTTGGTTACGTTATGCATCTCCGTTGGTACTGCTAAAACGTTAACGTTAGCGTTAGATATTTTTAGGCGGTGTTAGCCCTGTTCGCAACAAGCTAGCTCTGTGCCATTAACTACGTAGTGTCCCAAACAGGGCCACTAGCTTAGCTATGTAGCAGTGGCCAGAATCTCCTTTTTAACATTTAACTAAGCATAGCACTCTACCCATTTAAATGTATCACATGTGAATTCACAGGCTCGTTTCAGGAAACCATAACTAGTCCGACAGCACCAAGGTCAAAAGTGAAAAGTTCCAGCAGTCTCACTTATAGTGCTGTCAGACAGACGATCTCGTCTGAACATTAACCACCGTCAAGCGCCATTAAACTACACTATAGTAGTTATAAATGAGTCATTTCCAATGACAACCACATCACCATAACTACTATTTGTACTTTATAGAAATAAATAGTTTCATACTTTTATCATTCTGTAGTAATAAAATAAATAATTTTCAATTGTTATCCTGATTTTCAGAGATGAGAGCTGTCTAATAAAGTACTATAATGCCAAGTTTGGAAAATACGACCTCTGAGGGACTAATAAGCAATATACTAAAATGATGTTGGAAACAAGTAATATACTTTTGAGTAATGAGCCGTGTCTTATTGGTGCCAGCATTCAGCAGCTTTACCAGGTTCAGCTATCGAGTCCATTCATGTTTGCCACCCACGAGCTGGCAGTGCTCACGTACACATGCACATAATAATTAGAAAAACAGGTGTCCACTAATCCTTTGTTGCCAGTCACCACAGGTTGATTCATCCATGCATCGACACAAATGTGTGTTTGCACTATAGAGCCCTGATTTACAGATTTTAACAAGGACAATGACGTTCACCTGACTTTTATCTCATCCTTAAAAAGTGCCACTTTGATTGTCATTTTATTTCCCTACATGCACTCTCTCGCTGCATGTGTATCCCACTTTTTTTTTTTTTTTACAAATCGATTATATTCCTCCCTTTTATCTCTCAGTGTTAAGAGAGGCCTCGTTCTTTCCCTTAATCCTTAAGCACCACAGTGGAGGTGGGGAGAAATTGCCAAACACCAGTGCGGGAAAGATGAATTGAACCGAAAAGGGAAGAGGACTTCAATATATGCATGATTTCACTCCTCTCTGTGAGATTGTCACTGTGGGATATCAGCTAAACGATGGGACACATGTTCATGCAAATAGCCCCTTCGTTGACCACAAATTGAATTGGAAGGCAGCCATCTTGGTTCAGCAGCGCGCTGTAGGGAGGGGGGGATTGATAGAGGGTATGATGGAGGGGCTGAAAGGGGCGAGGAAGGGAGGGTTTACAAACTAGGAGGGAATTTTGCTGCATCCAAATCGTGATCATCTGGCATAAGCCAGACATGGCCATGAATCAATTTTTTCAGGCTAAGAGAAAACTAAATGGATACAGTCAGAAAACACACAGAAACTGGCTTCATGTGCGAAGGGAGATTAAATATTGCAATGTGATATGGGCTGTGGAAATCGAAGGTGTGCAGCCGGTATTGTGAGAAAGCCAGCTGGGGGATTGCCCGTTATCAAGCAAAAGATGCGAGATATGATTGTGACTGAGCGATACAAAAGAATGGAATCGCAGTGCAGGTGTCTCGAGTGGTAAATTGATGGAGGGAGGGTGAAAAAAAAGAGAGGGACAGAAAGTGAGATGTGGAAGTTGTGAAAAATAGCACAGTTATGGGAAATCATTGGCTGCTGCTACCTTATGGAAAGATGTGTACTCGTGGAAATGAGCTTGAAAAGAAAAGGCGTATATGTGTGTATGCCTGCATCCACACTGAACAGTATATGCTGTATGTGTGTGCGTGTGTGTGTGTGTGTGCGTGTGCAAGTGTTTGCATGGGGAGAGCATAGGTCTATTAAGAGGGCTTTCCACCTGACTAGCCTCAGCATCATCTCAATGAAGAACCTCTGCTTCCAATTATCCCAGCACTACCCATGGGAACAAGAGCGGGAGAGACAGCCAGAGAGGGAGACAGAGCATAGAAAGATGGCTGTATAGGAAAAGAGTCCTGTAATGAGGAGATGGCGGCGGCGAAGAGCATGTTGAGGGAGGACAGAAATATAAAAAAGTTGGGAGGACACATCAGTATGTGAGGATGTAAAAACTCCAACCGTGAGCTCCAGTTGAGTGAGGATGAGTCAGAAACTCCTTCATTAGGGCCTACAGCTAGTCAGGGATTCATGGTCACACGCTCACATCCGTTTTTTTGTGCATTTGTGCTTGTGTTTTGACAAGCCCTCATCCCCAAAATATATGCATGTTTACAGCTGTAAACAGACAGAGAGTAAATCAGGTCATTCACTCTTTAATCTTATTCAGTAAATGTGTGTGCATGTGTGTGTGTGTGTGTGTGTGTGTGTGTGTGTGTGTGTGTGTGTGTATGAGTGTGTGGGAAGGTAAGCACAGTGCTGATACAGCTGATTTTCCACCAGAAGGAGGGAAGAGGGAGGGGGGGGGGGAGAAAAAAAGAAAAAATAGATACAGCAGCAAGATTTTGATGGCCGAGTGGAGGGGAGACATTAGCCAATAAATGATGGGTGGAAAGAGAGAGACAGGGAGAGAGGGAGTTGAGGGAGTGCAGAGTCAAGAACTGTACGTGTATTTCTTGTGTATTTGTGCGAGTGTGTGTGTGTGTGTGTGTGTGTGTGTGTGTGTGTGTGTACTCTTTCCATATAGGACCCTGTGCAGCTATAACTTGTCAGTGGTCAAGGCCACGGGCTGATGCTCTTGAACAGAAATGCGGGGAACTAGTGACCAGTCATTGCTACACACAAATTGTTCCAGTTCCAGCTCTTCTGTGTGGCAAAAGGAAAATATTTTTCAATTGCTAAATTAGGCTTGTTGTCTTAAAAAAAAAAAAAGAAGCACGCTTGGGTCTAATCTGTTGCTGTTCAGTGTGTGTGTGTGTGTGGGTGTCTGGATGACTCATCTTTGGTTCTGTTCGCAGTAAAAAAAAATAGAAAAAATGCTGACCATGTAGCCGAGTGGAGGTTAAAATGGCACTCCATTCCCACACACATGATTTGATTCCTCCAGCTAATAGGATGACTCACAAGCAATTGCACTGTATATCTATCAGCCTTCTTATCCTTTCTGTTTTGGGGCTAAGCTGTAATGTACCGCGTCACTTTGCCCAAGGGCGTGATCTGGCCTTGATGGAGTTTTATGGTTCGCCTTCAGTGCTCTTAATTTCAGTTTAAATTCCTGTTATGTAATTTGAAATCCTGCAGACGAGCGACCAGTAATCTTAGTCGACTTGCAGGAGAAGAACACATTGCGAACTCTGACATGTTTAGAAATGCAAAAGGATTTTAAAATGTGGCACTTTCCCCCCTCTCCATTCCTTTGAAAACATTTCTGCTCATTTTGGGCTGTTAATCATCGCATCACGTTGTCCAGAAAGCATGCGGCTCCACAATAAAGGCGAAGCTAGCTAGAGGCAGCAACAATTTGCAAAGCTCATACTGTACGCAGCTTCCCCACAGATCACACAACCCAACACTATTTCAAACATGACTGACATCCTTTTGAATAGAACGGGCTAATTATTTATGTCTGTCTGGTGAAGAAAGACGGGCAGCAGCAGCACGCGGTTGCTTGTTAATATTCATACTTGGGTGACATCACAAGATATTTGTGCATCGCGGCTGAACAGCGAGGCGGAGAGAGTCCCTCAGATACGTCTGATGCTGAATGCTGATGGTGAGATAATAAACCGCAGTCAGCGCCAACTGAGAGACAAACCGCAGTGAAGTCATTAACAAACCAGAGTCTCTCGGGACAGAGGGATGAGCCGGTGAGGGATAGAGAGGCTGATATATGGGGAAGAGGCAGAGTGTGAGGGAAGGTGAGAGAGGGAGTGGGAGGAGAAAAATTAGCAGTGACTTGACGTGATTTGAACACATGAAGTAATCCAGAGAAAGGAGGAAAAGCTAAATAGAAGTATGTGGGGGCGCTGGCTGTGAAAAACAAGCAAAATATGAAAAACTTTAACAGCAAAATAATGGAAAATGGAGTGGAGAGAGAAATAAGGGTGAGAGAGAGTGAGAGAGAGAGAACACCAATGCAATGATAAAGACAAGTGAATCATTTACGGTGACAGAATGCCTTATTATCAGCTGTGTTCGGTTTCAGGCCATAAAAAGACACGGGTGGCAATGCCGGACTGATGAGCTGTTATGTGCTGTGCAGACTGGCGGAAGTCATCACCGGCTAAATTGAAGGAGGTGAGGAGGAGTTTTGGAAGAGTACCAATGGCTTCACCAGAGATAAGTGCTCCGTGGTCTTAAATGATATCTGTTTCAGAAATCTAATTTTGCTTAAGGGTTGGAGTAAGTATGGATTTATGGTTCACACACACACACACACACACACACACACACACACACACACACACACACACACACACACACACACACACACACACACACACACACACACACACACACACACACAGACACACACACACTTCCCCTGGAGTGTCAGCCAGTCAGCGAGGGAGTGATTTGTGTGGTTTATCTTCAGACTATCTGTATTCCATTAACACTGTATTACATTTCCTTATGCTATCTGCATCTGCTCAACACCATAGACACCTGTGAGGCAACACAGAGGGCTAAACAAGCCCTCCGGAATAGGATTACATACATAATATTCTATAAAATGTGTGTGTGTGTGTGTGTGTGTGTGTGTGTGTGTGTGTGTGTGTGTGTTTGTGTGTACTAGCTGGTGTACGGTAGCGGGCAAAGAAGTTTAAAGAATTGCATCCTTTGTTAATTTGTTCCCCCGTCGTAGAGACATAAGTCAATTAGACTTACAGCAAACAAATCAAGGCTGACAAATGAAACAAGGTGACGTTCACAAGTCCACTGTGTGTGCCTCCGCTCCGCACAAATCGCTCTGCAACAATCCTCGGGCAGAGAAACAATTAGGGGTAGGATAAAAGTAATTCAATGTCGTGCCACTCTTGCCCCTAAGTGACAAAGCTAAACGGTAGCCATGAGATATGATGTCCGTTTCATGCCGTACGGGTGTACAGATCCGTCTGTTTGTTTGTGTGTGTGAGTGTGTGTGTGTGTGTGTGTGTGTGTAGTAGATAGAGCAATTATGACTCACAAGGATGCAGCAAACTATCAAGGAGAGAAAAAGGACAGATGTAACAGAGTCGATTGAGAACAAACCCATGAAAGAAATCCTACAAATGGCCATAAATATTAAACCGTTGTATTATAATGTGTATACTATGTAATTTATCTTTAATACTCATGTCTGTTATCTCTAAATATTCATAAAAGAGAGCATTAGGTTACAGTTTTAATAAAATAATAAAAGCAGCAGTGTTCGTGTGAATGTCCAGTTAAGCCAAAATAAATAACACAGATCACAGAGAAGAACCAATATTGTGTTGATGCATCCGCCTTACAAGTAACTAACAGACTTGGTTTCATGTCATGGTGTGAGGAATGTGACATGATGGAAATGTGAGTGAACAGACAAGCAAACCACTAATGCACACTTGGGAAACGGCTGAGTGCAGTACTGACTTCCCCAGAATCTCTCGGATTAGAAAGATATGTTATTTCATCACATGTAGACATTCGCCACTTAGTAAAGCACACGGACGACCTCTGCTTTGCCAGTTGAGGCTTTTCCACACTGTATCTTCCTCACTCTCTCTGACTCATCCTCTCCCTCTGCCACCTTCTATACGACTGAAAATAGCCAAAAGTATACTTTCAGGCAATGTAGAAGGGCAACATTGACTATTTAAATCCTGGCTACAAACTCGGATTAGTGTGTTGTTTCTCCATCTAGAGGAAAAAGCCATTAATAGGCACACCACCATACCTACTTGATGGAGGCAGGTCTAGGATCAGAGGGAGTTTTTCCTGGTTAGTCCCGGGGAAATGTTAATGCTAAAGCATAAACATCTGTTCTAGACAGACACTGGGGATTAACACTGTGGCAGTTTGGGGAAAGCCCTTTCCTGTTTCAGCATCACATCACTGTCCTCTGCTTAGGTGGTACGCCTGCTCCTTACACATATGTTTTGTTTTTTGGGGTTCAGACAAATAGACAGGCTAGATCCCAGACATTACCCTCATCCATTTGTGTGGGAGACAATCATTGTAGCTGGGCTCCAAAATCTTGTGGAAAGACTTTCCAGAGTAGTGCAAGCTATGGCAGCATATCATTGCTCATTGTTTGGGAAAGGTATGTATTAGAATGTTTGTGGATGATCAACAACCCCAGACTGTTGAAATATCCAGGTCTCCATCTATTTCTCTCTCTGCCCCCCCCATCTCTCTCTCTAGTTCCTCCATCTCTCCACAGAGGGATGCCACTAATAAACTCCAAAACAAGGTTGGCCAGAAGATCTGATTAGCCAGCAGGGCTAACAGGGACACAGTGAACGACGGAGGGCCCAACCGATGCTATTTGCTTTCTACCCGTCGCTCTTCTTTCATTCCTGTGGCGATGATCAAAGAGCGGCATAGGGAAAGAGACAGCGAGGGAACGGAGAGAGGAGGAGGAGGAGGGGGAGGAGGAGGAGGGTGTGTGTGTGTGTTACTGAAATACAGCACTGGTACCGATCTAGAATTAGCTGCAGGCTCTCACAAACCCTGATTTACTCATATTCCATTTTGTTTCTGTATACTGTGCACAGTCTCTCCCACTGTGTCTGTAGATCTTTACTTGAATGTCCTCTATCTCTTTGGAGACCAGGTTAATCCAATTTATAGTAGTCCTCCACATCTGTGCTGTGTGTCATTCCTGTAGACCCATCTGCATCATTTATGATGGAATCCATGACTGTGTGTTTACAGCAGAATGCTGTGTTAACCTTCGCCTTTCCAGCAACTAAATAAGCAGGGTGTAATTACATGCAAGGCAAATCCTTTTGACACAGCATGGCTAGTGTGCACGTGTGTGCATGCGTGTGTGTTTGTGTGCTTTATCCATTATCACGTTTCACAAGGTGTGCGGATAACTAATTAGACTGTTATGTTGTGCGTCTCCCAGGGATGAACAAGAGAAAACAAAGGGAAAAGGTGAAATCAAGGGAGAAAAACATGGCTGCAGCAACACAGAGGAAAAAACAACAAAATAAACACAAGCTACAGAAATATGCCTGGGATTTGTGTAAGCCGGGAAACAAACGGTGCACGAGGAGAACGCCTGTGCTTCACAGTCACATAGATTACAGCTAAAGAGAATGCGTTTATTCTGTTTTTGTGGTTATGGGGGGAAAACACCATGCCAACGTATTGTTTTTGTTTGGCTGTCTTTATGTTTGGTTGTTATTTTCTGGGTTTTTTTCCCTGCAAGAGTCCCGGCAGCCCAAAGAACCAAATGTTTTTGAAAATTCATACAATGCCGAGCCTGAGAAATTATTTCACGTGTACAAAGATCGCACAAGCACCAAGGTAGGTCTAAATGTTACTTCACATTTAGGCAGGTAAGTCTGGAATCTTTCGTCAAAGCAGCAACGCTCTTTTATTGTTATAGGTCAAGACAAGGCAAAATACATTTGGCCAAGCATTTTGAGTTTTGTCGAAAATAGTTTTCATCATCTACAAAGTCTGCATGTAAAACGAGGTGCCTTTGGGAGACTTCTAGTGTGAGGAGGATTAAATAGAAATGAGCAGGTCATTCCCTCATCGGAGGATCGGCAGTTCAATCCCCGGCTCCTTCAGTCTGCATGCCAAAGTGACAAGATACTGAACACTCCCGAAGGCTGTGTTTGATCTCTCTCTCTCTCTCCCTCTATATACATACAGTACATAAATGTGTGTGTGCTGATGACAAGTATATTGACCAGTAGTGTGCGATTAGCTTCAATATCCCTGCAGTTTTGTGGGAAGATTATTGTCATTTATTTCACTCTGTTTGCTCCAAACAGATTTGGCAGTGAAGACACACAGCAGGTGGTCCGCAGGTCCACAGGTGTTCCTTCAGTCATGACTGAAATTGCCCAGCAGGTAGACAAGTCTTTATTGTATCAGAGTGGTGTGTGCTTTGCTTGATGTGTTTTTCCCCTTTTCTCCTTTAGTCACAGCTTGGTATGCTAAGTCTGGATGTTGTTTGTCGGCCTATTATTATAACCTTTATTTAACCAGGAAAATTCCATTGAGATTAAAAACCTCTTTTTCAAGGGAGACCTGGCCAAGATAGGCAGCAGCATATACAAAACAATTACACAGTTACACAATTAAAACACCAAAAAACAAACAAACAAAGGTATTGATTTTACAAGTAGATCATTAAAAACAAGAACATCGATTGGAATCAGCTTCAAGTCCTTTTAACTTACATTTAAAAGAGCTCAATGAAATTAACTCTGCCAGTTTCCAGTCATTTTGGAGCATATTCCATGCAGACGGTGCAGCATAGACAAAAGCCTTTTTTCCCATTTCGGTACGTGCAAAGGGTACAGAAAGCAACAGGCAATTATTTGACCGGGAAGAGTAAGGACCAGTACTTCTCAATGCAATTAAAGCACAAATGTAAGAAGGCAGTAGGCCAAGTATTGCCTTATATATAAAAATAAACCAATGACTAAGCCTTCGGGTGGCCAGAGCAGTCCATCCAACCCGAGCGTATAACTCACAATGGTGTGTCAATGATTTGCAATTTGTGATGAACCTGAGAGAAGCATGGTAAACAGTATCAATCATATTAAGACATTGAGCTGGAGCGTTCATGTATAAAAGATCTCCATAATCTAACAAGGGTAAAAAAGTCGCAGCTACTAGTCGTTTTTTTACATCAAACGAAAAACAAAGCTTATTTCTAAAATAAAAGCCCAGTTTTGTCTTCAGCTTCTTTACAAGATTCACCACATGCGGCTTGAAAGTGAGGGAGTCGTCAATTAGTACACCCAGGTATTTATACTCCTGAACCACCTCTATTTCATATCCCTGAAGAGTGGTCACTGGGGGGACAATTTGTGGCCTCTTCCTGGATTTAGAAAACAACATAAGCTTAGTCTTGTCTATATTAAGAACAAGTTTCAGTTTAAGTAATGAGTGCTGAACAGCTACAAAGGCTTTCTGCAGGGATTCAATGGCCTGAACAAGAGTTGATCCACAGCAGTAAATGATTGTGTCGTCAGCATAAAAGTGCAAATTGACATCTGTCATGTTTGAGCCCAGCTCATTAATATAAATAATGAATAAGAGGGGACCTAGTACAGAACCCTGTGGCACCCCCTTGTGGACAGTAACAATGTCAGAACACATACCATCGTATTTAATGCACTGAGTCCTGTTACTAAGGTAGTTGGTGAACCAAGCAACTGCTCTCTCCGAGAGTCCTGATTGAAGGAGTCTAAGTTTTAAAATACAGTGGTCAACAGTGTCAAACGCTTTCGACAAATCGATAAAAAGTGATGCACAATGTTGTTTCTTATCAAGTGCAACAGAAAGGTCATTTACCACCTTCATTGCAGCTGTGATGGTGCTGTGCTTTTTCCTAAAACCCGACTGATATTTAGATAAAATACTATTGGATTGTAAAAACGCCTTTACTTGCTCACTCACAAGAGCTTCAAGAATTTTGGCCAACACTGATAAGTTAGATATTGGTCTGTAATTAGTTAAAATCACTGGATCACCTCCTTTTAATAAAGGGAGAACAAAAGCTGATTTCCATACAGAGGGAATTTCATTTGTTTCTACTGTAAGATTAAAAAGATGTGCAAGAGGTTCTGCTATAAAATCAGCCGCCAATTTCAAAAAGTAAGGATCGATTAAATCGGGTCCAGAAGATTTTTTAGGATCCAAGACTGTAAGGGCTTTACGAACTTCCTGAACAGAGAAAGGTACAAAGTTGAAAAGCTGTCCCTTGTACATTGGGAAATCAGTGCTGGGTTTCACAGAGACAGAACCCACAGAGTCAAACAGAAACCCAGAAGATACAAAATGATTGTTAAAACAATTCAATACCTCCATTCTGTCATAGACAGGTACAGAATCCTTTAATACATAAGAAGGAAGAGCTTGAGAATTTTTACTCACAGTAAGGGAATTAATAACTTTCCAAAATTTCTGTGGATTATTTAAATTCTCAGTGGTGACAGACAAATAATATTCAGATTTGGCTTTTTTGATGAAAGAGGTGCATTTATTTCTCAGTTGTCTGAAAATAAGCCAATCAGTGGTAGAACCTGTTTTTCTTGCCTTGGCCCAAGCCAGATTTCGCTCATGAATGGAGTCTGCCAGCTCTGGGGAGAACCAGGGGTTTTCTCGCCCTTTTATCCTGTATCTCCTTAAGGGGGCATGTTTATTTACAATATCCATAAAACCATCCCTAAAGAATGACCAAGCTATCTCTACATCAGAGATCAGTCCTATTTTTTTCCAGTCAAAGTTAGACAAATCGTGATGAAATGCTTGTTCATTAAAGTGTTTCAGATTCCTCTTTACGATGATACGAGGTTTTGTTTTAGGGACCTTAGTGTTTCTAATAGCAGCAACAACACAATGGTCACTTAAATCATTGCAGAAAACCCCCAGAGATGAAAATTTATGAGGAACATTTGTCAATATTAAATCAATCAAGGTGGACTTCTCAGGGCTTTGAAGGTTTGGTCGAGTGGGTGAATTGACCAATTGAGTAAGATTGATGGAGTCACAGAAGGATTTGAAGTCATCAGAAACTGGTTTAAGCCAATCCCAGTTTAAATCACCAGCTAAAACAAGTTCACTATAATTCAATCTGGACAGAAGAAGCTTCAAAGATTGTAATGCTTCCTTGGTGGCAGATGGAGGCCTGTAGCACCCAATAACTGTTATACAAAGGCCCTTGGTAATTTCCAAATTGATTGCCAAAAATTCCAGTTGTTTGCAGATGGATTCAGACTGAACTACACAAGAATCAAATTTTGATTTGATATAAACAGCAACACCACCACCTTTCTTAGGCCTGTCTGTGCGATAAACATTATATCCAACCATGTTAATGTTTTCATCAGTAATAGATTTGGTCAACCAAGTTTCAGAAATTACAACAATATCTGGATCTAATGATTTAACCCAAATCCGGAACATGTCCATCTTGGGTAACAGGCTGCGCACATTCAGATGAACGATTTTAAGACCAGATAAAGATTTAAAATCAGATGGCGTCTGAGTGTACTGCAGTTCAGGGCCAGGGTTAGGTTGCACATTTCCAGATAAGAGTAATAGTAAGACAATCAACAGTCTCTGCCGAGCAACATTACATGATGAAACAGACAGCTGGCACGTTAAAACCAAGCAGGATTTCTCATGGAACATGAAGTTATTATGCAAAACTAAAAGGGTTTGAAGTCGGGGTAAGTCTCTATGAAGGTTAGTTGATAAATTCATGTCCTGTGCTAAATGAATTGGTGGTTGTACAGGTTGTACAGCAGCCATAGTGGAAGTGCATCCGTGAGCAATGTCCAGCAGGGTAAACACATTGTTAGATGTACTCACCCAGGTAGGTTCATTTACCCCCAAATCCCACACAATCAGTAGACAAAGAAAAGTCTTAAGAAGTACCATTGTCCGAGACTAAGTAAGCTGCACAGACCTCAAAATGGAGTAGGCTCCAACAGACACCACAGGCCTCAGTGTAGTGAAGTAGGCCCCAGTAGACACCACGGGCCTCAATGTAATGAGGTAGGCCCCAGCAGACACCACCGTCCTCAATGTGGTGAGTCAGGCTCCAGCAGACACCACCATCCTCAATATAGTGAGGTAGGCCCCAGCAGACACCACCGTCCTCAATGTAGTGAGGTAGGCCCCAGCAGACACCACGGTCCTCAATGTGGTGAGGTAGGCCCCAGCAGACACCACCGTCCTCAATGTGGTGAGGTAGGCCCCAACAGACACCACCGTCCTCAATGTGGTGAGATAGGCCCCAGCAGACACCACCGTCCTCAATGTGGTGAGGTAGGCCCCAGCAGACACCACCGTCCTCAATGTGGTGAGGTAGGCCCCAGCAGACACCACCGTCCTCAATGTGGTGAGGTAGGCCCCAGCAGACACCACCGTCCTCAATGTGGTGAGGTAGGCCCCAGCAGACACCACCGTTCTCAATGTGATGAATTGGGCTGCATCAGACACCCCAGGCCTCAATTGTGATGATTTAGGCTCCAGCAAACACGACTCTGCAGCAGATCCCTGGATTCCCAGAGTTAGTTACAGCCAGAAGGCAGGCCTCAGAGCAGATGGATAGACCAAAGTCCAAGCAGCAATTCACAAAGAAATAACGGGATAAATGCGCTAAAATCCCAAAAGGTCAATGAAATACTCAAAATAAACTAACAGCAACATGAAGCACTTTTGAAGGGTAAAAAACAGGACACTAAAACCCATTAAAATTAGTTTAAAACAGACAAACACTAAGCAGACACTAAGGAGACAATGGACATGCTGCCATCTTGGATTGTGAAGTCAGATGACTATATGAAGCAGCAAAGTCACTATGGTGCCCTGCATGATGTTGTATGTAAGAACCTATGTCCATTATCAGAGCACCAGATGATTGAGTCAGAGGAAAATGATTGGAGATTGGAGAGCGCTGTCACTGTACATTTTTTAACGTTTAAGGCTGCAGATGAAGAGCATGCATATGATAGGTGTTCATCAAAAAATGTACATATAGATGAGACAAACATTATGAATATACACCGCAACCATATTACCTCTGGCCTGAGTTTATATCGCTGAATATCAAACCGCAAATCACTGCAGAAAACAAAAAAGCAAAGGAGTAGCTTTTTTGTTGAAATCAGATAAAAACATATCACATTGACAAAGTGAAGATTAGGGGTGTTAAAGCTCAGAGCAGTGGTTAAAAGACTTTGACATTATTATCTTTAGAGACAACAGCAAATGTACAAGAATGTGACATGTACAAGAGCAATGTTGGTCCAAGAACTAGAATGCTTAATTCTATTACAAAGCTGCCTTGGACTAGTGGGCCTCCACCTAAACATATACCAGTAACCTCCAGTAACGGGATTCTACTTCAGATCAGGTTGTTGTAGCTCACGAGTACTTTGAGCAATGTTGAACCTGCAGCGCAATATTACATAAAATGATTGAAAATCATACATTTTCATTAAATGTGATCGCTCCAAAATGAATGGTAATGAAGCGAAGTCATGCATGTGACAATCTAATACGCCTGCTTCCCAGGCTGCTCCTCTGCCTCCACGTCGTTGAATCCAAGCCGCACATGTTGAAACTGCAGCACATGCGCCATAATGAGCCGCACTGTGCCTCAGGTACAGCGATTGCAAAATTGTGACTGACATGATTTGCATAGGTTGTCACGCGAATCAACGAAATGAATTCCCTGCAGGGAGAAAAGCGTGACATCTGCCTCCCACCATCCCTTTGTTAGCTGGTGTTGATCAGTTTCTACCGTGGAGGTTCTTGGCTTTGTCTTAGTTCCTGTCATATCACTGCGTGTGCTCGTACCCTGTATACATTGAATACCTGTCAAGTTCAAGAAATCATGACAAGCATTTCAATAAAAAATATTGCAGATATCAACATGGTATACAGGAGTAATGATAAAGATGACCTTGTGTTGACTGATGGAAGCATTAGCCAACGTTTAATAAAATGAAGAGCTGTATAAAGAGGCTGCCATTTTTATCATATAACCCCTAAAGCACTACATTTTCAAGACATCTTTAACTGAATTTATCTGATCTGCCATGGACAATGTTCACATGGGCATCTTCATCTGCTGGCATTAGGAACAATATCAAGCCGCTGTGCTACCCAGAGCTTATCATTTTCAAACAAATCAGTCCAAACAACAGTATATTGCATAATTGTTACAGATTTGACCAATTTCTTGCTGCGATATCAATTAAGATAATTTGACTTGATTATAAATTCCTCCCTTAACATTCTTCACATAAAATCTCATGCATGTTCAAGCATGTTTTATTAACTTGGGCTGTACAAGGCACAAATGTATAATTATAGACTATTTTCTTTTCCTATATTGACAAATATAATACTATGAGGGCGGGGCGTAATTATGCCATTATTTTAATGATTATGTTTTCATCCCTGGAGCTGTAAATGGCCCAACAGGCTGGCCTACCAAGCATTAGCTGCATCCCTTTGACTCCGGTGTGACACCGTGCACAGAAAGGCCTAAAAATGACACATCTCGTTGCAGCTGCATATTCAATCTGTTATCTGGACAGGAAAACATTTCATTTTCATGCCGCAGCCGAAGTGTATCCTGTTAAGGACATTGATAGCCCCGGCGGATGGAGGAATGTCAATAAGCAATACACACAATGAGTGATACGCAGGATGTAGCATATAAATTCACAGCCATCTAGTTGATTATTTCTCTAATCTGGGGTTACAGGGCCTAATAATTCTGCCTTGCAGGTGAGCCGGTGCCATAAATCTCCACATCGTTTCACTTTTTCCCAGCATGAGATGATGAAAAACAAACTATCACTCTTCCCCCTGTTTTTAGCAGACTGTCGTTAAAGCTGGCGTTGATAAGTGGCAGTCTCTCCATTAACAACCTAGACTCAAAGGAACCATAAATCCTACTGTGTGTGCGTGTGTGTGTGTGTGTGTGTGTGTGTGTGTGTGTGTGGTTGTATCAATGCGTCAGCTTGCACACATGTCAGGCTGTGTGTCTACATACCTACAGTATGTGTGTGTTGATGCTGTTCAATAAGATGCTCAAACAAATAAAACTATGCAGCATGTAAGTCATATTTCTCATCAACACACATTCATACCACTCCTCCTCCTCCTCCTCCTCCTCCTCCTCGTTTGGATATGCACTCTTTGATTGGATGTCACACAACATGTTGGCATACAAGCACGTGCAGTTGGGGATGAACAGACGGAGAAGAAAACGTGTGTGTTACAAACACACACACACACACCGGATGAATGTTTACCACAGCGTTCACGTACTGGAGTCATTTCATCAAGTGTGCCTTATGAGAGATTGATGGCCAAGGCCATCACCGCTGAAGGATCACGTGACAAGTGTTCAAGTGCCGTTGTACGTCACCCACTCTCACCCTGACCCGCAGCAGACGTTTGGCTCTTCACAAGCTTGACTCACTGACGGACACTGCTCACACACACAGTCTGAGACACCCAATGCTGGACTACTCACTACTGTGTAACAATATGTAGGGAGTGATGAGCATTAACAACTTAGATGTGATGAAATCAGAAATCCCAGCCGCAACACAATGAGAAGCAGCCTCCCAGTCCAAAACCCAAAGAGAATGTCAGTTTGCAGGAAATATTCCTTTACAGTCTGATTTCAAGGTCTGTTTGTAGATGGAACATTGACGCAGCTCAAATGAAAAAACATTGAACCACAAGCAGAAGCGATTTCCTCTCTCAAGCATACACTGTACAAGCACTTGTAGTTTCGAGTGCTTGCCAAGAAGACGCCTCTCTGAAACCTTATGTGTCTGAAAAAATGACGGTTTTTCCGGCCCACTGCCTTTTACGCTGCGCTTACAAGTGTGTGTTAAACTGTGTGTTTGGGAGAGTGGTGTTCATTTTATCTGTATTCCAATAAACTTTGATTTTGTTGACACTGAATCAGCTCGCCGGGTTGCCTGCGCGCTGGCCGAGATCCCCCTTTGTAAGCGCAGTCTGAACACACATATAATACACACACGCTGCCTCGCTCTCATATTTACGACGCTCACGGCACTGAGGGCTGACTGTAGTGTTCATGCCACTCCCAGCACCATGCACTAGTGCTCCTTATTTAGGTCCTGTCGCGCCCGCGGGCTGAAAATCTGTCCCTTTCACGCCTCCTCCTTTCTCACTTCCCCGCCCCTGCCAGACTGCCAGGCCTCAAGTCCCTCCGTTCCATCACTCCATCACTGAGAGGACGGCATGTGGAGAAAGAGAGAGATGCCATCACACACCCCAACAGCTTGTCCCGCTGCTGAAATGTACTCAGTGTTTCCCAATTGGCAGTTACAAGGTGAAATGTGACACCGAATTGAAAAAAAAATACTTTTACAAGTAAGAAATGTCTCTTGTATGGAGTGGAAGTGAGTGAGCTGGTAGAGGCTCAGTGACTCGCTTCAGGTCAAGTTGGCTGTTGCTTTAGTCATGGGAAGTCTGTCTGACTTTTGTGCTCCAATACCAGAGGCTGTGTTTAACCCGTGACACCAGGGTCACAGCTGCTCGGTGGAAACTCCATAACCATCATTTCGCAAGTAAACTATTGCTCACGCCAACTACTTTCACAGACAGCTACTTTCCAGACAGGGAGAAATTTGAAAAAAAAAAAAGAAGAAGAGGGATTTGAAAGGTTAAATTGAAGTACAACTAATGAATGCTTTATTGACCTTTAAAAAATAAAAGATGCTGCAATTTCCATGACATAGCAGGTGTGCAAATCAACTCGCAGAAACTATATTTAGGCAATCCGTCATGGGAACAATTTCATTTTCTACGGTCACACTATGTTTGTGTGGTGCAGTTGGACCGCTTAATAGTCAACCAAGGATGCTCCATCACATTCATGAGCTATGCTTTTGTACAATTATTCCCCCGTGGACAAACATTAAGCAATTCCATGGCTATTATGAGAAGGATAAAGTGAATCCCAAGGTCCCTTATATTGATAATGGTGGTTTAGTGACTGATTCTAATAAAAGAGCATTCAACATGACAAGTGGACCAAACAGGTTGCAGTATTAGCAGCGAGGAGGCTGAGGAGTCAGGAGTTGAGTTGTTGTCATGGTGAGGATGCCGGGGTCTGGTGCCTCGGAACAATCCAGATAAGTTAAGTAGGTTTAATTTGACATCCAGACTTCAGAAGTGTGGCCATCTGAAACATTTTTTTAACTTAATATTAAACAGAAAAATAGGTCACCATTCTTATGTTCTGATAATAGTAATTAAAAATAATAATGTTATAGGCTATTCTATGCATATACTCTGCATGTCAACATTCACCACAGCCAAGGACACTCCCCCTCCGATCTAGAGGAACAGGAAGATCAGCTCTACCTCTGAGCCACAGCCACCCTGTTTGAACGACCAAAGTCAGCATAACATATTTTTACCTATAGAGGTTAGATTCGCGGTGGTTCAACACCCCCCTATGTGAAGTAACCGATAGCTTCCACAACGCCGAGGGAGCAAGACTGACTTAACCGCTTAATCACTACACCGTTGCTGGAAATGCCATGCTTAATTAACAGCAGTCAAATACCGACAGCGGCTTGAGCTCGATACCGGAGACATTTATCACTGCGTACGCATTCTACGCCTCTTCATTTCAAACAATGGAATCTTCTGTCGAATCCTCTCTCTTCCTCCCAGGTGTCAGTTGGGATTGGCAGTTTAATGAAGTGCTGCAACTACAGAGCGACCCAAATATATGCATTTCTGTGACTCATAAAGGGAATGCTGCAGGAGCACACACACACACATGTACACATCCCAGCGTGCATATATGTTCTGCGGCGCTCCAGGATGAACACATGTATAGCTGAACTGATTTGTAAGCCAGCGTTCTTCTAATAACAACAGTTTGCGATGACAGCAAGGAATAAATGAATGGATAAATAAACCAATCCAGAGAAAAGTCACTGCTTTGAATAATAAATCAAACATGATCATTTGAATGCGATGGGAGGCGTACCATTCATTTTTGATGACTGCCTGAGATTAAATGAAATATTCTAAGCTCTACAACCTATAGCGTGGTATACATGAAAGGCTGATGAAATTCAGCAAAGACAGGATGCAGGACACTAAATGGAGAACAGGCAGACGAGATAAGACATAAAAGGTGAGGATAAAATGAGAGGAGGTGGAGAGAACTTGGAGGGAGAGGAGCAAGAGAGATGGAAAGAAAATTGCTTTCGACACAAGTGGGAGATGAGAGCAAAAGGGAGGGCTGAATTATCAGACGTGCATCTGGAAAATGCGCTTAAATGTGTTTGGAGACGGAGGTGTGACTGTAAATATACATGCATGTCCGGACAAAGTGCTGTTGACTGGAGAGATCTGCTTCCAGCTTATTCCCAGCATTTTCATGCTCATTCATAGATGAAGGGAAAAAAAGAAAAAAGGCCTCCTTTGAAAAAGTGGAAATCTGGTCAAAGGCAACACCAGCAGAATCTAAAGAAGATCTGTGTTCTCTTCAAACTCCTCTGCACTCCTACTGTTCCTCTATCTCTCATGTTTTCTGTATTTTTTCTCTCCCCACCCCCCTTTCCCTTCCTTTTTTCCAGATTCATGTTCTTTCCCCTCACTTATTTTCAAAGCGCTTAGACAGAGAGAGTGGAACGCTTTACCCCTGTCCCGCTGGAGCATCAATATACAACGGTGCCCAGAGGTCCAAACAGGAGAAAGTCTGAGGAGAAGCAGTGCAACACAAATCCATAATAGATTTTCTTCTCTCTTTTATTCGCTTTCTGCAGAGAGATGCAGTGGAGGCACCAGTGGCTCAGAATAAGAGACGCAGGTAGAGGAGGGGGGGGGGGGCGAGAGGAGGTGAGAAAAAGAGAGGTGTCAACGGGGAGAAACAGAGAGGCTGCCAGAGACTCAAAACACTCTCAATAACAAAAGCCCCTAAGAATATTTTCTGCTCATCTGTCTCCAGAGGGCTCGCGCAACCCATAAATTAAACTACGCGAGGCCAAGCTCACACCAGAAGGTGACGGGAACTGAAAGTGGCGTCGAATGATCAGATGCAGACATAATTAACTTAGCCTGGAAGTGAAGGACTGCCAAGAGGTCTGAGATATATTAGGCCGCAAGCATTAAAATCCCAAATTCCAGAAATGCAACAGCTGAATAGCCGCTCTGTGGCTGTATCTTATATCTGCAGGCCTCGCACAGGAGTCTGGCTCTTCCGACGGCAATTCAGCCGAAACAATATTTACCTGAAAGTAGGCGGTTGAAAGTGTGTAAACCTAGCGAGCATGAAACTCTGCACACCAGAGAGAAAATGGATCCGTTTGCGATGTAAGCACAAGGCGGCTGCTCTCTGATGCCGGTGAACTGACGGTGGAGAGAGAGACTTGTTGATTCAGAATGTGTTTGTTTGAGCCTTCACACCCAAGTGAGCTTCATTTCATTTCACCAACATAGCTCTGAAGCATAAAATGTACCCAAAATCACAGCGGATAACCTTGGAGGCTGTCATGGTGGCTGCCGAGGCAGCCTTGTATTAGTCACCGAAGGATCTGCTTCACCCGCCTCTGAATGCATCGCTGATTACAGCTTTGACTACAGTTTTGACTACAGTTTTGCCACTTTTCCAGTCTCAACGCCATCGCATCAACACATTTAAGTCCAAAATAACTACATAAAGGCCATTTTCAGTTATATACGACTTCTTCCTAATTGAATGGTTTTGCCAATCTGTTTTATTGGTTACAAGAACATTGTACTACAGTAATCAATTAGCTCAGCAGGGGAAACAGTGACAACATTGAGTGAACCTAATAACCCTAAAACGTATAGCTCGTTTGAATCAGGAAGTTTTTAAAGTGTGATGGATGTTTGCAACAGACAAGCAATGTTGCCCCTCCTTCTTCCACAAAAGTTTGCCTAACCTGGGGACTTGTTTGAAACCCGTCTGATGCTTTCTTGGGCAGGATCACAGTGTTCCCAGATCTCAGCCTTTTACCCCCCAACACAACCCCGCTGTTCTGCCTCAGCCTCTGGGAAACGTGCCTCATACAGAACTTCCCTACACCGCTAGCATTGCAAAAAGGTATATATGTAGACAGAGCATGTTTAAAAAGATTACACTCTCTTCTTTTGGATTATCAAAAAGAATAATGCAGCAGCCAAATATCCAGCTGAACCCAGAAGAATACGGTGTTCAACTTCAAAGCAGTCTGGCAGGCCAACAATATAATAAATACTTCATGTACTTTCTTACAAGTGGGGTACGGGGTCATTATTATCAATATGAATAATTTCCATACGATGAATATCGTTATGAAGATAACTGGAATCATTCTTTAAATGTTTCACCACTATAACCTATGTAACTTTAACTTGCTGGATCATTTAACTGCCATTCTAGCAAATTCAACACAGCCTATCTTTCCAATGTCAAATTGTTGAAGACATATTTTCATAACAACATTCTGAAAATCTGGCAGCATTCCAGAGGAATAAACCCCTTGACATAATGAAAACGAACACATGCATGCATGTAAACAGAAAAAGAAAGGCCATCTCTACCGTGTCCGCAGGTTCCCCGGGCTGGGTGGTCCGTCGTACACGGACAAGATGTCAAAGTCCTCCTCGAGGGCGAAGCCTTGAAACACCAGCTGTATCCGGTTGTGCTCCGCTGCCACGATCACCCATGTACAGTTGGCGTAGTTAGGGTAGCCGTAAGGGTAGCCGGGGCTCTCTATCGTCCCATTGGGACTTTGTAGTGTGTAGCTGCAGTTCTGAGCTGTGAAGAGAAAAAGGAAAAGGCAGATATTAAGTAGGGTGTAAAGCGTGTTAGAAGTCCTAGCAGAGGGTGGAAAGTATTAATAGAGTATCAAACCAAATAAAAGAAACTCCGCTTCATCCAAGAATGGAAATTATACAAATCCACACACACACACACACACACACACACACACACACACACACACACACACACACACACACACACACACACACACACACACACACACACACACATACTTGCACAACCATAGTCAAGCAGCTGCAAACACTGCAACATCCATTACCACGGAGACCGTGCAGCCCGAGCCATTAGTACAGTAGTGCTAAATGGCTAAGCCTCTCCCAGCTTTCTCCACCTCCATCATCACACACTTGTTCACTCACTTTCACCACATTAGTAATAGGTTCCCACGTTAATATATGGCATAGCTAGAGAGGGGAAGGCAAGAGGACATGAGGGGAAACACACACACAAACAAACAGAGACGCACACTCGGGTACTACATTAATTCTACTCATCCTGAATATGCGTCAGCAGCCCCTCAAACCGCCTTCAATCTTAGATTTTAATTGTGCGTGTTGCAATCCATCAGCATGGAGCTCGGGGTGGAGTGTGTGTGTGTTTTGAATCTCCGAGCTAAATGACTCATCTTCGACTGATCTGGGCACAGCCGAGACTTTTAATCAATGTTCGGGATTTAGTTGTAATTAATCACTCCACGTGCACATGTGTGATTGTGCTTATATTTTGTGGAGCTGTTGCAATCATTTTATACGTTGGAAAATCACACAATAAGAAGCTTTATGTATGATGTTTGAATGAAGGCAGCAGGAAAGCAACCGGTTCTAAATGTTTTCCCATCCTCACAAAACAAACCTGCATAAATGTGAATCCTTATAGAGGGACTAAATTAGAATATCAGGCAAGAATACATGCTATTTATACAAATGATGTGTATTTTCTCTTTGTTTGCTTCAGCCACAAACCTGAATGGTAATGCAGCCTGATTAAAATGTAATTAGAGGAGTATAATTGGAGGACATCTGTTATTTGCAAAACCCACATGATTCAACAATACAAACAATAGCAACATTCGCAGTAGATGCGCCTTTTTTGTTGTTGTTGTTTGTTCATTTGCATCCATACTCATAACCACGTAAATGTCTGGAATAAATCAATGCAACGAAAATTAGCTACGCTACCTGAGGGCATTAAAACAGGACATTAAAAAACAAGAAGCTTGAGTTAACATACTGCAGCTTCGAAATATGTAAAAGTGAAGGCTGCTTTGTTAAATCCCTCCAGGGAGGGAATGTGTGTCCCTTACCGAAAGCTTGTGAAACATAGATCCTGTGCTACTTTGTATGCGCGCTCTGATGGGTCGAGCAATCCCAAAGCGAAAAATCGGTCCAAATTTCACTCTGAAACTTGCATCATGTCTGGTAAAACCAGCAGGGATTTACAGGTAATAAGGAACCATGCATGCAACACAAGACAACAAGAAATTGCATTTTTCATTCCTCTCAGTCTTACTGAAAACATGAAATAAATAAAACATTTTCTTATGTAACTACAGGGGGGAAATAGAATAAATAACGGAAATAAAAATTACGCATGGACAGGGATAATAATCCCTGGTTTGCCAGACGAGTGAATGCTGCATTTGTTTTCACAGCAATAACCGAGCCCGGTGTTTAAGATTTCAGGGGCTGCATGCCACATCGGAGTGCTTATGAATTCTGAGATGCCGCTGGAAAAACACAAGCTGACACACACAAACAAACTAAGCCAATATTAGCTTTTTTTTTGTCCCAGGCAGCACAGCAGAGCAGTATCACAATACGTTTCTTGGGAAAGGGGAAAAGGGGGCGATAGTGTCAGGAAGTAAAGATCCAGACTGTCTGGATGGCGACAGTAGGAGCGGGAGGATAATAGCGTCTCCGGTCTCAGTATATCCATCATGCCACTGTTGACTTCCCCGAGCCTATCTCCTGAAAGAAGTATTAAAAAAACAAACAGACAGACAGGAGTCTCTTTCAGCAGTCCCCTTTCAGCACTTCATATGCACTTGACATCTTCCATAAGATGTTAATGTATGCTCTTGAATCCCAGCCACTTATACTAGGTGTGTGATTTTGCATTGAGAGTCCAGCTCTTTGTTTGCTTTCTTATACTAAATATAACCTTTATACAGCATAGGACGCTTGAAATAACTGAGCATCATAACTCTAGTTTCTCTAGTTTCTCTCAGTCCTCGTCTTTAACCGGCAACAAGAGAGAAGAACAAAAGAAGGATCAAAGCGAGACTCATCTCATCTGATTTTTCATTAAACCCTTTAAATAGGCAGAGCAAGTGAGCGTCCACCCTCCCAATTACCATCAGGTCAATACTAATATCCAGGTAAAACCTCCACATCCACCTCTCCTTCCTGATTTTCATATCTACAGCCTGGTCAATAATCTCCTCATCATCCCCTTCATTACAAGGCCTCCATCAGACAAATGCCAATCAATGGCTCATATGGCAGAGCTTGATAGGGGTCAGATTGGACTGTGAACCTCTTGTCCATAGACAATGAGTTAGGAAGTGTGAGCTGGGATGAATTACAAAACAATACCAAGGAGGTTAAAGCGACTGAATATTAAGTCTCAGGAAGGACTGTTGCTGAAATGAAAAATATCACCAAAGGATTGTGTACTTGCAAGTGAATAAAAGTGTTTCAGATCATTAGAGTGCATGTCTTATTAAGGGGCGGAAGAGGCTGCAACTGATATATGTCAGGTGATCAACCAGGCAGGAAAGCTGGCTCCATCTTTTATGGGCACAATTAAGCAACAAAAAATAAAGTGATGACAGAGAATAAGTATACGGAGCTCAGACAAATGTTAGTTTGAAGTGTTAGCATCTGTGCCAAGTGACCGACTCTTAAAATCGATATTGACGGGGGGGCAATCTGGGAGAAAAGACTTAAGATGCCACTTCTACAGCCTGCCGTTTTGACTGCCGCCAGAAAGATTTGATCCAAATAGATGGTCGGAATTGAATTGGACACAAAACAGACGAATCAAAGTTCACTCGAGAATCCACTTTTGTAGGCATCAAAGGGCGATTCGCAGCATTATCGAGTTTGATGTTCACATTACGCAGAAATAACAGGGGTTGTTTGCCAGATGTTTTCGCCACACTGTGAGGTCTGACGAGTGCAGTCGAGGTCGAGTGAGGCGCTGGGAGTCTACTCCCTCTGTTCTTTGAACACCCGGAGCCTTTGATTAAGTAGATCCTTCACTCGGTGCTCGGTTGAATTATTTAAGCCTCACTCAGGGTGCATTATGAAATTAGCTACTGGGAGCTTGTGACCCACTGTAAAGCCCCTCAGTGTAAATCTGTGGGGGAGAAGAGCCCATCCTGCACTTGACCCCACTGACACGTCATAAAGACCACATAAAGAGACTGCTGGCCGCGCTGTTTTAGCTCGGCAGACCACTGGCGAAGTAGAAGGTCATATTGTTCAGGTGAATCATTATGAATATGGTGTAATAGTGAATACGCTGGTTCAGCAATTAGGAAAATTGCTACCTTGTTCTAGCGGTTATTGTATCCCCCCCCAACATGTTTATGGGAACTATTTGTATTGGCTTGTACTGGAGTGTTAACCATGCTTGATATCTGTGGATGTTCAACAGATATGTTGTCCACTGCTTAGCCCACTGTGCCACTGGCAGCATCCACTTGGCACTAACCATCTCCGGTGTATGCGCCGCCAAATGGGTGTACAGGGAGAGGTATGACCTTGCTGGGGCAGCACTCCAGGTTCTCCCTGCGCGCCCGTGTGTGTGTGTGTGTGTGTGTGTGTGTGTGTGTGCGTTTGTTTGCTTTGCCAGGGCAGTTGTTTAGTAGCGGGCATGCAGAGCTGCGGCAGTCTGCTGTGACACTTTGATGAATCGATGGCCACTGTGCTGTACTCTGGCAGGACGGCAACCCCTCAGAGCGGAGCGGGAGGACGGAGACAGGGAGAGACCAAAGGAGAGCGAGGGGATGAGGGCGACGGGGGAGGGGGGGGGGCAGACAGACACAAAGTAGACTGACTGGCTGACTGAATGTATGGACGTATGTGAGAAAATAGATTTGGAAAACGCAACGTGGGGAATAATAGGAGGCAAAGGTGAGGTGAGGGACAAACTAGGTGGAAATAAGAGCAGCAGAAAGGCAAAGAGAGGGTGGAAAAATAATATGTCAGAAGGTCAACGAGAGGAGGAGCATCCCACTGGGAGGGATAAGGTAGCCTATAGGGGGGAGTGATTTATTTTCTTTAACCTATTTTCTGCATCTCGTTGCTCTTCTGTGCCGAGGTCACAGACAGCCAGCGCGACATTCACGGCAAGATACGTAGCGCTTTATCTGCACCGTTAGCGAAATTAGAGGTCTATTTGGAGGGATGCTTCAGTGTGAAAGACACACATGTCAATGCTGCACATGTATGAATGTAAGCCTTAAACCCGGGGTGGGTATGGTGTCACTATCTGCATGTAACTCCTCTGCTGGGATGCAATTACAGCTACAGTGACTCTCAATAGTAGGAAATATCATCCTGGCGAGCATTCACATTCACATAATGCCATAAAGACACAGACAATACTTGCAATACAAAACTGCAAATCTGCTTTCTGGACTCCTATCTTTTTTTTTTTCTGTTTCTTTTATTCCTCCCCGTCTCTGTTGGGGCTCATCATCTCAGTTCGAGTTTGCCTTTGGACAAAAGACAAAGATACAGAGACCATTGTGTTCTGGCAGTCAATAATAGATGTGCCTTAGGTCTTATGCTGTGCATACGGAATACTGAGGAGAATGAACCTTTTTTTGTGTGATGTTTAAAAAAGGCCCTCCAGATTTCCAACATTTCTCAGCGCAGCACTGAGTGTCTATGACATTGTCAATGGATGTAAGGCTGCAGCTCGGGTACACGTCAGAAATATGTTGAAATGATAAATCAATGCAAAAGGAAATTACTGTCCAATTATTCCAACATATACAGCATAATCTAAGGAAACCTCGGCCACAAGAACCAAGCATTCACCCATTAAATTGGACCATAAACTACCTCCCATCAGATATTTAAAATACGGAGTTCAGCTCTTTCCTTATTCCCCAGAGAAACCATAAAGCCTCCATACATGTGGTCTATCAGGAGCTATATCCATAGAAAATGAGCATCCCATCGAAGCAAACACTGAATAATTTCCAACCAGATAAGTGTGTCCCTTTGGGTTTATCGAGTAACAAAGCTATCAGCTATCACATATAAGCTACCCCATGAGTAAACTTCAAACAGCCAAATGTGTTGTGTGTGTTTGTGTGTGCCAGTAACGGCCTCCCTGGTGGGAAGATAAACCCTTCCGCCCCATAGATCCTCTCAGCACCACTATTTGTCTCTTGACGTGTCAGCGCATATGCGCGCCTTGACCGCATCATATCCGAATTAACCTCTAGATGGCCGCTATTAAAATGGAAATGGATGAGCTCAGCGATCCCGCTCGCCTCCATACATTAGGCTAATGTCTGGGCCAGGACGACACCGTCTGCCATTAGAGACAAGCCAAATGCAGTGGAAGGCACTTGCGATAGGCTCGCTCCCACTTAGCCCACTGGGCTGGATGGTAAATGCCGTGTCCTGAAAAAGGGCACACAAGTGGAGCTTACGTTTGTGCTCGGGAACAATGCTGGCTGCATCGATGTGTGGAACAAAAACAATGATCCGTCTAAGCACAAATAGAGAGGAGACATTAGCCACATCTCAGGGTTGGGCATTTCTTTCAAGTGTCTGTTGACTACTATGGCAATAGTTAACACACAAAAACACATTGCCACAGCAACATGGCTGGAGGGGGGGAATGTTTGGGATGGGAGAAATAAACAGCACTCACGTTCCAACATGCAGCCGAAGCATCGGTTGATAAGACGAAGCGTGCATGCAGAAATGCACACTTGCATGAGTGCATGCAGGGCTGGCAAGAGAAGCACAATGGAGCATGTGTTCTCTTAGACGGGGGGAGGAAGGGAAAGAGGGGAGCCAGGCAGATCCTTCCAGCTGGGTCATATTTAACCGGCAGTATCATCATGGCAGCCAAAAATAATAATTTTAATTATTAAAAAAAAAATAATAATTCAAAACAATGTCAGCCCATCTGTAGAACTACACAAGCATTCACCCAGTTCAAAACACGGCTTTGAAAAACACGCTATTGTTTGTGGATCCTTCACGTGCCCCCCCTCTGATCAAAACATTTTAATAGCCCAAATTGGTACATTGGTGTTGCTGTGAACAACACAGCTCCTCAGCAGCCCAGCTTGAAGCAAAAAGGCTCCAAGCTGATCAATAAAACCAAAATAAATAACCCATTCAGAGTCGGAGACATGTCACGGTTGATGTTCTCCCCTTTCAGACGGGCCCCTGTCTTCGTGGGGGAGTTGATTCAGCACTGATTTCAAATGGATCTCCCACACAAAACACCGTGAGTCGAGATGCCGGGAGAAATACATGCATGTGCTCGCTGAGCTCACTGTGCTTTTATGTGTGCGTATGTGAGCATAGCGTTTGTGCTCCGGCCTGCTTCCTTGTGCTCAGCCACAGCCCTTTCTCCATCTCCTGGTCATGGAACACTCTCCCAATGAGCCACAGTTAGTCATTGGAACACACACACACACACACACACACACACACACACACACACACACACACACACACACACACACACACACACACACACACACACACACCTGAATGTGCACAAGCACACCCTGCCTCAAATAATTTACATTTTCTCTTCCATTCTAAAGAAGAAGCACAACACAATAGCATGTAATACTAGCGAGTGAAACACCGAAGGTCAATTATCAACTCATTTTCATTCTGCTCACATCTGATAGCTGTGGAAGTTACGTTATACTGGACCTATGCTGAGCATTCAACCTTTCTTACAACCTGCTGCGTGTTTGCCGATACATTAGTCAGAAAACGGTTAAAATGATCAATAGCGTCAACAGGGGGTGAGGCAATGCAATTGTGGATGTGTTAAATGTATGAGATCACGAGCATGATGATGTGTGTGAGCGCGTGTGTATCGGCGAACATCGGATCCTCCTCTGAACGGTGTTTATTAAACCCCAGGAGGAGGAGGCGATCCAAAGGTCAGGGCATGACCGTCCCTGCACGACTATTCCATCTATCGCCGAGAGATGGATGAGCAGCAGCTGATCAATCAGCCTAATCTCAATTTGCTGTAGTACACTTTGACCTTTCAAGTCAGATCCTAACTGCCCCCCTGTGTGAGTGAGTGTGTGTGTGTGTGTGTGTGTGTGTTTGAATTTATTTTCAAGGAAATACGTCTCTGCATATTGTATTTGCACACTGCTGGCAGTGTTGGATTGGGAACTGTTGAATTGGCAGTGTACTGTATGTGTGAATTAAAGCCAAAGCTACCTTGGTACCGCCTCAGATTGCAACCACGTCTATGACTCTAAAATTCAATATTTTTTCCTAATATAGCTGGCTTTAGAATTAATCAAATACAAAAAGAAGTAATTCTGAAAGGGTTGGGGGGGGGGGGGGGGGGGGGATCTCTCTATCCCAGGGTGCTGCTCAGATCTGTTCAGATTGGGTCATGTCCTTTCACTACATGCCCTGTTGCAGTTACAGTACTTCCGTATAGATACAAATAAGATGTAAGCCTGACATCAGGCTGTTGGTCATGTTGAATAAAAAGTACATTCATGTTACATCAATTCTTAATGTAAACATTAATATTTCTAATAATGCACCAGGTTAAAGGGTTGCTTGTACAATTTACAGCATTAGTTCTATGAGAATCTATTTCATATCCAAGCAAAATTGGTATTGTAACTGAAATATCCCTAACCGAATCAATATTGAATCAAATTGAATCGGAGATTAAATCCAATCCGGAATCGAATCGATTGGGGAAATTAGTGGTGATACCCAGCCCTAAATGCAATATCTGTTTAAATGTACGCGATATGTCAAATATGTTTAGGGCTTTATCTTGCCATCAGACTGCTCTTTCAGGAGGGAAAATGAACTAAAAGTGAAAATGATCTGTACTCTCATCAATGCACCAGATTTAATGTGTAACAACCGTAGAGATAAGTTTCACTTTCAGTCCAGTTCCAGAACACATTCTAAATAGATACACTTACACTGACATTATATTTTAGGTGGCTAAAATGCATTTTGCTGCTGCCCCATCCACAGCAGTACACTGCGTTGCTGCTGTGCTGGCTCTCCTGTCTGTCTCTCCAAGCTAGAGGCCTGCCTATCTCCATCTGCTGTAGCTTATACACCGACTATAGATAGGTACCTCATACAGCCCCACTTCAAAGCACCCCCCTTTAAGCTTTAAGATATCTGACATTTCAAATGTCTTGGTGGGTTCAACATCTTCTAACATGGCTTTCTAAGACATTTTATTTCTTGGGTGCTTGACAGATAATTCTATCTGGTCTATTTCTGTGATCAAGATACCAGGAGGCGCTTTCCGCTCATTTCCACTCATTAGGAATTGATTTTCTCTGTGGCAGTAAAATATGCAACATGAGTCAGCAGACAACTGCTAGAACATTTGGTTCAACTGGTTTGGACACCAGACACTTTGAGGGCGATTAACTCTCGCTGACACACTTAACACGGACTTATATAGAGATAGAAGATTTCTAGCCAGGAAACGTTCTGTTTCCCCGTTTGTTGTCTTTCTGCTAAGCTTTGCGAAAACGTGCTACTAGCTGTAGCCTTATATTTACAGCTCGGTTATGAAAGTGGTAACAATCACCACCACACACTCCAATCAAAGGGGACATTGGATTGTCTGAATGTGCAAACAGCTGGACCAGCACTTTTGGAAATTGTATGAAAGAAACACATTTTTATTCAGGCCATTAAAGAAGAAGTAAATATGCTTGAAGTGAAAATGGGCCTCACAACTACGACACACACACACACACACACACACAAACTGCTTCTCCCCACATGATGAGTCTGCCTCTTCCCCAGAAAAAGACCACTGACAGATTGCCTATACGTTGAATAGAGAGAGGAGCGGTACAGGAAAGGGGAAAAAAAGACAAGGACAAGGACAAGATACCTCCTGCCCAGGATCTAATCTTCAATCTCTTGGATCGGTGATATCTGATAAGAACAGTGTAAATCAGGAAGCTAAAGAAACCCCTGCCCGAGCTTTGTGTCTATACAAGACAGACAGGGCATCTACATCTGTCCCTCACTCTGGGAGGATTTACAGTAGCTGGAGCAAAATCCCATGTCTGATAATAACAGGAAGACAAGAATCTGAATCAAGATTGAAACTTTTCTCTTGTAGCTTTTCTCTCACTCGTGGCTCAGGGAGGTGTAAGCCCTGGATTTTTCTTATCTAGTCATCTGTTTGATTTATTTTCACCAGCAATTATCCAGGGATAAGATCGACTGAGCATGCATGTTCTTTCCCTGACATGTCTTGGCTCGCAGCAGTTGCACAGCTGTAACAGTAGTAGCTCATGTGCACATCTGGGAGCTGCCCAGTACATCCAAGCTGTTCTGCTGTCTTCTACTGGGACATGGGAAGGAAAATGAAAACCAAGAATCATCGCTAACGTGTCCTTGAGCATGGCACTTTGCCATATCTCCTCCATCCTCCGTCTTTAATGGAGTCGAGCTGCTAAAATGCTCTTGGAAAAGCTCACAGGAATATGTTGTGAATGTATATGGGCACTGCAAGAATAGAGCTAGACTTATATTCCCTGGGTAAGTAAAGCGAGAATATACATTTATGAATTAAAGGCAGTGCTCAGGGACATGATGAAAGTGATATTAGAAAGAAACACGTACTTCTCATTTCATTTGCACTTCTCAAATTTGAACAATTGACTTTGCAGCCAGAGTCCCCAGATAAATAGTCCCAGTTTGAATGTGTATGCACTTACATATTTAATGAAAGCTAACTATTTTACTATGGCAATACCATCAAATTGAATAGTTCAATAGATGAAATAGCAGAGGAAGCAATTGAATTGTATTGAAAATGAAGTGGATGTACCTCATCATCTCATTAAGTGCCACTTTAATCAAGGAATTCTGCAAAATGCGCATCAGGCTATGGCGAGTTCATGACGTCTAATGGTCCAATTTGTGCTGCTAGTATGTTCCATGAACACATTCATGATTTTTTTTTTTTTTTTTTCAGAGTCTGCAAGTCTGAATAAATTAGTGACTGTTTGTGAATCACTGTGTGGCTGTGATCACTGTGACGAAGCACAGCGACAGAGCTCCGGCCATCTGGAGACAGATGACAGTGTGAATCACCAGAGAGGATGATGGAGGAAGAAAAGGGAGGTGGCGGGGGGAGAGGGGGATGGGAGGGAGGATAGCGAGAAGGTACGGGGGGGAGTCAGAGAGAGGAGCAGGATGACCCATCGGCAGGTGGGCGGTGCTGACAAGGTTGAAGCATTTACATGATGTGGAAGCTGTGTGCGTGCTCACGTGCACACATACTGTCCTCTCAGCGGCAAATTCTTCTTGAGCTTGCTAATGACCTGCTTGCCAACACTTTAGCCTAATCATCCTGGAGTGAATGAGGGTGGCAACTCATTCAAACACACACACACACTGATGCCCACCAGCTTACTTACACGCTGTTAGTTGTTGAAATCGGAGTCTGCTTGATGCCTGATAAGAAAATGAGCCTTCCAAACAGATAATTTACTAAAGGGAGGGAAATCACCCGGCACTCAGAAAGCACAGGAAGGCCATTTTCTCTCAGCTGGTGGAAGCTTATCGCCCCTCTACTCCGACACTTGCCTCCCCTCTCATTTCCCCTCAAAGAAGACTCCGTCCTGCTGTTTTCCCCCTCCACTCCACAAGTCCACTGTCCTGCGCTCAAGCAGCCAAATATGAAAGTGGCAATACGCATCTACTTTGCATTCCAGACGTTTCTCTGTTTTGAGTAAATAGATAATGTCATCTGTTTCTCAGCTCCCATTCCATCCTTTATTGCTCAACGGTGAATGCAGAGAGCAGATGGGAGATGGGAATGCAACAGAGCGTGCAGGTATAGTGGAGGATTTGAGATTGAGAGCACTGGGCGGACGCGGTGGAGAGGCGTGAGAAACAAAAGGGAAGTGAGATGCCAATATATAACTTACACCATGAAAACATATGGGAAACATAAGGCACGGGGGACTCTGGGTTTGGCAAGTTGATAGAGAGTGATGCGACCAGGAGTGTTCATAAGAATAAACACTAAACCAACTGTAGTGTAGCTTCCATATTAGCCAAAATCTACCAAATGGGCAATGCATGATAATGATAGAGATAAAGATATATCATATTAAGCCTTTTTGACTTTAAACATACACCATTTGCTAATTCATTTTCTGTCAGTCAACCAATTATTTTAGCTCTTTGTCTCACTTTGTCATGAGATCATGTCTGCATGCGACTGCCCTGTGTTTAGAATTTGCTCCAACAGAGCCAAAAACAGAAGCCACTAAATTCAGAAACCTTGTGATTTGATCTTGTCAAATGTGGGTCTGAAGTCTGTGTGTAATTGAGGGTTCAAAGCCATGAAATGATTGGAGAAATCCCAACTGATGGAGCCGGCGAGCCCTCCGCTGAGGAGCAGCTGGTGGAGCTGTCCCTGGTGCTGAAGAGGACTTCAGCTGAGTAGCAAATTCTAACGGCGCCTGTCGCTGTCAAGGATGTGTCGCTCTACGCCGAGTTTCTGATGATCTCGTACTGAAAGTTGCTGGAATTATTAATATCTCCTATTTGTATATACATATTTCTATATATAACAAAGTTGTATTGTAAATACATGAGAACGTCCGTTGAAATGAATTGATTCTTCTCTCATTCTATTCTGACGCAAAGTGGAGACATTAGATAGCTCATTACTAAATGTGTTCAAAATAGGTGTTCCCGGTTAAAATTGTGTCAGTTAGTTTTATGAGCCCGGAGGTAATTCAAATGAAAATGTTCCGAGTGTGAATTATGATTCGTGGAACTTCAAAACCGACTCCATAGCACCACGGGTCTCTCTCTCTCTCTCTCTCTCTCTCTCTCTCTCTCTCTCTCTGTTATTGCCTGAAAGCTCGTGCACATCTCCCCCCCCAGTCTAGTCTCTTTCTTCAGGAGCCTCATGACTGTGCGAATACAAGCAAATGTCACGAAGTAAAAAAAAAAAAAAAAAAAAGATAAAAAGGAAAGGGGCATCGGGCCCTCCAGTACTCATAACGTTACTGCAAGTTGCGTCAGGAGCTCAGTGCGGTGCCTTTGTATGAAGGAGAGCGCGCGCGGCTGAGACGCTGCGTGATCCTGCGTGTGAAAGGACACGTTGAGCGACTGTCTCATGCGCCGCTGACGAATGATCTAATACCGGTCGAGCATAGGCAAGCCGCGTCATCCCCTCCTCCTCGACTAAACGAATCGAGCTTGATTACCGCTTATTGAGCGACGAGTCCACTGGGAGCGCTGGTGTTTGATCCCATCGAGACAGCCGCTGCTGCTCTCTTCAATACCACGGTTTCACCTACCGGTATATCTATCTCTGTCTGCGTGGCCCCCTGGGAAATGACGACTGTGCTGCAAAGGCAGGCTGGAAATTGTTTCAAGTGAGACAGGTTGACAAATGAAGACAGTGTTAAAGCACCGTTATACACCTCACCACGGCCTGGAAACGGAACCGCCGTTTCCATTCGGCCGACATATGCGGCATCACATGTTTGGATAAAGTCTGCGGTTTATTGAAACGCCACGGACCCCGGGTCTCTTCTTCCCTCTCAGCATAGCGTGAGGCTCTGGTGCCGCTCAATGGGAGGATGGGGCAATTGCTGGTGGCCGCAGCAGCGCCGAGGGACGCGCCGGGATCACCTCGACGCCCGCGTACGTGGTATTCAAACATATTTATTGACACCGTTTAAAAAGGTAAACGTTGTTGCGGAGGGCGAGACGGATGGTCCAGCCTTCCCCGCTCTTTGTTAATACGCGCAATAAGTTAGAGTCGCTTTACTGGCTCCAAGAGTAGACTCGAACGGCAAGAGAGTGGGCCATAAAAAGCTCCCCGGACGCAAATAAAACAAGATGCCTCCTACGAATATAGCCGCAATGAGATTTACTCCACATTGAACGCGGAGAGGGATTTGTCAGCATCATTGGCACTGAGCTGCGCGCGATAAACCTACATCACACCCAAACCCCACCGGGAGCACCGGTTGATAACACGAGTCCGATCAAAAGTGGGTGACAAGTGAGATATATTTAGTGGGAGACATGAAGGTGTGTGTGTGTGTGTGTGTGTGTGTGTGTGGGGAGGGGGGGGGGGGACTGATCAAGCTCAAAGTCCACCACTTACGCAGCGTGAGACGACGCGGCGCACTTTGGCGATGCCGAGAATGTGCAGTTTCCACTCACTCTTGGATGATGAGCCGTCCAACCAAACAGCTACGAGTGGACGAACGCAGAACAATGACTCACTGTCAAATTCATATCGTGGCCGTGGCAGAATTCTTGGCTTTTGCTAAAAATAGTGCCCGTTCTGTGGTGCGGAGCCAAGACAGTGATAAAACGGTTGGCTTTTTTGCCAAAAAAAAAAAAGAGCTGCTCGGGATGGCAAACATGCTTCCGCTTCACCCCCCCTAAAAAAAAGCCTGGGAACTAAATAACCACAGGCTTTTCGTTATGAATGCCAACGGAAATAAATTAATACAATCATGGAGCAGTAACCGAGTCTCTGCTTTCAGAAACGCATCATGTTGCGAAAAGTAAATTAATAGTAATGATAAGCTGTTGAATGCCCGTCTTCGGTTGCAAGATTTCCATTTGCAATTAAGCGCGGACAGGAAACCCAGAGTCAGTTAATTAGGCCCCCACACACACACACACACACACACACACACACACACACACACACACACACACACACACACACACACACACACACACACACACGAGGACTGTACACAACATGGCATTGACGTATAGGCTACTCGAGCAAGTGGGGTCTGAGGTGGGAAACTGAGAAGGACAGTCAGAAGAAAACCCCTCTTCCCCCCTCCCCTCTCTATCTCTCTCTCTCACACACACACACACACACACACACACACACACACACACGCACGCAAACTCTCTCTCTCTCTCTCTCTCTCTCTCTCTCTCTCTCTCTCTCTCTCTCTCTCTCTCTCTCTCAGCATAATAATCAGCTGCCCGCTTGACCACCTCACGTAGCCCAACGTCCCTCTGTACCTGTGAAGCCTCCTTGGTAGGCGATATCAATAACACACCGGATGTTAATTTACCCCCCTTCGAAAACACCCGAACACAGTCCCGTAACCAAACGCATCACCAGAGTAAAAGGATGCACGGAGGCGCACTTGGGATTCCAGAGGATGCGCCGCCACCAAAATAGCCACCAACCAGCCACCTCTCCTCTATTAATAACTTCGGGGTGCTGGAACAGCGACGTGACGGCGAGCTCCATCCCAAATGCGTCTTTCGGATGAGTGAGTGTGTCGCTGATTTGCATTCCGGCAGGGACCGTGGAGGGTGGGCGGCGGAGTTGGATAAGCCTGCTGCATTTTGCATGTTTGAAGCGGAACAGATGGGGGGGGACTTACCCTTCACTGAGGCGGCCAGTAGCCCCATGTATAAGAACAGCACCCGGCTCCAATGGTGCGCCTGCACTCCCGCCTTCATTAGAGCAAAAATCCGTATTCCGTCCCCTTTCCTGCATGCGCATTCCGGTCTCCTCACAAGTCCCGTGGCTCTGTCCCGGTTCGAAGCGGCAGTCATGGCTGTTTCTCGGGGTTCTCGGCAGGCACGATACTTCTCAGATGGTCAAAAAGGGAAGATTCACTCGGTGTCGGCGCTGAGAAAAATCCCAATGCATGGAGGAGGCTCGGATCTCGCAGCTGGACTGAACCATGTCATGCGGGGACCGAGGGGTTCAGAGTCTCTGTCCGAGAGGATAGATCTCCCACCTAAAGGCGGAGGAAGGAGGGGGGAGGCAGAACCAGAGGGGGAGACGTGATTCAAGTGGTCAGTGATGTTCCCCGCAGGCGTAAAAATAAAAAATCACCAAAATCCGCTCGTCCGCTCCACACATGTAATTGATATTACCAGACACGCGTCGGAAAGCAGGAGATCCCTCCTTCAGCTTGTCCCGCAGCACTTATTTTGTCCTTCTCTTTATTTTATCTCCATTTAACAGCGTCTGCGGTGCAAATAATCCACGTTGAAAGTCGTCGTTAGACCGAGATTCAAATGAATGGACCAAGAATGACGGGGAGCCACAGAGATTATCCGGATCCAAGAAGAAGAAGAAGACAGACGAGAAGAAGAAGAAGAAGAAAAATCACATCGTCTTAGAAGTTCTCGACCAACGTCGTCAGTGATCTGGCTCTATAGAGAGGAACATACAGTATGGATGTATTCCCAGTATCGCCGCGCTTGGCAACAGCGTCGTCTCGGGTCTGTGCGACGCCAAGAATCAGACTGCAGACCTGCTCCCTCTCTGCGCGTCTCTCTCTCTCTCCTCTCTCTCTCCCTCCCTCTCTGCGCGTCCCCCCCCCCCCCCCCCTCTCTCTCTGCGCGCCCTCTCCCTCTCTCTCTCTATGTCTCCCACCTTTTCACATTGGTGATTTAGATCAACTCAGTAGGTAAGGCAAAAGGCAAATAAACGACCCTTTAACTTATAAAGTATTCATTTTTTTCTGAGACAAATATGCCCCTATGATATATAAAAGCTAAATAACAATACTAGTAGTTCTAATAATCATTCTAATAATTATGAAACATGAGACATAAAATACGCCGTGTTATGGTGAGATGCATAGGGGTCCACGAAGACGCCATTGTCTCCATCCATTAGGACCAATCATGGGGTCGCCCAGCAGTTTAACATAGATGTCCACTTCCTGCTCACACGACGTGAAATTGATGCTTAACAGGCCGGAACCATCGACAGTAAATTTGAATGTCATTTCCACTTTTGCATATGACCGGTGTAATTAGCTTTCGCAATGCGCCGTGAGTGGAGACAGTGAGGATAATGAAATGCGCCTTGGCCTTCAACCCTTACATATAAGACAGGGATCATAAATAGTCTTCTCGCAACATTAAATTAAACGTTGCCGATACTGGACCGCTCCCGCACCTCCCGATCGGGCTGTTCTAGGGCACAGATTCAACGCACTTATAGCTGAATAATTCACACTGGGGAATACATGGAAAGAAAATCAGTTTTCATATGCGCTGTAATGTTATAGGCTTACATGTGACGCCCATTAATTCATTCACGGGGATTAATAGATACTAAAACACCACACTGTAACAGGAAATAACTGATATTAACCGATCCGTCGTAATCTTGCTCGAATGCCAACCGGTTGCTATGACAACCTTCCATGTGCAGCAGGCGCCGCACAATATTTCCTTTCTAAATAAACTGGTTCATTGACAAACCCACGCACGACAGTAACGCAGAGGAGGTGATGCTTTCAGGAGACCCTCGCAGGTTTTGCCAACTCACTCCAAAAGTCTACGTGGGTGCGCTCGCACCTTTTCCGCGCTCGACCTGGATTCACCCGCATGTGCCGATGGACAACTTTGATCGTGTCTGCAAAGCCATCTGGAGTGGAGCAAGGGAGGCCGAGGAAGACTGCACGACTCCGGACAAGCCGAGTCATCGGTAGGGCCAAGCATGAGCACACGAGCCGGGGAACCACATTATACAAGTTACACATAAATACTGAGTCGCTGTAATGTACCAATAGTGTGTGAGAGTAACTCCATGGCCAATTGTCTGTAGCGTTTTAGGCAGGGCCGGCTCTACCTAATTTTGTGCCCTAGGCGAGATTGCTCTCCGGTGCCCCCCCCCCCCCCCACACACACACACACGAATTACACCAGCCAAATGAACAATCACACATGTTTAATTTGAACAACAACAGCAAACAGCAAAAAATGAGGGCGACTGGGAATAGAAAATCATTTTTATTTTCATTGTTTTAAATTTATTTATTTATTTATTTATTTTTTGCTGGAGGGGCGCCCCCTCCAGCGACCGCCTATATCGCCTATGCCAAGAGCCGGCCCTGGTTTTAGGCCCCGTACACACGAAGAAAAACGAACTTTTTTTCTCCGTTTTGCCTTGGCGTCGTTTCAAGAAAATCCGCGTCCAGACGAATCCACTGAAAACGACTCAGCGCGCTGTAGTACATATTTCAGGCCCTTATGCGGCGCTGTTTCTGCTACAAAAACGCAGAAGAAGAGACGGAGTTTGACCGGATGATTGCTATTGCTATGGCAACACGTGAGAGTTACAGCTAATCTCCACCAACCACCCAATCAATAAACACCCATAAGATGACAATTTGTCCCGTATAAACAAAACCAACAATAAGCATCAACAGCTATCACCCTAAGGACCTTGACGAGGCATTGTCACACGTTGGGATGGATTAATTAGACAAATAAATGCCTACATTCATGGGAAGTTAGATAGCGGTTGTTTGTTAGCATCGTAATAAAGTAGCATATCTGCAACTTTTTTCCAGAATATCGCCCCTCTCTCTCGGCTCCGTTTTTTTTGTCGACGCAGATTTTCTTGAAACGACGCCAAGGCAAAACTGAGAAAAAAAGTTTTCTTCATCTGGACGGCCCCTAATGCAGCTGCATTATTCAGTCTGGTATCTGAATTTCATTTTTAGGAATATGAAGCTACTTAATACATCTGTTTATGGAAGGTCTTCTTTAATATCAAAACGTAGAATAGTGTGACTTTAGGATGATGCCATTTCAGAAATTAGACTGTAGATTAGGAAAAAAAAACATTAATGATTGTGGATGGTTTAATCTATCATGAAGGATAGTGCTTTCTAATAAAGTAGAGTTTGTAAGTAGAACATGTCGAAATTTAAATGTTAAAATTATAAATGCATGTTTTTTTTGTTTTTTTTTACAGTAAATGGCTTATTATCATCTTGCAGTTCTGGACCTGTAGTTTTTGTTATCTCAGCCACGTAAAGCGTCATTTTAAAATTCATAACAGTATTTGACTAAATTGGATAGGCCCAAGAAAAATGGTTGAAATTCTAACCCTGATGTCGATATTGCAGTGTAGCGCTGCTGTGCGGTCATAGACCCACTGTATAATGTTAATGTACACCATCTGCTCACCGGCCGCCTGGAGCCTCCATGACGTCTCCGTTATCATAAGCATCCTGGGTCCCACCGGACCTTCTGTTCCGCATCGCGGCTCGACAGTCGACAGGATGGTGACTAAAGAGTAGCCTCATTAAAATGTGATGGCTTGAAGCGGGTGCTACAGACCCAATGATTCCTGCTCTTTGAGGCAAAGCATTGAGTTGGAATAAAAGTCGGGTAGCAATGGAATCATGTCGATTCACACAGTATCAACTGGTTTACTGTATCGGGTCATGTGCTGATCGGACAGCGTTGTAGTTCTCAAAGTACGATCAAAAAGCAGAAAACTCTCTCAGTGCCTCCAATTAAATCTGTTTTCGTGCATATTCATGATACAAGTGAACTTGTCTTTGTACTCTTATATTCACTCTAAAATAACTGTCACCTGCTTCCGAAACTCTTCTAAAAATCTTCCCCACACGTCTGTGACTCTCTGAGTGTGCAGGGCTGGGGAGCAGGAGGAAGAGGTGGATGATTTGGGTCCGGGCACACGACACCCGGTGGCCAAGCTGCAACACCAGCCTGCCTTCACCCTTCCTAACCCTTATCTCTCAGGCCACAGACACCCCCACGTTGCCAAGCCTGCATGGGAACTGAATATTATGATGGAAAAAGAGATGAAACGAAATGAGGAAGCAAAGGGGAAAAGAAATTTGGTGAGCATGATGTCATCTGTGTTGGCTGAGTGTGGCCTAGTTAGCCTCTACCTAAAATATCAGAACTTTATCATTAACTCTATTTAAAGAAAAAAACAGATAAGAAAGTGAAATGCATATTTTCTGTTGACAACCATTTACTTTAAACAGAGCTCTGCACCTGAACCTCAGCCTCCGGGGACAAATCCCGTCTGCTCTGCTGCTGAGGACCACACCTCACTCCTGCAGAAGGTGGAAGACCCTCCACTTTCTGCATGTGAAAGTGAGGATAGGACAGATACAAGTAGGAGTTCTGACAGCTGTTCTAGCGATGATGAAGATTTTCTACCTTTACCTGGTGTGCGAAGCTGCGGCACTGATGACAGCGACGGGGACTCGCCGAGTGAAAACAACGACTGCGAGGGAGAAGAAAATTATATTCCACACTCATATGATGAATTAAACTCCTACAGCAAGCAGGATTCCCCATTTAATGGCACAGAGGACTTTCCTCTAATACCCATGGCTAGTGGCAGGCTACCATGTCCCACAGAGTCTCCAGCCACAGGGAAGATGCAGAGCCAGTGCGACATTCCCCTTTCATTCCACCCACATGACATCCCCGCTGCCACTAGGGCAAAAGGCGTGACCTCCCATGTGCGGTCTCCTGTCCGAGGCAAAGCATCTCAGGCAAACCCGAAAATCTACGCACCACCAGACGCCCGGACTCAGCAGGAGGCTTATCACCTACTGACTGACTCTCTTCAGCCCCCAGAGAAACCTTTAGCATTGGGCAAACTGTTTCATGGGAATCCCAAGACCAAAGGTGTAGAGTGGAAACGAGGGAATACACATATCCAACGCCAAGAGGGTGAGGCTTCCCATCAGATGAGGAGGGAAAATGTGCCCCGCGAGGCCTCTTCCATCTGTGCTGGAGATCAGAAATCTGTGCTCGACCCTCAAAGGTTTGGCCGGCGCATCTCTCCAAGCATCATCTGTGAGGAGCTGCAAGCCAACAACCAGCCGCCTCCTAGAGGTAATACATCTGCCACGTGTCTCTTCCATGCTCTCTGTACGCCTCTCCAATCAGCTGGTATAAATAATGTGGTTATCATTCATTTCATTTTATGCCATTCTTAGCACCCTCCGGAGCCACAAATGCACAAACTCACGCAAACATCCCTGCCTGAGACTATTATTGATATTAATGACGCTGTCATAAGCTGCTAATTAAAGGAAGGAGAGAGGAAGCAGCACCTGTCCCAGGCACAAAAACGCTTGCTCTCAGAAGTTGCTATGTGCACATTTAGCAAAAGTCCAGCTCAAAAAGTTTTCACCCCATATCCTCGCAAACATTTCCACAAACTCATTTCATGAATCACTTTTTGTTTCTGACGCATCGCAGGCCCGCTTAGCTTCACCTCTCTGTTCTTGAACTTAAGACTTGCTTCTAGAATCGAATCAGAACAACCTGATCAGTCAGTGGGCTGTAAACACCCAGAACACCCACATACAATCACACATATGCACGCAAACGTCGTGTCACTTTGTGACTCTGCAACAGCGGATGACTCAGTGGGAAAATGCTTCCATAATGAGGGGATTATTGTGCAGTGGCAAAGTGAATTACATGGCGAGACTTCCTCACTGGCTGTTGGTGCAGAACAGAACAGATCACAGATATGAATTAAGTCAACAGCAACTCAAGCACACTGTTAAGTTGGTAGAGGCATTAGGGCTTGTACAGTGCATACAGTGGGCCTACATCCTGCACACTTTGCCACAGGGGGTCACACCTTTACTATTTTCACTATTCATGATTTAAAAACCATGTGTGTTTTGGGCACATTTCAATGCTAGGATAATTGATTAAATATATTTAAAAAAATGATACGATCCAGTTATATTTAGCTGTGTTTGAAATCCCCTCTGCTCCTTAACAGGTGCGCGACTGCACCTGAAGCCAGCTCTGCTCTGCTCAATAAATGTGCATATGCGATACATATACTGCTGGCACTCCTCCAGCAGTTTGCAGTCTGAAAGCATAGCCCTGTTGATTCAATAGCACTTTGTCGATCCCCCCGAGGGGAGGATTGCTGGAAATTCTTACGCAGTGTAAAATAACACACTTCTATTAAGCCTACCATCTGCATCGGACTTAGCGTGCCACAGGCCAGACGAGGAAAGCGTGTGTGAAACGGGTATAATCCGTGTGCATATTGCTGTTGCAGGTACATATGGCGTGGATGTGGATGCCATGTCGTGGGCTAGTGTTGCCAAGGCAAGCATGAAGCAAGTAGTTGCCCTTAACCAAGCCACACGTAAGTTTATACCTCGGCTCCTTAAGCCACTGAGTTGTGTGTATGAGGGGGGGGGGGTCATGTTTCACAGTGGGCCACATGAAGAATTCATCATACGATGATCACTGGGTAAGCACATTTATTTTGCAACACCAGCTCAGCTGATGACTTTTAATGCGCCGCACCTCAAAGGTTCCGTGTGTAGCATTTTGGAAACCATCGACGTATCCTTGTCAAATTAATTGTGATATTAAATTTGGGTGCATTTACCGCATGCAAATGAGGCTGCGGTCGGGATGATTGGTGATCTCCATCGCTCGCCAGTGTTATTGTTACTGTCTGTGACATCAATTAATCTGTGCCTTTTATCAAGCTCAACACCCAACACTGACAGATCTCTGGCACCGTTTGGTCACATATTGATATGAGTCATAAAATGACATTTGAACATTTTATCTAGTCAGTTTTAAAGCAGAGTCTAACAGAATTATAGAAGATGTAATACTGTATATTGCCATAAGTCCTTCTGCTTTCTATAAGATGTTACAAGTCAAACATGACTTCACTGAGCAGTTCCCCCATGCTCTTGTTTGACTGGAAAATGTTCAAACGTCCAGCTTCTCACCCATCAAATGTGCCTCAACAGCACAGACATTACAAACGTCTATGGACATAAACGTGTGCGGTCAGCCTGTCGAATTGCGCAAATTTGCTTGCAAATGCGTGTACCATCACAAAATGTAATGATCCAATCAGTGGCCTCTCTGGAGAAGTTGCTGCTCTGATACTGTGTGTTTATGGTCTAAATTTGGAGGAGGTCATGTAGTGGAGCCTGCCTGTGATGTAACCTCCAGTCAAACTGTGCAGGTTAGTGTGTTTGTCAATAGGCGCTCCTTAATGCTCTCGTTAAATGAAAAGTGTGTGTGGGAAGACGGCTCCTCAGTGGCAAACTATAGGACTTCAGCCATATGTCATTTTGCATCAGTGATAATTAAGGGAAACAAAAATAGCGCCTGGCATTGTTTCTCTTAAGTTGATTCATGTCTTTTATATAATCCTTTACTTCTCTTGTTACTTTCACAGCCACGTATCCTGCTGCTCAGAAGCTCCCCAACAAAGGGATCCAGACCTACCAGGCTGCCGCACCAATGTATCGTGGCCCTCGACCTCGCAACCCAAACCCGGTTGTAAGACCTGATTACCATCCAACCCATCAGGTGAATATATTAATGAGTTTTAAATCCATTAACAAATCCATTCTATAACCAAGTAAATTGATGTGTGCAGCATCACATCGTTGCTTTCCATGATTTTTCAAGTCGCACTGCATTTTTCCATCTTGCTATTTATACACGGCTTTCATTTAATAAAGCCTTTTGCTGAGTTATAATTGCCACATCTATCGGGATTTCAATAGCTTTCTGATTATATGCGTTTTTAACAGAACTCAAAGTTCAGATCTTAAACAGGGATTAAGGAGGAGGCTCGCTTTGAAGTGGATATAACTTTGCAGTGACCCCCATCATCACAGCACTACTTATCCTGTATTAATGCTGCGTTACACACCACTCACCGCTGATCAGAGGCTCGCTCCAATACTTTTAAACCTGGCTCCCAGTTCAACAATGCTATTGTTTAGCTATATATATATATAGGTGTTTGGGGGGGAAATGTCTTGAAGTTCCAGCTGGCACATACTTTATATTCACCAAGTCTAGCCTCATGAAATACCTGTGAATGTAACATTTATCGGCCAGCTTTGAAAACCTCTCCATCATCTTACTCAGTCCAACGTTGACTGACAGCTTGACAACGGACTAATGGATGCTGTTCTTAAATGAAGTGTGCTGGTTCTGGCTGGTTCCTTGTGGTCTCTAGGATACAGGTGCAATAACTTCAATGAGGCAAAGTGGTACTTACAGACATGTTTTCAGCAATAGATCAGGAAATAAAATATATACAAAATGACCAGATAAACTCTTGGCATTTACAATTTGGTGCCAAAACCGTAACGCCAAGTAAAACTGCCGGATCCATATCCTGTACAATGACTACACACAGTTAAACCCTGTATGAACATTCCAAATATCAATATGGATAATGATTCCTCTTACCCTCCGCCTGAGGTGTTTGTAGCCCAACGCATGCGGACGCAGAGCTCATTAATCTCTATAAAACTTGAGCTAATGCCAAACATTAAAGGAACAGTTTGCTCGTTGTTTCACTGAGAGTATGACAGAAAGGTTGCTACCACTCTTTTGTTGCTCAACGGGGAGCGAGAGCCAGTAGGTTTTTAGCTTAGCTTAGCATCTAGACAGGAAACAGCTAACCTGGCTTCCTCGGAATGCAAAAGGTGCTCTTTGTACGGTTAAAACAAAACAAAATGTAACATGCTAATTAGTTTTGCCTTTAGACAAAGCCTGGCTAGCTGTTCCCCCCTGTTTCCAGTCTTTATGCTAAGCTGGGCTAACTGTCTGCTACAGAGAGATATGAGAGTGTTTTCAACCTTCTCACCTGCCTTGCAGCAAGTAAATGACCCATTTTTCCGAACTATTCTTTTAAGAACAATGGATCTCTCACTGCAGAGTCTGTATTGGCAGTTTGGAAGAAGACTTCCAAATATATTGACATTTCATCCAGCAGCTCTCAGCTCTGTTTCTGGTTTCTCAATATATCTGTGAAAACACAGCACACATGATTATTACAGAGAGCTTCTGGAAACACGTCTATTATTACCTGTAAAAAACCTCTTTCAGTACACGTTCTTGTTGTTCTTTAAGGTTCATTTTGTTTGTTGGGTTTTTTTTCCAGTATGAGATAAGCAAACCTCCATGTTAAAACAGAATGTATATTTATTTATCCTCTTTCTCAATCTCTCCCTCGCGCTGCCCTTTCCTTCTCTGACCTATTTAAATTCGGGTGGTGCCTTATTTTAACCGTGTGTGCTGGAGACAGTGACAGCCGGGCTTACTGCACTTTGAGGTTTGCCCCTTTGGCCTCAGCACTTCCAATCCAGCACGATAATTACTGTAACTGCAATGCACATTCCCCCTGGGCAGAAGTGGCAATATGGGGGTCTCTTGTTGTCAGGTGAAAAATGAGATGCAAGGAGGCCAGTCATGGGTAAGACACAGAGAGAGAGGGGGGAGAGGTGGTGGGTTGGGGAGGAATAGAAATGATTGTAAAATGTGTGATGGTGATGGAGAGAGACATTATAAAAGTTTTATTTTTGGCAGCAAAACAGCTGATGCAGAGATGCAAGTAAATGTTTATAGAGAGTGTGAAAAAGTTATGAGAACTATTTCAGTCACAGACACATAAAAATATATCTCTCTGTCTTAGTCTCTTTGTCCAAACACACACACACACACACAATGGTCATAACCTAAATATTCTGCTATTAGTTTTACAGCAAAGAGAAAAAGGTTAGGGAAAGAAGGGAGAAGCTACAGATCTTTTTTTTTTCTACATCTACTATAAGAGTATGGGAATGTGTTGTGAACAGACGAGCCCAACTGTTCGGGTATCTCTTTAAAAACAAGGCCTCTCAGTTAGAATAAAGGTCCTACACGTACACAATAAAGTGTTTTTATTCTCCCAGACTTTCAGTCAGCCACCCTAACCGCTGTTTATCATTGATTTAAGCCTTTTTCTGTCTCAGTAATCAAATACAGGATATTAGATAGTGCCTCTAAGAGAGAGCTATTAACTGAAGCTCCTTTTATTGTGTCGGGGAGTTGGCATACCTGGCGGGCAGTTGGGTGCTATATGGCATCCCAAAAAAACAACAACAAAAAATCAGAAACAAATTGACAATTAAAACATTACACTCTTGGCAGATTGGAAAAAAAACAAGTGAGTAGCCAAATTGTTTTGTTTAGCAGCCTGATCGATCGTCTGCTGTGAGTGTGGGTTTGTCAGAAACACGGCACATTTGGAAGGGAGGGGGTGGGGGGGGGTTGGTCCAAATGAGTCTTGTGCATTTGAGCCTGTCCTTCAGCTTGTGTGAGTGTGTGAGTGGCAGAGACAGGCCAAAGTTTTCCCTCTTGCATTCTTCTCTCCTCTTCCAGCTAATAAGCCCGTCTCCAAGCTGTTGCTAGGCTACACGGGTCTGTTGTTGTTCTCCGGCAGGTGGCCTTTTCCTTTTGTAAGTCTGAGTGTGTGTTCATAAATTCATGTGTGCATTGACAATGGCGTGTGAGCCAAAACGGATTAACTGTATGAATAGACAGAAAGGCAAAGCGTGAAACCTTGTCATGCATTTTTCCGACTACTTCACAGATCCTCATCCTTTTCTTGTAAAAAGTGTGTGCTAGGAGTTTTTTGTTCGTTTTTTTTTTTACATTAGCATGTTCTTCTGATCGCAAACGTCATTCTGCTTACGTGAACTAATTCGGCAAGATTTAAAGTTAGTTAATCTTGTATCCAGGCAACAAAATTCTGTGTGTCTAAAGGAAAATACTTAAAAGCCCTGAAAGAATATGGGATGGCTGTCCCTCCTGTGCCTGATTTCGTGGAGATGGAAAGAGAGGTATAGCAGAGAAGCAGCCTAACAGTCTCTGAGGGAGATCCATAGATTGGTTTTGAGGTGGACGTGAGAGACTCAGACTTATTATAGCTAAATCAATGTGTTTGTTCATGATCAGGAAATCTCTGCCTCTCTCTTTTCCACTCCCCATGTTAACCCTTCAGTCCCTGGGACACACCTGAGACCTCTATGAGCTTAACACCGTGTATTTATTAAAATATTTAAAACATAGAAAACAAACTAGTAGCCAAGTAACAGTTAAGATGCACACTAGGACGATTCTCACTGCATCACAGCACAAAATGACCACAATGCACCTGTGGGGACTTGTTGAGCATGACTCAAAGATAAACTAGTCGAGTGTTGAGTTTTCGGAGGTTTTGGTTTCTCTGTTTTGGATCAAACCCCCTGCCCACGCTCTGGCATTTCAAATGCTCAAAGATGGAGGATGGTGCTATGAGCGAGCGCCTGGCATGACAAGACGTTTTACTCCCCAGTCGGAATGCAAATGACAAAGCGGCATTATTGTTATTATCAGTGCATCATGATGAATTGCCTCTTCATTGCAATTGTCAGTTGGATCTCTGCTCTAATTAGCTAATTTGCTCACCTCGGCGATGGAAATGTGACTTTATGATTAATGTCATTTACAGCCCATTAAAAAATATCTAATAAAATGTAATGGTAATTATTATATAATATGAATAATTGAACTTCACATTTTTTTTTATTATAAAAGTTGTGCCAATACAGGTCTGTAAAAGCTTTTCATTACTGTGTGCTGTATTTAGGCTGTATTGAAATTGTTGTCAACACAGCATAAAGCATTGTTGTCTTGGGAAAAGGAAACGTTGCACTAAGCAGACGTTGAAGGACATTTTATTCCAGTCGTTCACGACTTTATTTTACATCTTGTATATTTACAGGTCTGGTAATCCTAAATTCAGAAGTATGGACGTGACTAATACCTGTTGCTCATACTGCTCATTGCTCTTAAGGACATAAACAGTTACCATTGGTGACTTTAGAAAATCCCGGGTTATTTCCCGCTTTTTCAGTTAACAATTTCTGTAATATAATAGAAATATGCTGACATGTTGGTCCTGTTGGATATCCAGGAGCAGACCTTGGAGCTGCACGTTCCCTCACCAGCAGGTGTAGTAAACATTTCCATATGAGCTCCATCAATCAGAGACATTGCCATTAAACTTTAAGAATTGTGGGTAGTGCAGTGTCTCTGCATGATATTGCAAAGCAAATATGTTTCTCTTAAAGCTAGGTTGATGTGTTAATGATTTGTTCCTTCTACAGCATGTGCCATTTGTTTCACAATCACGTGGTAAGTTGACCTTGAGTGTTTATAACATAACAGCTAAAGAAAAAAAAAAAAAAAAATACTCTTTTCAGAATATGAATGGGAATTTGACACTAACAAACGCTCACATAGTGCATGGAGCAAAGCAGCAGCCATCCAACTGGTTGTGGTCGCTAAAAACTGAAGACACCTAACAAACTAAAATAAACAATTCCTTCTTTTTCTCTGGTAATTAGAATTTTGTCCAAAAAAGTTTGAAAGCCAAAACAAAATTGAAGGATTTATACGGATTTCTAAGCAATACGGTTCCACACATGAAATGGCACCTTTTAATAACAGCAAGAGACTTAAGCAGTACCTCATACTGTCATTAAAACAGACTTTATAGGACCTTTCGGCACCGTTGGCATTTCTGTGATATTGCATTGTAGTTTTGTTACCTTTCTTGATGGAAACTCGACAAAACAATTTGTCCAAATTGTTTTCCTGAAAATGATACTGCATTTTTTACTCCAGTTCCATTGTGTTTCTGAAATTACACAAAAGGCAGTTCACTGAATTCATCTCTTTACTTGTTCATCGCGTTTGTCAATGTAAAGATGAACCTGGTGAGACTATTTATCTGCAAAAGAATACCTTGGACGTACTCCTCATTGACACTTTCTTGGCTTTCAAACTGGTCAAACATCGATTCCTTCTTTCTCATCCTTGGGTATATCATTTATCTGTCTTTTTCCTCCACCTTTTTCTCTCTCTCTCCCTCCATCCTTCAATCACTTGTTTATATTCTTCTAATCGCGTTTAATCTCCTTTCTTCCTGCAGCATTACGGAGCCCAGACATATCGAGCCAACTGTCCTCCAGGATCCAGATGTCCCCGTTTCCCCTTTCAACAGGTGAGGCAACAAACAAATCTTTTTTTTTTTTTTTTATTATTATTTCCAGTCCCTGAAGTTTGGAGCCAGTTTTAATTTGCATCGCCAAATTTACATCCAATTGTTATTTCCGTGGGCGTGTGTGCGTACTCACTGCAGCTGCGACTCGGTCCTCCATCGATTCCTGTTCTATTTCATGAATTCTGTCAGGTTGGGTTACATACAAAAGTGGCACCGTGGTGCAATAAATCTCCCTCAGTAGAGATTAAACAATCCCTCTCTGAGAATGATGCTAAATAAAAGTCACATTAGACGGGAATGTGCTGCACACACGTGTGTACTTGTGTGCACGTACACGTTTGTTTTTTGCCTGTAAGTATAGGCGTGTGTGCATTTGCGCAAAAACCTGCCTCACACTTTATAATTGAATAAAAGTCGAAAAAAGGGGTTTTATTTGTCCCGCTGTCACTTCTGATGGATGCCCCTAATAAGACAAGTACAATCAGGGATCATTCCTCATCTTTCCTCCCACTCCTTACACTTCCTCTCCATCAAATTGTATTCCCTTACCCCCATCCCCCACTTTTTTTTCCCTTTGTTGGCACTGGTAGCGAGTGATGTCACAGTGAATTTCATGCCCCCACATGTTGTGCTTGTTCTGTCCTAGTTGAGAGGAGGCCGGGCTCTCTTTAAATATAAGTCCTATGACGATCACAAAGCAATTCAAAACGGCAAGAGCTGTTGAGCTTTGCTCCACCATCACATAGTTTTTCCGCTTGAAAAAGAAGGACACATTCTGCATGGGCAGGATCAGCGAGGAGGCTCGTCAAGGCCACTTTATTTTTCAGTGCTTTGGTAACAGAAGTCACATGTTCCCTGCATCCCTTGAGTGTTATGGATGTAAGCCGTTTTTGGGTGCTGCCACAAGCTCTCCAAGTGGAACATGTGTCACGCCGTGTGCACATCCACACACCTTGTTAGACTAAGATTCCAGTTGAGGGTGAATGCCAGACAGTAACGGACTAGTGCCCCCTGCATTGGATTTTTTTCTAAGGGCTTTTGTAGAGGAGCTGATATCCCCACCTCCGAAAACCTGAACAACACTTTGTGTAGTCACAATGTGAACAGTGACAGGGCCACATTGTAAATAAAAGAATACAAGTATAAAACCTTGTCTGCACTGACCTCGTAGCAAAAGCAGCATATCAGCAGTACAGCATGCATTCAGTTCTGCAGTGCACTCAAAGCGTATTGGCTGTGCTTACTGATACACAATATATTCATGCACAAGTATTAAAATATGCTTTTCGCTGCAGTGAAATTCAAGGTGTAACACAACCGGTGTAATCAGCTGTATTGATGTAAACGGAAAGGGAATCCGTTCCCTCAGACACGTGTGAGGCGTACGTTTCCAAAAAGCCTGCGAAAGAAAGGGCCGCGCGAACGACATCATGGTAATTTGCTTAAGTGCTGCCCGAGTTCCACATTCAACACTGCCCCAATCAAAATGGTGAATTACAGCAAGAATGCCTCGTTAAAACATAAAGGGATGTAATCACACCATAACGACTATGTTCTGCATTTGATTATACTCAATAACACTCTCAGTTCTCGGTATCAGTGGATCTCCGCGAGCGTCTCCGATCTCTTCTCCTCAATGCTGATGCAGTGCGTCTACCTCATGGTGAGCCACTGAACGGAGCGCACAAAGCTTGAAATGTGTCTCTAAACACACAGTTTAGAGTGTTTATTGTGTTCATAACACAGCCAAAGATTTAAAAAAAAAAACACAAAAATAAAACACACACACACACACGGTATTCATGATGTGGAATGATATCCACAGCAGGAGGCACCATGCCCCCAGCTAAGTAGGTAGGCGACTGTGATCACAGACTCCAGGGCTTGTCGCCCATCTATACCATGTGTTATGTCTTTATCTAAATGTAACCCTAGGTTACATTAAGGAATGGTCAAATACCAGACAACGCCACCTAAGGCCTTACACCTTAAGACTTAACAATTTCACACCGTATTGAAGTTTCCCCCACACTTGGTTCAATTGTATAGACAAGACAGAGACAGGTGTTCCAGTTGACTGGGCAATATTTATTTATATTAAGCAATGGCTATAAAAATCGGAATCAACAATCCCTTGGATATAAAAAAATGTAAATGTACTTTATTACAACAAGCAGAGAATGATAAAAACACGCACAAGCCACGAATAGGGATAAAGGCCGTAAAATAGCAAGCCGAGGGTACTGGCGGCACTAAAAACAGCAGCAATAGGCAGGTTAATATTGGGATCAATGAGTGTAGTTACCTGGCATACTGGGGGAGAAAGAGAGAGAGAGAGTTCCACGCGGCAACCACTCCGAGTGCTCCTATATCTATGAGAATCAAAAACACACACACACAAGGCGTAGGCTGCACAGCAAACCGCAATAAAAATAAGGTGAAGGTGCTCATTAGCCTTACACTTAGTCCACCGCAAATATTGTGAAGGGAAAAGGAAGCACCCAACACCCCCAATACGCTGGAACCACGTTCACTGGCTTCTGTTAATAGAAAGAAGAACAAGGTCAATAAGCTACTTTAAGTTTAAGCTAGTATACCGGCCAGTACCCCAAAGCAGAGCTTAGTAGGAAAAGCAACTAGGATAAGATGAGCAACAAGCCATCATACATTGCCCAATCCAGCATCTCAATGTCACAGAACAACAACAAAGAAAGCAAAGTACCTACAACAGCTATAACCTGCGTACAGAGGCAAGCAAAACAAATACATAAAATTAACCCTAGGCAAAACAGCAATGGCAGACTCCTGCAAATACATACATAAAATTAGTAATGGTATTAAACCATATAAAATCCCATCGATAAACTGTACCAGCAGTAAATTCAGCATACCTGCAGCATAGCACACACACACACGTAGACACATACCCGTTGCCCTCAGACAGCGTGAATCTAAAAAGGGAGCACATTATCGTTATGCTAAAAGTATCTGGATACATAAAGCGAGGAGATCGTAAAATATGTTTAAGAAAAGAAAATACCATAATCACTGTTCGTCACACGCACCCGCACCGTAGCCCAAACACAGGAGAAAGGATACCTGGCGACTGTAGCAGACACAAGGTTTAATTTAGAACAGTTAAACGTACAACATACAACCACCATCAACTCACCCACCTCACCAGGATCCCCACACTCTCCACAACTGGATGTCAGAGCGAACAGAGAGCAAACGTCCCACAAGCTTCCTTCCTGGTCTTATACTCATTAGCGTGATTGCGAACTCCAAACAGCTGTGTAATGCATGGGCTCGCGTTCCCGCTAGCAGCCGTTGCTAACGTAAACAGTTACCCAGGAAGTAACCCGGAAGTACTGTTGCCCGTGACCCACTGGTTACATTCCACCCCCCCCATATAAATCGACATCCCGTCGATCATCTCATGACAAAAGGGTGAACACAGTGTGCCAGACTAATACTCGGGTCTAATGTAGGGATTTGTACTGCCAGGTACCGGAAGAGCTGCAGCCCCAATGCCAGAACTCACCACTGAAACCGGAAGACGGTGGGGGTTGCCATGCTGTCCTGCTGTTGGTCTGGTAGTCCGGCGGGCAACCCCAGTACTGGTGGAAGGTATAGGTTGACCTACATCGGGTAGGCTGTTCATTTCCACATCTAATGTCGGGTTATTGGTCCCGACCTCAATCTCCTGTGCAGCGGGCACCTGCAGACTGAATGGCAAGGGGAGCACTTGTGAATCCTGGTCCGGTGCAGGTTGTACTAGCGCCACTACACCTGAAATAGGATCATCTTGGTGTAGCAAGTCAACCTGGGGAGGGTCTCCATATAGTGTGTCTGCAGATTGAATCACTGGTGTGAGGGTGGGGTGCCTACTAGGTGGAACACACTTAATCATGGTTCGATGCACCTGTTGTGTTCGGCCCAGTTGTTGCGTTGGCGCCACCGTGTAAACCACACCACCAGGGCTGGGAGCTCGTAGTACTTGGTATACTACGGGGGACCAGGCGTCTTGGATCTTATTACGGCCCCGTATCGAATGGTCTCGTAGGTACACCAACTGACCCACGTCCAACGATCCACACTGTGCCTTTGGATCGTGTCTTGCTTTCCGTTGTTCAGCTGCTTGCTTCAGCCGGTCCCGCACGCTGCAGTAAACGACCTCGAGACGCCTTTGATGTTCCTGGACCCACTCTGAAACGCCGCCACTCCGTGGTTCAGGGATTCGACCCAGAAGGAAATCAACAGGAAGTTGGGGTTCCTGTCCAAACATCAAAAAGTGTGGAGACTCCTTCGTAGTTTGATGGATTGTGGTGTTATAACTAAACACTAGTTGGGGCAGATATTGGGGCCAGCACCTTTTCTGTTCAGTGGATAGAGTGCGCAGGAGATTATGCATTGTTCTGTTGAAGCGCTCGCACTGACCATTTCCCTGAGGGTGGTATGGTGTAGTGCGAGTCTTCTGAACCTGGTAGAGGTCACAGAGTTGATGGACAATTGCACTCTCAAAGCACCTACCCTGATCTGAATGTAGCCGGGCCGGTACTCCAAACCGGTAGAACCACTCTTTGAGAAGGACGCCAGCCACTGTGGAGGCTCTCTGATCTCGGGTGGGTATGACCTGAGTGAATTTAGAGAAAACATCCGTTAGTACCAACACCTGTTCTAAGCCATCTCTGGAAGGCTCTAGAAATGAAAAGTCTATTGCAACCACCTCATTTGGCCGGGTTGCAAGCAAATGACCCATTGGGGCCCGACTCAGTGGCTGAGGGACTTTAGACAGAGTGCATCGGACACAACACTGGCACCACTCTTTAATGTCCTTCGCCATTCCTGGCCAAAAGCATCGTTGTCTGACCAGTTCAGCCGTACGGTCGCTTCCTTGATGTCCTTGTGCATCATGGAGCTGAGTCAGCACTTCTTCTTTTAGGCACTCGGGGAGCAAGATTTGTAGAACCTCCTCCCCTCCATCTGGTCTGAAAATCCTACGGTACAGGAGGTCGTTAACCTGGGTTATTCGACCCCACTCCCGCCACAGTGCTTGAGCAGTTGCTGGCAGCTCCTCACGTTCGGCGCGACTTGGCATTCGTCCGGCCTGCCAGATCGGGAGAAAGGCACCAATGGTTGGGTCCATCTCCTGCAGTCTCTTCAGGTCTGAAGATGAACGACCGGGAAGGGCCATGATAGCTGACTGAGTCACTGGTTGAGATCCCCTTCCCACAGCCTCCTGCAGGATAGCCGGAAGCACAACTCCAGGAAAAGCCGGAATTGTCGTATCAGGGGTGGTATCCAAGCGTTGTCGGGAAAGGGAGTCCGCATTCTGATTGGTCCGACCGGGTCTATATCGGACCGTAAAGTTGAATGCTGCTAGTTCAGCAACCCACCTTTGCTCGGTGGCCCCCAGCTTAGCTGTGTTTAAATGACTTAGCGGATTGTTATCAGTCCATACCACACACTGTTGTCCCCAAAGGTATTCACGATACTTCTCTACCATCGCCCACTTCATACCCAGGAACTCCAGCTTCATGGAGCCGTACTTCCGCTCAGCAGGGTTGAGGCTCCGACTGGCGTATGCCACTGGACGCACCTTTCCATCTTGCTCCTGGGACAAGACGGCTCCCAATCCCTGGTGGCTAGCATCTATTTCTAAGATGAAGGGGAGAGAAAAGTTAGCAAACGCCAATGTTGGAGCCTTGACAAGCCGTACCTTCATGTCTTGAAAGCTCCCTTCACATTCTCTGGACCAGACATCCTCCAGACTCGACCTGTTTCCCCGTTGACCTCTTCCCACACTTTGTTGAGCCACCAGCTTGTGTAGGGGTGCTGCCAGTGCTGAGAAACCTTTAACAAAACGGCGGTAGTAACTGGCGAAACCTAGGAAGGATCGCAGCTCCTGAGAGTTCCTTGGCCTAGGCCAATTAGCCACTGCAGAGATCTTTCCCGGGTCTGTGGACACACCCTCTTGGGAGATTAGGTGGCCCAGATAACGAACCTCCCTCCGAAAGAAACAACACTTCTCCAGTTTGGCTTTAATCCCCTCTCGCTGTAACCGTTCCAGCACCAGTTCAAGGCGTTTAAGATGTGCAGCTGTGTCTGACGAAAAGACTATGATGTCGTCTAAATACAGCCACAAGGACTGTCCATTCTGATCGCCAAATATACGTTCCATCATCCTTTGGAATGTGCCGGGAGCATTGCATAACCCAAAGGGCATGCGATTAAATTCAAATAACCCAAAGGGTGTGCAAAAAGCGGTTTTGAATCGGTCCTTCTCAGTTACTGGGATTTGGTGATATCCACTGGACAGGTCAATGGTTGAAAACCACTGGGCACCAGACAGCGAATCTAGCGTCTCCTCAATGCGAGGCAGCGGGAAGGCATCCTTACGGGTTCTGCTGTTTAATTGGCGATAGTCTACACACATCCTGAGGCTGCCGTCTTTCTTCTTAACCAGCACAATGGGAGAAGCAAAAGGGCTGCAGCTCTCTCTGATAACCTGGCTGTCCAATAGTTGTCTAATATGGGCCTTAACAGCCTCATAATCTGCAGGAGGAATGCGCCGAAACCTTTGTCTCACTGGCCTGTCATCTATAAGGGGTATGTCGTGTGATAGCAATGTAGTGCAGCCCAAATCACCCTCAGTTTCTGAGAAAACTGAAGCATATTTGTTTAGAAGACCTCTGACCTTCTCCTGCTCTAGCTGGGGAAGCATTGATAGATCAAACTCCTGAATTTGCTGTAAGACAGAATTACAGCTACCGGTTTGAGTGTAAACGGGAACAGTGAATCCCTGGGATGTTCCCACCCCATCTGTAACCCCAACGAATGGTTCCACCCTTTCTGTGACCTCGGGGGGCAAGCTTACTATCTGGGCCAGTGTCAGGATTCCCACCAGACAACGTGGGTGGAGGACAGTGCTAGACTCATTCACGTTCAAAATTGGGACATACACAGTGCCTTTATCCACCCTAAGTAGAGCGGGGAGGGGCATTAACCCACTAGGCAACTGTTGGGTAGTACAGGGGGGCTCAAATAGGACAAACCCTGGGGTTTCACAGAACTGCTGGGAGCATGTAGACGCCACAAACTTAACAGCACCTGCAGGTATAGTGACGGCCCTACGGCCTCTTACCTTTGCCAAACCAGTAGGATGAGGGGCCTGACCCTGGGCTTGATGGCATAACTGAAATGCTTCCCTCCAAGGTTTACTGTCCGGAAAGACCGTTGGGCTGTCAAAAAGAGCAGGGCCATGCACAGAAAATAGTTCAGAATAGCATTCCCTTATGACATTCATCCCCAACACCCCTGGCGTACTAAGGGTAGTGGGGCCAGGGGGATCCCTCACCACCAACCAACCCCGTTTGGGCATAGATTTCCCCAGAACCTCAACAGTTAGCTCAACATACCCAATATATGGTATTTCCAGGCCATTAGCTGCTTGCAGGTGCAACCAACTGCAATCTTTGAGTTGACCCTGCAGGTACTGTCGAAAATAACTCTCTCGTATGGTAGACACCATTGATCCTGTATCTAACAGGCAATCTACCCCAACTCCACCCAATTTGATGGCTACTGTGGGACACTGACCTAACAAAGAGGAAATAGGCTGGCTTACCAGGGTAGATAGACTGGAGCCAATGCTGCCCCCTTCCAATGTTTGCTTCAGTGCTGGTTGGGAAGTGCTGTTGGTATGGGCAACTAGGGTTCGAGGCTGCAGTACACCAACCCGTTGGTTGTCACATTCACGTGCATAGTGCCCTGGCTGCTGGCACCTACGGCAGATGACTGCAGTTGGGCGGCTGGAGTTCATGGGACGCTGAGGGGCTGCTAAGGAGGCAATGCTTTGAGTGAGGTGATTAATTTGTTCTTGCTGTTTTACCAGCATCCCCTTCAGTTCAGCCAAGTCTACACTAGACTGGCCACAGGGTGTAGCATCGTGGTTATGTGAAGGCCTAGAATACTGCACGGCACACAGAGATGGAACTGAAAAACTTCTATTCCTCCCACAATCACTGGGTCTGCCCTCCCGCTCCCACCGGATAGCGTCAGACCGGGCTTCCAGCATAGTCAATTGGGGGGACTGTCGGACAAGGCGCTTAAGTTCCCTACGAAGAGTTGGATCAAACACATATTCAATGAACTGATCACGTAATAGAGTGTCGAAATTAATCAAAGCAGTTGGAGCACGTCTCTTTACTTTGTCCATCATAGAACACAGGGCATGGGAATACTCCTGTAATGACTCTCCTTCCAGCTGTTTACGTGAAAAGAAACTCTCCTGTAACTCTACATAAGATTTATCACAGCCATACAGCTCCCGCAAAGTCGAAGTAATTTTAACTGGATCTTCCCTTTCAGCCCTACTACGATATTTAATTTCATCTTTAGCTTCCCCCTCTAAGTGGTCATACATGAAATAGGCTTCGTCCAACTCCCCCAAGCGCCTAGCCCTAATGCTAGCCTTGACCTCCTCGAGCCATTCTTCAACCCCAATCCCCGAACTACCCCGGAACACTGGACATTTCCTCTCTCTGGGTATATACAATAGTCGTTCAACTGTAGAACCAGGCAATTGTCCATCAATCCCCAGGCCAGATCCACCAGCACCCGACCCTGCATCATTCCCTCCCCTCAAGAGACGAGCGTTTTCCACTTGTAGTTGTTGGACCAAGTCCTGCAGTCTCTGTAACTCCTCAGCCATAACTCAGTCTCAAGAACGGAAAGAAAATAGGAGTTAGATGTGGTTGGATGCAGACTTCACGAGCTGGAACGTCCCACGCCGTGCCACTGCTGTTTTGCCTCTTAATATCAAATAAATTAAAAGAAAAAAACAAACTAACACTGGGTGCCAACTGGAACACTCATCTCTACTAAGATACAATCCTGCCGACAACGCCAATTTGTAACCCTAGGTTACATTAAGGAATGGTCAAATACCAGACAACGCCACCTAAGGCCTTACACCTTAAGACTTAACAATTTCACACCGTATTGAAGTTTCCCCCACACTTGGTTCAATTGTATAGACAAGACAGAGACAGGTGTTCCAGTTGACTGGGCAATATTTATTTATATTAAGCAATGGCTATAAAAATCGGAATCAACAATCCCTTGGATATAAAAAAATGTAAATGTACTTTATTACAACAAGCAGAGAATGATAAAAACACGCACAAGCCACGAATAGGGATAAAGGCCATAAAATAGCAAGCCGAGGGTACTGGCGGCACTAAAAACAGCAGCAATAGGCAGGTTAATATTGGGATCAATGAGCGTAGTTACCTGGCATACTGGGGGAGAAAGAGAGAGAGAGAGTTCCACGCGGCAACCACTCCGAGTGCTCCTATATCTATGAGAATCAAAAACACACACACACAAGGCGTAGGCTGCACAGCAAACCGCAATAAAAATAAGGTGAAGGTGCTCATTAGCCTTACACTTAGTCCACCGCAAATATTGTGAAGGGAAAAGGAAGCACCCAACACCCCCAATACGCTGGAACCACGTTCACTGGCTTCTGTTAATAGAAAGAAGAACAAGGTCAATAAGCTACTTTAAGTTTAAGCTAGTATACCGGCCAGTACCCCAAAGCAGAGCTTAGTAGGAAAAGCAACTAGGATAAGATGAGCAACAAGCCATCATACATTGCCCAATCCAGCATCTCAATGTCACAGAACAACAACAAAGAAAGCAAAGTACCTACAACAGCTATAACCTGCGTACAGAGGCAAGCAAAACAAATACATAAAATTAACCCTAGGCAAAACAGCAATGGCAGACTCCTGCAAATACATACATAAAATTAGTAATGGTATTAAACCATATAAAATCCCAGCGATAAACTGTACCAGCAGTAAATTCAGCATACCTGCAGCATAGCACACACACACACGTAGACACATACCCGTTGCCCTCAGACAGCGTGAATCTAAAAAGGGAGCACATTATCGTTATGCTAAAAGTATCTGGATACATAAAGCGAGGAGATCGTAAAATATGTTTAAGAAAAGAAAATACCATAATCACTGTTCGTCACACGCACCCGCACCGTAGCCCAAACACAGGAGAAAGGATACCTGGCGACTGTAGCAGACACAAGGTTTAATTTAGAACAGTTAAACGTACAACATACAACCACCATCAACTCACCCACCTCACCAGGATCCCCACACTCTCCACAACTGGATGTCAGAGCGAACAGAGAGCAAACGTCCCACAAGCTTCCTTCCTGGTCTTATACTCATTAGCGTGATTGCGAACTCCAAACAGCTGTGTAATGCATGGGCTCGCGTTCCCGCTAGCAGCCGTTGCAAACGTAAACAGTTACCCAGGAAGTAACCCGGAAGTACTGTTGCCCGTGACCCACTGGTTACATAAAGACATAACACTTCTTGCTGTCTGTCTGTGAAAGGTGTATGCCCTGTGATCACAGCTATCTCGACTTTGCTACTCTTGCTGTCCAAAAAGGTAAAAAGAGGACATTCAATCTATCGCTCTACGGGTGTTCGGTATTTAAAACCACGGTTTTTATTGCGATCATGTCTTGAAACGAAGCTTGAATCAGCGCATTGTACGGCTGAGCACGGCGTGTGTCTTAGTGTATCTGCGTGTAGCCTCCACCTTCAAAGCCTCTGCATGCTGCTTGTTCTTTAAATGATGACTCTCGCCTCAAAAGATGTGCCCTAGCTGTGGTCATTTATATGCATAATTTCTAATTACCGCCAGTTAAAAGCTGATCCACAGTGCACCTTGCGTTTAATTGCGTGTGCGTCGTGTCTACATGAGTCCCCTTGTAATGCACCTTACATCTGATAGGTTGCTATAAAGCTGAGAAAGAAGTGGTAAGCTGGCCTCATTCGCATCGTGTAGCGAACAGCAGTTGCCGAAGGAGCCCGTTTTTCAGCTTCAAACAGACCGTAATAGCTACTCAAAGGACACATGCGCTTCACGCCGCCTTCTTCTTTCCTCTCCTCTCTCTTTTCTCAGGCAGAAATGTGCCTTGTTGTGGTGGAAGGAGTAAAGAGTCGATGAAACCCGTTATTAATTTTTAACCACGTCTCTTTAAACTTACATGGCACAACTGCCTGGCTGAACCAAGAGAGGAGTAAACGAGTGGGGAAAAAACGCAGAACGGAAAAGATGTTTGGAGTCCTGGAAGGCAGGGAGAGATGCTCATCTGCACTTGGAACAAATCGCGTTTTACTAAATAAAGCTCAAGGCCGTGAAAGCAACACCAAGGCACTCCGAGGATCACGATGTCTATTATTATCGTTATTATCATAGTAGCAGAGTGGCAGAGTTCCTCCTCATGTCTTGACACACTAAATGAGTAAACACGCACCCCGTGGTGCACGGAGGTGAACGAGGCACTCCAAAACTCAGTGTACAGCACACAGTAATGTGGAACGCCTCCGCCCACCTCTTCATGTGAAAGAGGGGAGGGGATGAAGGCACAGGAAGAGGGGGATGACACAGATCAGGGGAACAGGGGGTAGGAGAAAAGATTATACCAAAACATTCTCTGCGTTTATCTGATGATCTGATTTGGTTCGTCTTAAGAGTGTTAGTGCAGTCTGCATGTTAAAAAGACAGATTCAAGCACAAAAGCATTGCCTTTGTAGATTATTTGTATGTGCCTCATTTGTCCTAGCACACACAGATGCAAATACGTGTGCAACCTGTTGTTTCGTGACATTTTCCGAGCCAAGTAGGGATCTTCGATAGATCACCTCGTGGCTAGGGTCATTTAATTCTGACGACGCGTCGGGCTCATACTGTATTGTCTTTCTAGATAAGGTCAGAGGCAAAGGTGGATTTATTGCTGTGCTACACACACGTAGCTGCCTCAGCTACGCCATAGCTGACGCGCATCTCTAATGAGTTCCTAATGCCAGTAGGGATTGTTGGCAGTGAAGACGACATTAAGGAAATCCGAGGAAAGCAATCGACTGCTTCGCAGAAACGCACATTAGCGAAAGCCATTTCAATTGCAAACCTTCTGCTCACCAAATTTAGCCACGTCGGTTGTTGATGATCATGCCAACTCTTCTGAACAACAACAAAAAATCCCTTTTGTACCCGAGTGTTTTTCTTAAACGCAGCAAACGTAAAAGGCCTTCACGAACTCTCATAACGTTGGTTCATAGTTCAATCACTTCAAGTGTGCAGTTCAATCCGCAGAAAGAAAGAATGAAATGCATTAAAGATGGGAAAGTTCGAGGCTAAAAGGCAAATGTCCGACTGATTGTGTTTTTATAGAGGGTACATTTTATTGCAGCGTTACTTACAAAAACAGGATGTTTCATGAAAAAGGGACCTTCACATCAAATCTGTTTCCTACCCTCAAGTAAGGCTATTTTCCGTTGCATCAAAGGTAGAGAAAATAAATGATGGAATCCCACTTGTATTCTGTAATGCTTTTTCATCAACAATGTCCTTGCGTCACTGTATTTTCTCCGAATTTCAAATGCCATTTTGTCCCTGCGTTCGTTCTGTACGACAGCCGGCTCGATCAGAGGAATTCCACACCAAACGGCCGGGATGACCGTCGGAGTCTAACCCTCACAACCCGATCTGTGTCAGACACAAGGCAAGGTGAAAGGTGAGCGCTGCAGCATTTTATGGTTCAGCGGTGCCATTTTGGGGACACAAGAAGGAAGAAAGAAAATGAAAAGAGGGACATGGCTTTTAACAGCAATTAGACTGTTGCTTTTTTTCAGTCGCACCTTCTTCTTGCTCTTTGCTGCCACAGTGCCACCTTTACTTCGGGCTGCTTGTCTGACTTCCCTTTTCACCTCCCTCATATCATTTGCACACCCTCTTCACCGTTCTTTTCTTCACCAGCATGTGCATGTTGGAGGCTCTGTGTGTATTGTGTCCAGCTGTAGATAATCTAATGCATCATGGACAGACATATTGCCATGCCCACATTTCTATACATGAGGAAATACATGTGCTGAGAAGTCTCATTTAGAAAGCAGTGAGTTTGTTGTAAAAGAGAAGCAATGCCTCTAAACCAAATTAACTTCATGACCAAACACTGGCCGATCATTAACGACCATGTCAATAAACACAATGAAAAACAAAATGGTTACATTTCAATATGGATCTTATTAAATAATCCATTGTAAACTAGGACTGGGATGCTCAGTTGTTGTTTTTTTGACAATAATTGATGAGGATATAATGTCATCAATTTGGCCAATGCAGCAGTAAATTAAGGGTATTAAATATTGTTGTCTATTAAAGCTTTTTTTAAATTAATTAATGGGGTTTTAATGTGCTCTGATTTAGTAAGTTGTTGTTACATGTTCAAAACAGCCGGGTCCTTCATCATTTGTGTGTACGCGTGGTCTGAGGCAGCAACAAATTAAGGAAGATAAAAAATAAAATATTAATCATTTATGTGTAAATATATGCATGGTTTAAGCGCAGCTTTGTGTGTTGCAATGTTTGTCAATGAGGCACAATGTGCAAGGTTTGGTATACATGAGAGAATCCTTTTCCCCCATCCTTCAAAATATAAGTGGATTATACACTGGATGTAATTTAACACCATTAAATTAAATAAAATAATAATAATAATAATAATAATAATAATAATAATAATTTCAACAGTTAATTCATTATTTTTAGCTTATCTCAAAACAGTTAATCCATTGCTGTTAGCTAACTATGTCTTCTTCTCTGCTATACGTAGTGTTAAGGTTGATGGGCAGATTATTGGTTATTTCAAATAGGCTACAGTAAAGATTAGCATTACAGCAATTTGAAATCTTATTTAATTATTCATTTTCATTCTAAACAAACGTTTGAATGTGTTTGTAAAGCTTAATTATTTTTTCTTCCGACTGCAGAATTGCCGCTGGTTGGGAATCACTGGTACGGAAATAGAAAGTTTAGAATAGACAGAAATAGAAAAATAGAAATATGATAAATGGAGTCAGGTTTTGGCGAGAGAGCTTTTTTTTGTCTGTGAGGACGTGAGAACAAGAAAGAGAGGGTTTTTTTTCCCCTGTTGACCATCAAAGTGACAGCATAAAAAGCATATCACTGCCAGGCCAATATTTTCCTGTCATCCAAACAGCATCCAAATGTTATCCTCGCCTTGATATTTTTTATTTGAATTTCATCGTTTGGACGTGAGCGAAGACACAAAGATGCACGCAGCAGTGCACAGTGATGCGAGCACACAGTGATGTGGACGACACACACACACACACACACACACACACACACACACACACACACAGACATACATATTTATAAGACGTCTCTGTCTCTCTATCAGACACATGGAAATGCACATGCCCCTGTACTCACTCACCAGCCATCCCACCATAAGTGCGTAGCACATGTAGCTAATCACTCCTACCAACACATGTGCACAGGAGCATGCAGCACCTTCTCTACAGTGCAGATCAGTGAGGACAATCAATCAGTAATAGCATCTTGTGACTGCTCAAAGATTCCTTGCCTTTGCCCTCTAGTGTCTTAAATATTTAGACTGTTTGACATCAAATGCATACATGAATGTCAATGAGGCAGATCTCAGTCCTCTAATCGTGCGCGCACACACACACTCACAGACACACACACATACACACATATAGATGCACATGCACAGAAAGAAACAGTGCGTGAAAAAGCAGCGGGATCCAGTCAGAAGCAACTCATCTCAGAAACCAAAGACGGGGGCAGAACCCTTTGTAGTTTACGGCTTGGTTATTGTAAAGCCGGGCTTCATTTTGGGAGGGCTTGATTCAAGATAGGTAGAGGATTGCTTGTGGCCACAGGCAGTGAGTGATCTTTTGATTGTCACATCAGGAAAATTGTCTCTCGTCTTTGACACACAGGCGGAGGGAAAAGGCAGTTTGAAGCATCCTTTTTATGGTGGTATCTTATTCTCCTTGAAAGTGAAACCAGTAATAAGGCGGCCTTAATGCAGCCCTCTGAAGCGCCTGTCTATCAAGGTTCTCATCTGAGACGAAGCCACACAGTCAGTCAAGCTCCTTTACATCTCAGGATGTAACACCTGCCTCCGTTTAGTTCAGTATTAGCCATCACTTAAGGCTCTAAAACAAACACGGTCTTCATCTCGATCTGATGAGCCTTCTGAAGTTTATTCCTTGTAGCATTTTCTCCCAATGCCAAGACTCACAAATTTCACACATTTATTCACTCAATATTTCTTGCGTGTCCATGGAGCACTTGTGGTTAATAAATGTGTCACTTGCGGTGAAATATTTTTATCTCAAAACTTATTTAGGCAGAGAACACGTTCTGCAATTCCACAGTGATGCCTTTCAAGAGTCAGTGTGAATGGTTTTGGAAGGTGTTGCTTTTTTTTCTTCTCTACACTACTACTAGATTGCCAATGTGAGTATTGTATCAAATCTCTTATTCCATCTGACGTGCATTCACACGGTGACGCACCATGTAATCCAACCTGCACAAAAAAAAATAGCTGCTGCGTTTTTAAGTCAAACCGAAGCCACCACTTTGCCGGACCTCTCCATGTTGACTGGGTTCTCGAGGAACTCCAGACAGTCAGCTATTTATTTGGGTCTGTGTGAGATGCCGAGTTGAAAGCAGGCAGCGAGGAGTCACCCTTGTAAAACATTGAGTAGTGCACTTTAGGAAACCGGTCCCTTTAAAGAGACGTTCCCTGGATAGACACGCTACATCAAATCACACTCCTCCCCGCACACTGCCTTGATAAAAGTGTTTGTTTGTGCCGAGAGCTTCCCATTGTTTGTGCTGCTCAGAGTTAAGCGCCGAGCTGGGTATACAAGTCCATAGCAAACACTGGAGCCTGTCCTCATCAAAGCCCCCTGCTTTGGTGAAGTTACTTTTTTAAATTCCTGTCCAAAAGATTTGTGTGCAAATATCAACACGTTTGAAGCAGCTCTGATTCAATGCCAGCACCACTTGTGGCATCCTTAACTCCTATTTGTGTCGGGATGTCGAGGATTTTTGCAATGGAGAATGAAAATCAGATGCAATTGAAGATATTAAGACACATTAAGCAGCACTGGTAGGTGTGAATAAAGACTCCAACCTCTGATCTCCTACATTCCGCGGGGCAATGAATACCAAACCAATTATTACTCATTAACTCACCATTACTCACTGTAGGTCAGAGGAAATGATTAATATCACAGTGGATGCAATGTTCAAAACAAATACCCTTGAACAAAGCCAGGTTATAAGTGAATTTAGTTATGCTTGATTCATTTTACTCATTAAATGTTTGACATTCATAGTTTATATAGTTGTTGTAGTTGTTATAGTATGAAAGCTTAATGTGGCCAGTGGCTTGTGATACAATGTGCTGTAAACAATGAGGTAGCAGTTGAAGAGCTCATGAACAAGTGCACCATGACTTTTGACTGATCCTAGAAAGGAAACATCGATTTAAGAAATGAGATCATGTCAAATCGAATCACGAGGAATATGTGATGCCGGTTTGTGGACCAGACCATGCAGGGTGCAGTTCACCAATAATGATTCAATTCAAAGTTAAGAGTGTTCTCCACAAGCCGTTTCAACCAAGGCAATACCTTAAGTCTTCTTATCGTTGGCTTTCTGCTGGGCGTGAATGTCGGATGCTGAATCTCTCTCTCTCTCTCTCTCTCTCTCTCTCTCTCTCTCTCTCTCTTGAGAGGAAGGGCGAGTTATGAACCCTGCGTTTACAAATAGCAACCGACAACGGGGCTACATATTTTACCTTTAAAGTAATGTGACCAAAATGAAGGTGTGACAGTCCCTGTGATTTTCATGTCATCAATCAGTACTAGACCGGCAGCATATGAGCATGTGGAAAATGACATATGCACCATACATAATAAGAATAGATATGGAAACAGAAACACAGGAAACAATCCGGTCAGAAGAGATTTAGATTACATCAGCTAAATGCATCCTACTGGTTTTCAACCTCGGATTACTTAAAGAGCATCTTCACTTATGCATTTTGGAAATACTCTTTAGGCTTAAGGTTCATAAAATGGATTTTACAGTTAGCTTAATGTGATTTTAGGAAACGGAGCCCAGGTCAGTCAAATGACGAAGAAGGCGAAAGTGACCATGTACAATGTAATGATCCTTAAAGTTTATTCAAATAGACAAAAGAGAGGGTCTGTTTACTTATGATGATCCAACTCCATATTTGTGTGTAAAACAGTCATGTGCACTCAAATCTCTCCAATTATTCTTTTCAGGCCAGGGGCAAACGGTAAAGGCAGCTGCATGTGATGACCAGTGGCATCTGGCCAAAAGAGAGCGCAAGGGTGCTACCCCCCTTAAGCAACAAATGAAAAAATAAATCAATAAATAACAATCATTTTTGAATATGTGTGCGTTTAAATTATGGAATATATATATGTAACATATATTATTGTGTGTAAAATATGAGAGAAAAGCATCTGAGCAAGATGTCTCAACAGCTCTGGGACGATGGAGAAATCACCTTGAGAAGGCGGGTCTGTGTAGCAGCTTAGACAATCGCTTATTTATGATATGAATGTATGACATCAAATTTAGCCAATCTGTCCTAAAATCTATTCCAATTGGGGGGGCCCATTTTTGCTGCATGACAATGACGATCGGAGTCAGTAACCTTACACCTCCAAGACCCAACCTTAACGGTAAAATCACTCCTTCAAGATTCGTTTGGGAGGAGAACTTTGCCAAAACTACGGGTGAAAGAGCTAGGCCCAGGTCAAACTGACCTTGTATTCAGCCAGCAGGCTAGCGGCAATTGGAAGCAGTACATGCCTCTAGGCTGGTACCCCAGAAAGGCCTGGCTAGCTGGATGTGGAGACGTAATGCCTTGTTTTGCTTTCCCTGCTTGCTTTTTAAAACCACGTGGACAGATCCAGCATCGACTACTACAGGAGTGAGGGATATGAAGCACCTGTCTGAGAGAGTAAGGAAACATGAGAACACCAGGGCACATATTATGAAGCCCTATTATGAACATCGCTACGCAGCTGGATGACGGACACAGGGTCGCAGTGAAGAAACATAATGAGGACATGGATAAAAACAGGCGTGTTTTATCTATTATAAAATAATAGATTATATGAAGCTCTGTGGGGCTTTGGCCTTGCATGAGCAGGACGAGACTGACTCCTCAGACAACTGTGGCATTTTCAGGGGATTGGTGGATTTTTTTTGCCTCGCTAGACGGATGGTGTACTGGAGGATCACCTTGACAGCTACCGTTTTTAAAGGCACGTCAACGACGATTCAAAACGAGCTGTTGGATTTCCTGCTGTCAGTGCTGAAGGAATAAACTTTCTGAACTCTGAACATTAAGGATTAAGCATGGCCCTTATGTATTGTGTAGTGTGTATGTCTGTATGTATATCTGTGTTATATGTTTTGTAAGTTGGAACCTGTACCAAGCTGACAACAAATTCCACCAGCCTGGCTGTGTGGTCATTAAAAAAAAAAAAAAATGAATGAAATGAATGAATGAATACATCCTGGAGGTAGTAAAGAGCTCTGATTTTATCGCCATTCAAGCCGACGAGACCACCGACATTTCCACCTTTAAGCCTTTTGCCAGCTGATGCTTGTTCTAAACTACATCATTCATTAGCATCCAGAATGCAACCGCCGACACCATCACGACAGCGCTTCCCGAGAGGCTGAGCACCATATTCCCAAGTGGACAAAAAGCCAAACTTATTGCCCAAGCTTATGATGGGGCTACTGTAATGAGATGAGTCACCGGCGGAGTGCGGCGTACAATGGATGTCTACAAAAATGCTCACTACATTCACTGCTATGTGCGCATCAGCTGGACTTTATCGTGCAGCAGGCGACATCACACTCACTCAGGATCTACACTTCTTTTCCTTTTTCTCCAGGTCACCAAAGCGAACCACAACCAAGTGGTTGCACATTGTCTCCACAGAGTCGCTACAACATGGTGGAACTTCCACAACCGCATTGTCAACACTGTACAAGCACAAGGACGACCACCTTATGTGTTTACAGACCATCAGAGACTCTGGGAACTTTGAGCCTTCGACTGTCAGAGAGGCTTGGGCTTCGTGAGGATGCTTAGAGACGAGACTTTGTTTTTTCCTGGCATTGTTCCACAATATCAGGCCAAATGTGGACATCTACTCAACCAGCTGCAGAAGAGGAACAACTTTTTACAATTTACTATTGGCTGATAAAGTGGTTGTTTTTATAAATATGAGTTAAAAGACTTAATGGATCTATTCATCAAAGTGAATGACAACCATAGCGCACATAAACATGATTTGTTTTAGTATTTTAAAAGGAAAGTGAAGATACATTTTTGGATAGTAATGCAGGTAACGTAGTTACCAAACAGTTTGTAATGACAGCCTTATCCAGGTGTCCACCATGTGAACTTGTAGAGGTGGATGTGTGTGTTGAGGGGGGATGACTGGGAGTTAAGGAGTCTGATGTCAAGTAAGCTACTAAAACTTTATTTTTTGGAGCAGGACCTCCATTTCCTCTGTTTATGAGGATTGTTCCAGCAGAAACAGCCCATAAAGTCACATAGGGTGCTGGAACCAGAAGAACAACATAGGCTGGGATGTAATTATCAGTGTTTCCCCTGGAATTTCTCTCAGGCTTGGTGGTATGTAGCCTTTAAAACACTGAACACTGACTGAATATGTCACAACCCCACCTAGAATATTTTTCTACATATTTTTCTATTCACAATCAACACACCTCTTATAGTGCAATAGCCAATTACACTCCCCACTGATGTGAGATTAATTCCCACTGCAAATAGCTCCTTCACAGTTTGCACTCTGAATTTAAATATAAACTGAGATGACCAGTCACTCAACCCACAGTAAAACAGATAACCCTTTAAAAATGGGAAAAACAAACAAAACTTTGCTCCCTCTGGCTGATACGGTCTTCGTTAGCCAAAGCTAACTCACAGTCCGTATTCACAAGCGCCAATGCGCCAACGCGCCAACAGCCTCACTCTCATGCGAGGCGAGGCTAGTCTTCGTTGGTGGCTAACCCAAGGAACCTCGAGCGTTACGGTATCTCAAGGAGCTATCAGGGCTCTCAAGTCTCATGCATTGGGCGTGAGACTTGGACCTGTTCACACGCTCACACGCCACATCTAGTATTTCTCACACAGACAAATTACCGGAATAATTAAAAAAACGTTCTCCTATTTTACGAAAATAGTTCACCGAAATGTTTTTGAAAACATTTGATGTGAGAAATAAGCTATGCAGTTGCTGAATCTGTCTTTATTTTAGATTGACAACGGTCAGTTTAAAAGGTTTTTGGAGAGCTTGCGGGAGGCGGCGCCCCGTCTCTCGAAACTCGCCACGACACGAAGGCATTGCACGGCTTCTTACATAGACAATGAATGGGAAGCGTGGGATGTACGCTGCCTGTGGACACGTACCTTCAGCCAAAATCTCACGCTGAACTAAGTTAAAATCTTGAGAGCCCTGCGCTATTGAGTAGCATAAATTCCCATGCAGACTGCACTGAGGAACCCTGAGCACTCCGGTAGCTCGCGTCGCTATCAGACAGCTCCTCAATCGCCTTGTAGCTTCCGCGGTTAGCAAGGCTAATCTAGCGCTACTGTTAGTGGCTAACGGTACACTTCACGCTAATGTACACAAAACCCCTGTGAAATCACTTCCCTCGGTCAACTCTTGGACGCTGGAAGCCTCGTAACACTTAAGAGTTTGGCTGGTTACAATAATTAGTCTTATGGTGAACACCAGTTATATTACTCAGAGCTTCAGAGAAAAGGGTTCGGTGAAATCTCCCTCGTCTCTTGTTCGTGTTCTGTGTCTTTCGCCCCGCTACATCGCCCCGATTTGGCCCCCGTCAAATCAGTCATTATGATAGGGAGAAAATACCTATATTATTTCATAGGGTTTCACCAACTTGTGGGATGCCAGTACATTCCACAAAAAATATTAATATCAAATAACCAACTATGACATCACTGTCTTGCGCATGCTTGGACTCACACCCTGTAAATTGCCACACACCTGCTTTTAGCAATGTTAATCTCCTAATGACTGAGGGTATGGTTTAACCCAGGGCTTGACATACAACAACAGTCAACTTTTAGGGGTGAACTCCTGCTCTTTTGGGACTGAACCACAGTGAGAGTCATTAAGTGAGGATAAGGCAAGAGACACATCCGACACCAGTCAGTGCTTTAGTTCATTAGTGAGCATCCGTATGCTCTGCACAAGCGAGTGAGGCCCTAAATACAAAATGCAAACTGTATGCACTTTCCAAATGAATTGAGTGATGCGTAGTAATAACAAAATGTCATTGTACTGTGGTGATAGTGAAATGGCGATTATTCAACAGTGCAGGCATTTTTGCCAGCGGACCTCCTCATACATAATGCATCCAAATCATTGCATTTTTCCTCCATTCTGGGCTACAATGCATATTTCATCAAGTCGGTGAAATATTAAGCACTCTTACGATTTGATATTCTCTTCTAAAAGGGATTTCAGTTCATACATTTTCTCCAAATCACTTGTGTCTCTCTGGGACCAAAACTTCCGGGGACGTCTTTATTTGGTGTTTGTTTACTGGAGAGACGTTTGATTGGTTAATGCTGGGGTAATGATCAGTGAGCCAACCAATCAATTCAAGAGATTATCAAGGCTCAGAGGCCATTGATCTGTAAGTGGACTCAGCTCGGAACGGTAGGTTGGGCTCATTCCAACTGATTTGATTGAAATTAGAGAGGCTCAATCTGTGCAACTTTTCTTCCTCCCTCTACAATCAAATTTCAAATGTCAACTGTTATTCAGGTGAAGAGATTGATGAGGAATTGGTGGAAGAGGAGGAGAGAGAGGTGAGTCAGGGACATGAAGTGAGGACTATAGAAGGAAAGTCGAAAGGAAATGAAGACATGACAGAGAATTGTTCTAAAACCTTGCATACATTTCCCACACTGTCACGAAAGTGCTGTACGGTGTTTTTATGGTGCTGTCATGTCATAAAATGATCTTAAACCTAATGAAAAATGATCACTTTTCATCTAAATGTCAAAAGTTGTTCTTGGCTAAATATGAAAAGGTTGCTGAGTGTAAAAGTTTCACAAGACGTGGTTCAAATCTGACATTTGCCTTAAACATTTCTGTCGTTTGAAAAGAAATCAGCCTCTGGCAGCTGAACAAGTGATGTTACTTTTAGACATTCACTGTAGAGAAGAGATTTCAGGGGAACTTGAGGGATGATTCATGGAGATTATTGCAATTGGTATTGTCTAGTGCAGTTATTTGTAGTAATAAAAAATCAGAATACTAATAAATAGCCATTTTGGTAAATTATTATTATTAACTTTCTTGTCATGAGTTAGATGAGAAGATCGACACCACTGTCATGTTTGTATCCTAAATATTAAGCCGGAGACATTTAGCTTAGCATAAAGAGCGGGAGTGGGGGAAACAGCTTGCCGGTGTCCCAAAGGTGAAAAAGAATCCACTAAACAGCATTTCTAAAACTCACCAATTAATAGATTAGAAACAGACCCAATGCTCCTTGTCCTTATGCTGAGCTAACCATTTCCTGGCCATAAGTTCAATTAAATGAAAATTATGAGAATCTTTTGAACTCATCATCTTAATATTGACAAAAATGTATTTTTCAAAATTTTAATGTATTTCTTTAGGATAGCTATCTAATTTCAACAAACACAGTTCTTTATCCCTGTTATATCTTTTCAGTTTGAACCCCAAAACAAACAAACAAAAAAAAAACGTCTATGAGCACTCAGAACACATCCTTTGCATTCATTCGTACCACTGGGTATCATGGATCACGGTCAGCTTTTTAAGAAGCAGCCTTATGAATAGCCCCTTGAATGTGTTGAGTGTTTTCCTTTAGCCTATGGATTTCTATGCTCAAATTGAAGAAGATCGACACCACTGTCATGTTTGTATCCTAAATATTAAGCCAAACCAACGTTCTTACACTGCATCAATAGCAGGTTGTTGCATGTGATGAAGGATTTTAAATCTGGTATCCAAAGCTCCAGTATGGCTTTTAGAAATTTAGCTTGAGTTTAATCATGAATCATTATTTTTACACCATGAATTGACTAATACGTTTACCCACTCAACTCCATTGTTCCATATATATTAAAATTAGGCCAACACTAAATCAATGATTATAATTAAATAATCAGGTCAAGGGTGTCTGAAGTATGCATGTAGATTTTGACATTTATCAACTCTTCAATCAGATGTTTTGAAACTCTAAATCGGATCTGATATATAGAACTTTTGATGTATAAAATTTAAAAAATGTTGCTTTTCATTTAGAGTGTCCCTCTTAGGAAATTAATAGAATGTGTTAAATCACCAGCACACAGATACGTCACCCTCTAAGCTTCATTTCATTCAGGCCTGTCATGTCACCTGGGGTGTAATGTCTGACTGTCGATTAACACAGCAGTGGAAGTCGTTGTGTGGCGGACAATGTTGTGCAATTCAATCTGTTCTTGTCGCTACCACCTGCCATAAGAATGAGGTTATATTATATATAAGATCAACTAATCATGACTTAAAATTACAGTGAAGTGAAGTTTTAAGGAAAATAGGAAACTAATAAACGAGTTAAAAAGAGTCCATTGGTAACCAGCAGAACAAATGTCTGACACATTTTGATTGACCTCATTGTGTCAATTAGTGTGGAGACTAATCTTCATAATAAAATCTGTACTTTCTGAGGAAGCGCCTGACAAATTGTCTTCCGTTTGGAAATATCCATGTCATTAAAGTGACACTCACATTTGAATACCAGGCGGCTGTTGTCTCACAACTTGGGTTGCCAGTGTGGCAGGCGTTCAAATTAATATATTGGCCCAGGTGCAGCTGATTTGGGCAAGAACAAGAAATGGTGTGACTGAAGCAGTTAAACATTCTTCTCTAGTGATGATAAAAACGATCAAAAGTGCTGACTTTCTAGTAAAATTAATTAATTGAAATGAATTATTTTAATTACATTTAAAACAGGCCCACCAAACTTAACCTTAACAAACCACCTTCCAAATCAACTTCTTACTAGCCCTGAAGGGGCTGGTGTATATATATATATATATATATATATATGCAGACACACGTGTGTGTGTGTAAAAATATATACATATACATGCATATATATATACACATTTGTAAAGGGTGGACCAACGTCATATTAAACCCTATGGATTAAGAATGGGATTTTACTTAAATTCATATGCGTGTCAAGGCAAGTGAGCGAATACTTTCGGCAATATAGTGTGTATATACAGTGTGTGTATATATATATATACAGTATATATATATACAGTATATACACACACACACATAACCCTAACCACGCTGTAATATACTTAAATAGACAGTTATTTACTACAATATATGCTAAAACCATCCTTTCACATTAATGCTAGCCTGGAGCGGAAGCATCATCTGCTCACAAAACCACCTCTTCACACAGACAACAAACCCTGGCCCTTTAGGATAAGTTCAGATCCCAGACCGTTCTCAATGTTAGATAAGTTAATATACTCCATATGCTCCACTTATAATACATGATCTCTGTCAAATGCATTTTTGGGCATTTCAGTAAAACTTTCAGGGACAAAGCGTAGTGATTTCTTTATGAAAGGTTACAAGCAAGTATATTGATCCCTTGCCAGTAGCAGTGTTAGCTGGCATTGAGATCAGCTATCAATAACATTCCTCTTAAAGGGGCCATAAGAATCCATTAAAATGTCCATTCTTCGTCTGAAATGGCAAGTCATTTTTTTATGGCCATTTCTCACTGCTGTTGCTTTGGACGATTGCTTAATTGTACATTTATTCATTAACTTGCAAGTCATTGTCAAGATGCAAGACTATTGTTTTCCTAGTAAGACTTGATAAATAGTTTGCGTCGCCTCGTCAGTGTAAGTGTCTTCATATTTCTTTGGTGAAGGCTCTGTGCATCAGTGGACTAAAATGCATTCTATGGTGGAACTATCTTTCACCTTGTTCTTTCTGTCATTCAAGCACCTTGTTGACTTGTGATATAACGGCAGTTCTCTCTCTCTCCCTCTTCTGAAATGGAATAATTTGCAGAGGTACTCATGGCTGGTAAGCATACAAGCTCTCAGCTAATTTCCCTCTTTTGCTTATGAACGAACATTGTATAATAATCACTTCAATAATGTGTTAATGTATGTTAAATGACAAGGCCTGCATTGAATACATGGATTAACAGTCACTTTTGCAAATGATTAAAGCTAATGCCGTTGTTCAGCGGTGTGGTTGAGTGGTGACAAATGGACTGATTTGTTAGATGGAGACACTGAGCTGAAGAAGTTGCTGATGAGACGCTGGAAGCCCAGGCAGGAATTATTTTGAGCCTCAAATGCAGGGATTTATTTATTTATCATCTCATACTTTTGTTGTAGCTGTTTACCAGTCTGACTGTCTTCAATTCTCCTAGCTTTAAAAAAAAAAGAAAGTAGCGAACAGCTGTATAGATTTTCCACAGTCCACTCCGTCCCCTAATGGAAGCAAGTGCAGTGACCACCAGACCTCCTTGACTTACACAAGCAAGCAGTGCAAATTCAGCTGCACTGATATGCACCAACTGCTTTGAACATTAACATTAGGACTCGTGAGAGGATTCCGCATGGTGAAACGTATATACACACATACATAAAGAACTTTTACAAAGTCAAAAGAAGTACACTCAATAGAGGAAGGACACCATTTATGATTTTGAATCAGTACAGCCAGTACTGTGCAGGAGGGAGATTCATAGCTCATCTTGACAAGCTGTGCGAAGGATGACTCATTGACAAACAAAGACGGAACATAAAAACGGCAAACAAACAAATATGAGCACAAAAGGAAACAAAAAAGAGCAAAGAAGCAAGAGAAAAAAGAAGGCCGTGCAGCAATATCACTGCAGTACAGCGCTCAGGCTTAGGCTTAGTGCGTGTGTGTGTGTGTGTGTGTGTGTGTGTGTGTGTGTGTGTGTGTGTGTGTGTGTGTGTGTGATGAAATCAAATATATTACCTAGTGAGGGCTGTGTCTTAAAAAGTGTGGCATTTCCAGCACCAGCAGCGCACCACACACGTGAACATGCTGATGGTTGTTTTTGACGGCCTTTCTCAGAGCAGGATGTGAGCAGCAAAATGGAAGACAAGTCAGCATTTCGGGCGACTCTGCTGGCCTTTCCTGTCTTCACTCAGTGTTGTTGTGTGTGTGTTTGTGTGCACCCCTGAGGCCTCATAAGACGTGTGAGACGTGACAGAACCTTTATTCATTAGCCGTCAGCGTCCTACCTCGCAAACAAGAGAGGGGATGATAGGACGGGAGGGGGGGAGGGACCGGGGAGAGAGGGGAGGAGAGTGCAGAACGTGGGAGCATAAAAAGCATTCAATTAAGACATGAACTGCAGGGTTCATTAAGCATGAGCAAGCCGATGAAAATGACCATCCATCAAGAGAGAGTGCTGTGGCAGCGCCGGGAAAGCGCGTGCAGGCATGCGCCCCCACAACATACTCAATTACTATGGGAAAAAAATGCTCATCCTTGCCTTCTGAAGTAGAATGGAAACTAATAGCACACATTATACCACTGGTCTAAACTGTCATGCATTGATTCTACTAGAAGGACTTTGTGGCTTTTCTCCACTTAGTCTTATGTTTGGCCTTAAAAATGGTGAACACAATGTTCACTTTGCTTCCATGCAGGTACCCGCAATCATGACAGTGAAATGGCTTTTTAATACCAGCCTAATTTTTTTTGGGGGGGAAAAAAGTGTGGAAAAAGGATAGAAAACTGGCTGCTGGAGAGCAGGGACGAAAGCAGCGAAGATGAATTGTGGTGTCGGTGTAGAAATCTGCAATTCATTTTGTGTGCAGCATGCAGGCACTCGGGGCTGAGGACATGCAGTATGGAATACATCGCCGAAAGACATTATATCCCATCAGATTAGAAATGACGTTCCAGATGTATTTTTGAAAATGTAATACCAAACATTTCAATGTATGTGTGCTTACATGCATCTGATCGACTCTTGTCCCCCCTGTGTCCTGCTCACTTCCTCAGCACCCAAGGGCGCACACATATATCTAAGAGACAGCGGCGCCATGACGAGACGCCTGCATTTTTTCTATTCGTGCATTTGTGACGTTGTTTTGCTTTCATCAGGAACCAGAGCATAAGGATACATACGTGTATGCAGGTATGTTCAGCCGAGAAATCGCAGAATTCAGCGAGCGATAATAGATGAATGCATGCGCTGCTCTCACCATTGTACGTATTCCACTGCTGTGAAAGGGCTTCGGGCTCTTTCTTCATGGTAAGCAATCAAAACAGCTGTTTGTAAGTGGCCTTGCCCTAAAAAAAGCTCAAAGCTCTCACTCTTTTCAACGGGCTCTGCCGTGTCTGAAAGTACACTGTGTTCGTAATGTGGCAGCAAACACCACATGCTTTCTTCTTCGCAGTGGGAATTCAGCTTATAAAAAGGATGCAGCAGCTACATTTTCTTGTTTATGCTTTGGAATTAGAGAAGGTGTGCTTCCGCCTTTTCCCCCCTTTTATTCTTTGAGGGCTAAGGTCCCTACAAGACACTATGACTGAGATTAAACATGCTAGGTACAAATCCGGGATGGTGCCAAACTGCATCCGCATTTATGTGTGCATCCGCGGACAATTTGCATTCACGCACGCATACTTGCGTGAGCGTGGCCGTATGTGCGTACGTGTCATGCTGATATTTGCTTGCTGGGACAAAAATGGCTGCTTTTAAAAACTCATCTGCTGAGTGCTCTGAAAATAATTAAATACATTTTCTGTTGAAGAAGCCTTTATTTCCAGTTACTTCTTTCTAAGTCAGAGATCTTGTGGCTTTTAACAAGCATAAAAACATGCACTCCTGCTCAGTACATTCCTACTTAATGGGTGCTGCAAGGTTGGAAAAGAACATGGAAGCCAAATATAGTTTTAGCTGTTTGAGTGAAGATGGAAAATAAGAGTGCATGGATGACGAGCTGTTCAGGCAAGGGTCATTCCGTGTCATTTCATCAAATTACTGAAAATCTTCCCACCTGACCATCTCACAATGTCCTGAAAACATTTTTAGTACAAAGATACACTTGTTAATAGGAAAAATCCAAAATATTAAGTCTCTACTGTCAATAGTTTTCTCATGAAACATCATTGAATGAAGGGTAGTTTAGACGGTTTTTGGCATCATGCTCTGAAAAGCCATTTTTAAACAGCAATATCTGGAAAACTATCTCACCTGTGGCCTTCAAAATTTCTACAGTGTATATCTGTTACTAATAGCCTCCAGACATCGAATATCAGGGGTGTAGCTCAATGATAACCTAGTATGGTAGGTACTTAAAATGTGGCTTGTTGAAATAAAGTAGTACATTTGAAGAGTGACTGAGCTCCCATTTTTGCAGATAAAAGACTTCTATCACTTCTGCCTCTATCTCTGGTGTTAGCTTTAACATTCTACAAAATATGGTTTCTCTCAGATGATTAGTTTCACAGATATTAAGGCTAAAAAATGGAAGTTAACACATCTTTGCCCAACTTCAGAGTCATATTCCAAAAAACTGACAACACGTATCAGGTCCAAACTTACTTTTTTTGAAAGCTCATATTCTTGTTAAAATCATATTAAAAAATCAGGAGGGTGTTTTGCCTCAATTTGTCGCAGTGATTTTTTTAAATCCTGATATTGGTGGGGTTTTTGTGGCCGTTTTTGGTACTGCATGTCTTAATATCCTACAAGTAAACATCACAGCAGGGCATTTCAATTGTGTTTTTTACCATTTACCAAAGACTTATATGTGACTAAATACTACTGATAAATTTAGCCTTATGAAAACATTAAATTGTAGCACAGTTGTAGTTATAGAGGCAATAAGTCCTTGGATGTGAGTTGAACATGCTGAAAGCAGCTTTTAATGTCTTAAACCATGAACAAATGAATTGAAGACTGTACATTTTGTCATACTTTAAGTATATAAATTACACAACCAAATCAAATAATAATCTTAATTTGAGCATAAAGAGCTTACATTACAGTAGAAAAGTCTCCAAAGTTTGATATTGAATAACAGTTTGTCTCTGTGCTCACTATGAGACAATATGTGAGTTGTGTGTATGATCAGAAATGGTGGATAGGAAGTATAAGAGATGTTTCAGATGAAGATGTACTGGTTCAGTTCATGCACCCACATGGCCCTGCCAAGAGTTTCTACTGAATTGAAGACTGTACATTTTGAAGACTGTACATTTTGTCATAGACTGTAGGTAAAACACCCTCCCGATTTTTTAATATGATTTTAACAAGAATATGATCTTTAAAAAAAAGTAAGTTTGGACCTGATACGTGTTGTCAGTTTTTTGGAATATGACTCTGAAGTTGGGCAAAGATGTGTTTACTTCCATTTTTGAGCCTTAATATCTGTGAAACTAATCATCTGAGAGAAACCATATTTTGTAGAATGTTTAAGCTAACACCAGAGATAGAGGCAGAAGTGATAGAAGTCTTTTATCTGCAAAAATGGGACCTCAGCCATCCTTCAAATGTACTACTTTATTTCAACAAGCCCCTTTTTAAGTACTTACCATACTAGTTTATCATTGAGCTACACCCCTGATATTCCATGTCTGGAGGCGTTTAGTAACAGATATACACTGTAGAAATTTTGAAGGCCACAGGTGAGATAGTTTTCTAGATATTGCCGTTTAAAAATGGCTTTTCAGAGCATGATGCCAAAAACCGTCTAAACTACCCTTCATTCAATGATGTTTCATGAGAAAACTATTGACAGTAGAGACCTAATATTTTGGATTTGTCCTAGTAACAAGTGTGTCTTTGTACTTGAATTTTTTCAGGACATTCTGAGATGGTCAGGTGGGAGGCATTTGATGAAATGACACGGAATGACCCGCAATAGATGTAACAAAAATGAAATACAAATACACAAACATTAAATACAAAAATTAAAGCTAGCTAAAATCACTGTCAATCACCTTTCAATTATGCATGTTTTCAAATTAAGTAATATCTTCTAACATCCAGGGCCGTAGGAAGTGAGTTTTGGTTGGGGGTGCTGTAGTGGGGGGTAGTTTGCCAGAAATCCATAAAAATAGGCTTTATTTGAAATGGTACAAAATTGATTGTATTTTATTGAAACGCCTCTGTAACAGGACAGCATACTAGCATTGCATGGCACACAGCACAGGCATACATCACTGTCAAAAAAACAAGGCGACAAAATGCAAAACGCACACAGATTGATACTAACGCAAACAAAGTAACCGTTTGCTAAGGTAACAAATGTTGCTGTACAGCCTTGCACCGAAATTGACGGTGAAAACAAACACGTGAAATATAAAACTGTTATAAATTAAATAAATAAAATAAAACTTAATTATTGACGCTTCTGACATGGGCGTCAAAACAGGCTTAAGACAACCCTAACGCACAGCATTTTAGACAGAACACACTGACTCAAAACATCATAGGCCTACACAATGCATAATTCATAGGCTACATTAAACTATTGCCTAACAAATGCTATAAAACATCATAAACGCACAGTATAGCCTTAGCCTACATTTTTATTTTGTTAATTTGTTTTGTTTTTGTTTAGATCTCCTAGGTTTAATGTAACATTATAATAGTGCATAATAGACAGGGGGACGGAGAGTTTTTATTCATTTTTTTAATATTTATTTTTTGATCGCGAGTGGTATGACACATAAATACGCATGCTTTCATGCAGGGGGTGCTAACATCGCAGTCATAATATGACATTCCCTCTTTGTCTTTCTTTCACTGGGCGTTTCTGTGCTGAGCAACGATTGTGGGACCGTGAAGCACTAAAAAGACAGGAACTTGGTTTGGCCTACTCAGAGTGCTGAAGCATGTGGAAGGAATTTGTTAATGGCCAGTACGACCAGAAGAAGCAAGGTAAACCTTGTTTTGATGTTCATGTGGGCACGTAGCAAGATAGACTCGAAGAGCGGACTGGAATAACCCCGTGTGTCAGCAAAGTCTATTCACACTGTTCTATCTGTCATATTTGTCCTTTAAATTTTAACGGAAATATGTAATCAATTAATAAATTACTGTTGCTACAGGGTCAAACTGTCTGCTCAAAAGGTTACATTATTGATATTTGCCCTTAATTAAAAAATATATATAAAAATATATAAATGGCAAATCAAGGCTACTCAGTGTTTTACACAAAGTCTGTGGTATTTGCATTTTAATGGCTGGCAGAGCTAATGATAGAAGAGTGTAATTTAGCAGATAAATAAGACTGGGAACTCAGGCAAAGCAATTAGTATTCACTAAATGTCACGCCTTTGTATCTGGGTGCATAATACACTAAATGTATTAGTCACTCTGAGGTCTCGTGGAGGGTTTGTACCACAGTGTAGGCACACCTTGGGTACCTGTGCTCTACCACAGCTACCCACAATTGTAGAGATACATCACTTCAAGCAAAAACCAACACTCCCAATTGTGTCGGTTTCCATAACTTAATATTCCCACAGGGAGTGTGAAGAGTGCAGCAGAGCTGTTTTTTTCTTTTCTCCCCGGCAAGTTCTAATACACATTCACCTTAAACAGACTATGACTTCAGAAGAACAGTGGCAGTGTTTCCCTTAAAGGCTCAGATTCCAAAAAAAAAAGAAGAGCCGTCCAACTGATCCATTTATGCATTATCTATTTGCACAAACATCATTATTTATGGAAGAGAATACAAGCTTAACTCTATGAAGGCCCTGGATTCACTCATTGAGGAGTTGATGTGGGATTACTTCTGATGGCACATTTGAATGCCATGGAGGGAAAAAAATGTAATTATTGAAATGATAACTTGTAATTACAGACTGTTTCAAAATTGGCTTCAAACTTTCCTTCGATCAAACTTGTGGATTTCCTGACCTTGGTTCTCAGTAATATTTGTGTGAATAGGTGGACTGAGAGAAAAATGAAAGTGCCTCAAAGGGCCCATATAACATAGTCCAGGTTGTCACAGTTCATTTGACAAGGACATATTGAAAGAATCTACAATGTATTTCAATTCTACAATGTGTTACCTTCTAATGGCGTGAAGGGTCTATTATTAGGTCATTTATTGCAATTCCAACACTCGGAGCAGAGGTAAACAAGATCAGAGTGTCACGAGTTTAAATAACACTCCCCACTCATCCCGAAGGTAATTACACAGAGGTCAATGAGCGGAGGATGACCCAAAAAAAAGAAATAAATGGGCGTCAGCAATCAATATTTCACGCTTCACATGCAGACTCACATTCCCAGCGCACACACTTTTTACGCTGGTCCCTGGCAGGCAACGTGTGGCTAATCTGCACACTCCTCCGCTCCGCTCAAACAGAACACGAGGCCCAAATTGCATTTTAATGGCCTCTCTCTCCTATTAGCACCGCGGCATCTTGGAGTGCTCGAGAAAACAATGAAGCTTTCAACCTTTCCCATTCCTCCGTCATTTTGCCTGATGTGATCAAGGCTTCCTGGCGATGCACCTACAGCCACTCGCTCATCAATCACACCCAAGAACGATGTAAGCCAAGCGGTTGACAACATTAAACCTACAGTATGTGTAAGGTCGTTATCTCAAATATTCTCAAATACATTTTCATATTTAAAAAATATTGGCATTGTTGATGCACAACTGGAAGAACACTGCTTCAATCTACTTGTCTTAATCTAAAACGCTCCAAAAGAAACTCAATCGTACAATCTGACCACTCATGTCAACATTCACCCACTCATTTACTGATGGCAGTGGCTGCCATATAAGGAGCTACCTCGCCAGAAAGGATGTAAAATAACATTTAAGAGCAATTTGGGGGTCACTTCTACATGTCGACCGGAGGAGTTGGGAATCCAACAGCGAAGACCTTCTCTACCTCGTAGCCACAGGTAGGTACCAAAATGACCGGAAGGCCTCAGTCCAGCCTTAGATAGTGATTTTTTTTTTATGTATCAGATAATTTGATCTTTTGATAAAGATAAAGAGCTAAAAATAAAAAAAATATTGAAAATATATTACTCAAGTACCAACACAAGCCTGAACATCAGTATAACATCACATGGCTTATGGGACACAAGCTGTTTTTTTTAAGTGAAGCGTAATGTTGTAAATGTAATCTCCTGGTTGAACATCCTGTGTGTGTTTGGCTCATCCACCACACCTCCCACACGACCTGTATGGATTTTTTTCGGTCTTTATACTACATCATCACACTCGCGGAGCATTTCTTCTGAGCATGTAATAATGGATTAACTCTGACAGTCAGTGGTGATGTGTTAATTTACTCTTGTACATAACGAGCTGCGTTTGACCAATAATGCCTTACAGCAAGTAAAGCTAGTGAAGGCCCCGTGTGAGAAAATGAAGGAAACACAACTTCTTGTTCAAGGTTTTTGCAATGCCATAATTCAGTTTTGGCAGATTTATCTCCTCTGCATGCCTGTCCACCGTACAGAGACTTACTTTAGGTAAGGTGTTCAAAGAACCAGAGCCGACAGGCAATAGCTTGACCAAAAGTGTTTTCACATGGGTTTAAAGTCCGGCTCCAAGGCTTTGGCTCTCTCAAGCTATAATACCAAACAGGCCTTCACGCCTGACTGCTATTACTACTCTGTAACTGTGTACTAGCAAGAGGTGAATTCTGAGATGAGACAAAAATGGTTTGTGGCTAAATCTATTTTTTTTTTTAGACAATTTCAGCCTCCTATCCTTGAATATTCTTCTGGTTTCTTTTGTCTTTAGTTGTTAAATAATTCACAATAATCATCTTCTCACAGTGATAATACACTCTTTCGTTCGGGGGCTGCTTTTAAAAATGTACGCTGTCTTGTTGTTCCCATGGGCGTAAGTATGCATAAGGACAGTGGGTGTTTTTGTAAAATATTTATTTAAATTTTAATATTCTGACTTTTTTTCAGCAAATATAACGTCTTGAAATGCCAGACAACAGAAATGTGTGTGGTATTTTCTGAATGTGCACAAGGTGTTGAACATGAACAGGAATCTTGGTGAACCACATTTCAGCTGTTAAAGTCCAGGGGGTGATAAATTAAAATACAGCAGAATTATATACATATTTGAAAGCAATACAGAATGCCTGAGAGCTTTATTGCATTATATTTGATTAAATTTAAGAATTTTGACATTTCAACAATAAATTGGTGTAAATATTGGTATATAAGACTCCCCATTTGTGTCCCCACTAATATTGAAACACAACCTACACCCTTGGTGGTCCCATTACCCGTGCATCTTTGTACTAACTCAGTGAGAAGAGTGTGTCTGATAACATGATCAGCTAAGGCAACCAGAAAGTTGACATTATTTTTAGATTGAAAACCTTTTAATGCTCTTCTCCCTCAATGCCCAATTTCTTAAAGTTTTGGATGAAAAATCAAAGCTTACAGAAAGTATTATTTTACTGATCAAATATAGCTGCAAAACCTTTTTAGACTTTTTCTTGACAGTACACAGAGTTCTTACAATAGGAGGGCAAATGACAAACACGTAACAGATGAGTAATCCACCCTATCGGTTGTGCTTAATTGGAACTAGTGATCCAATGACATTTCTTTTAACCTTTCACCTTTGACCTCAGTGTGGGCTGCAGTTCAAATAATTCTTTATTGTAATTGGATCTCCATATTCCTTCCCTTCTCCCATTAAAACATATTTATGAAACAAACATATTTATGAAATAATATTTCAGGAAAAAAAAGGAATACAAATATAGCAATTGCTTTCTTAAAAAAAACAACAATAAAAAAAACTTTCTTTCACCTCCTCATAATCTCTCTTCAGTTTTCTGTACCATAACCATCGCTTTGACAACCAGTATCCTACGTAGCTTTACTCTGACAAGGAGGATTCACAAACGGGACAAAAAGTGAGCGATGGAAGTTGAAATTTTGAAAAATGACAAATCCATCTTCCCGTCTTCCTCTTTATTCGGTGCGTATATGAGGTTCCGATGTTACCACCATATCTGGTGTCAAGGGAGAAGGAGTAGCACTTATGAGAGGAGGAACATTTTCACCCACTCCTGTCACCAGCAATCAGCGGGGAGAAGAGGGTCCTAATCAGAGAGCTGCTTCACTGCAGAAAAGCCTCTCGTCTAATAACTCAAACCATTTCTGATGCTAAGTTGGGTAGATAAGCTTGGCATCTCAGTGGAGAAGTTTACCTCACTCAATAAACAGTGAAAGTTATGGCCTGTAAGTGTTTTAAAGTTTTATTTCTTAGATTTTGCATCCGACAGCTGTGCTAGCAGCCCCTTGAGGCTGTTTATAGGCGCAGAAGTGGTTTGAGCTCTGTGCTAACATGAGCAAAACGTGTCAAAATGCAGGTACAGGCTAATGTTTACCATATGATGTTTGCTACACCTAACACTAAGAACAGACTGATTGCCATGAGTTAAATAAATCATGTATTGGACCCATGACGGTTAAAAGTCAAAGGGTGATTCAGGGAACATAAATGTCAGCACTAAATGTCATGGCCATACATAGTTGTGGAGACATTTCATGGAACCTGAAATATCAACCTCATGGCGGCACTAAAGGAAAAGTCACCTGGACTCCCCATTTTCACATGGATTTGTGCTTCATCCTCTGGGGACCATGAATAAAAAGGTACCAGAATTGCAATCCATCCAATAATTGTGCTCAGAGAGTTGACATATTCCATTGTGAAACAAAGTTGTGGACCAACCAACAGACGCTGCCATCCCTAGATGCAAACCGCTACTTAGCTAAAGACTTCTAACAGGTGCAAAAATAATAATAACAAAGCTGCTGATCCTAAATGCAATTGAAGCAAATGAAAAGACATGCTACATAAGTTTTCTTCTATTATAATCAGATTAAAGTCTTGCTCGTTAATCAGAGCTTGAGTGCTATGTGTGAACTGTCAAAGACGTGAGCCGAGAGGCCCGCTGATGCATCGCACACACCTGTTGGGGAGTCTGCTGGGGAGCTGCAGCCAATGAGAGCGCAAGACATGGGGCAAAAGGGAAAGCTTTCAGAGGGGTCGCCTGTAACAATAGGACGTGTATGTATTGCATTTGCAACGTGAACCAGTTTTGGACAAGTTGTTTGTGAACACTTGGGTTTGCAGTAGAAACATGGTGGCTGGCTCTCTCTCTCTCTCTCTCTCTGTGTGTGTGTGTGTGTCTAAATAGCTCATTCTAAGGTAATCACATACAATGATGTTATTTTCAGGTGATTGTATTTTAATTAATTATATTATTTTACATCAAATAGAACAATAATCAATATGTTCCATTTCTACCAACGGATCCCTATAAATCCTACATACTGTTCCTTTAAAACTTGCAGTTGGGTCAGTATCTGGCAAAGATCAGCAAAACATCATATAAATATCTCTTATCATTGGCAAAATAGAAAATCCCTCCAGAGAAATAAATGCTAATGGGAAAGTTGGCCAACATTTCTGAATGATTTCAACGTAATTCAAATAAGCTTAGCAAACTATTTGAGGATACACTTACTCCAAGTAGTATTGTAAAGTCGTATGTGTCTGGATTCTCTTCCCTGTATGTTATTTATAGTAATAAAGCAGACACACTGAAAAGAAATTGTTCGCTAATCAGTGTCAACTGAAAGCGTCACCACTTCCCCGCAGCTGTCAGGTACAGTACTCTGCCTAAGGACATGCGAAGAGTTTGCTGTATGTGGATATTTAATGCTTTAATCAGGGAAGGTTGATGGCAGGAAGCGCCACAAGAGCAGCTTCTCAGATATCCGAGGAGCAGATGGGAAACGTTGTGTTGGTTAGATCATTTCTTCATTTCATGGCAATTCATCCCAAAGTCCCGGCTGATAAAAATCTATTTCCGATTGAACGGCAAGTGATTTTAAATATACACAAACACTTTGCCTTGAATTTCATGATTATTTCTGAAAAAATAGAGAGGCCTTTAATAGTTTGTAATGAAATCGTATTTGGGTTGTTATGGTACCTGTATGGCAATCTGTAAGGTTAAATCAAAGCGGGATGAGTGTAACATTGTTTGTTCACTGCCGTAGTCAAGCCTAATCAAATGGTATGAATGGTATGAGAAATAAGTGTAGCTTTACTGTTGTGGAAGAAAACTCTTCAGGTCCAAATCAGTGGCTGGTTCAGATGAGGTTTGATCACTGTCAGTGGAAAAAGGAAGTCACAGCGTTGCCATAAAACCCTTTCTGACAAGACAGGGGCTAGTCAGAGTTTGATACAGAGTTACAGAAAAACAAGGAGGAAGGTGTGATGAGTGGATTTGCATTGACTCATAAGTCTGCTTCCAAGAGGAAGAGACTTCCTGAGAAGTCGAAGGTGTGGCTGCTCTCGGGGCAGCTGGGTTTCTCTACACAATGTCACAACAGGGGCCATTCATCGGGCCTCGATCAATCAATGTGAGATAAGGATGTTTCAGAGTCGGTCCAGAAAGGGGGAAAGACCAAAAGGTCTTCTTATCAGGATAAAAAAGTTAACCACAATCAAATAGGAGCACAGGACATTTGATCAGTACAAGAGAAAGGAATATTAGACACATTTTCTTCTACACTGTGTCTCAGAGACAGAGAAGACACAAAGTTATAATTCATATCTGACACTCTTTATGTGCTTTCAGACATGGAGTCATTATGATGGTTAAACCTTTTCGACCCGCTGCTGTGGAACAAAGGACACAAGTTCCCTGAAACCTTTGTCACCAGCAGAGAACAGACAGATCAGTGAGGAAAGCAACATTGGCTTCAATGTTCATGGTCGTTTGCAAAGGTTGCTACATTAATAGTGTCACATCGCAAACCGTCTCCTCTATTTTAAGCTGCATCCTGCTCTATTTAGGTGCGCGGTGACATTACAGAAGGTGGATAGCAGCTGCCTGTGTTGTACAGGCTGGTAGGATGCGATGTAGCCGGTGGCTAACGATGTTGCCAAGCGTCGGCAGCTGCGACGGCAACCCGATCCCCGTCTGAGCTGTTGCGATTACACCAGCTTGACGTATAGAATCCATCTCATGATGGGGAAAATCTGGTCCTTCGCCATCAATCCAAAATGGTGTGATCATCAGTGAACCTTTACAAATCCTGAGATAGTCTTTCTTGATTGACTAAAAACCAAGCATCAATTTGCACCAGCGGGCAAGTAAGACATAAGAGACACAAAAAAAGAGCAATGTTTTATGTCGTTGTTGCTCGATAAGTCGATGAGACACATTTTCCTCCAATCAATTCAGTAATAAAACCATTCTATGCATTTATCTTTGGAATAACCGAACAAGCATGGTGAGGGGTTGAGCCTGCTTCCTTTCTGCTGATTACACATGTATTACGAACAACTCATTTTTACACAAGCACTACCCACCCTTCCCCTCCCCTCACCCACGCTCACCCCCTGCTAATCGATGAGGGAAGGCTCTGCAGTTGTTTAACCTTCCTGGCTCTCCCTCTCCTGAGTGTGTGGAGCAGGTGACACATCACATTAATAAATAAATAAGCAAGGGGGAGTGGAGCACACATCACAGTGCCAATGATGGGACAATTATCTGATGGCAAACAACGCTTTACCATCACCTGCCACAATCGAAGGAATCAATGGGACTTGGAGGGGAGGTGGAAGGGGGCGGATGGGGAGAACAGGTGAGGCAGAGAGAAAGGTGAAAAGCAAAAGGGATATTAATATGAGGTAGAGCACATTCAGGTGATACTACAAATTATTTCCACAGAATTAAGCATTGAAGAATTGGCTGATTTTAGACTTGATTGACTTTAGGTTTATAAAGTTTGACAAAACACTGCAAACTCAAGGTCCATTTTTATTCCCCCGGGAGCAGCCATAGCATGGATGAAATCACAGAGAGCTTCATTTAAAGTTCTAGAGAAAGGTTGCACGTGGACATTGATTTATTGAAAAAGAAATGTATGGAATTGTTTTGTCTCCCATTTCCTTTGGAGATGATACATGTTCATGCCTACATTCATAGAATATCAGTTTAGCTAGATAAACAAAGCAGGACCTTGTGCTACTTTTGGATTAGCTTTGGGGTTTACTTTCCATTTTCTGCCCTTCCTTTTAAACCTCCATTGATTAAGTTAAACAAACACTAGGCTAATTGCATTATAAACCACTGCTTCCATTATTTCACTACAATCAGTATTTTGTTCATAGGAACAAAGAATCACATGACTACTTGTCTGCTGGTAGTGATGAACCCACAGATAATAATCACCAGACTTTTAAGTTCCTCTCAGCTCTATGGAGTCTTCTCTCAAATAGTTAACAGTTATGATGTGACAGGCAAATAATGAATCAGCAAAACGGCTCTGATAGGCCAAGTGTACCTACACTACCTGCACTACAGCAGAAAGACAGACTGGAGAATATTTAGCAGCACAAGAGCCAGACTTTTCCCTCAGCAGTTGGTGGGGACTAAAGGCAGAGCTAAAAGGAGAGTGAATTATATATAATATTGCACACACAACTCGAAATGCATGCTAATGTCGCTCTGAATCTACTGGATGTGTAAATAGAGAAGTCAACTTTTAAGATGGTATGATGGCTACAATCTTATTCACTGCATCTATAAGGTCTATAATAGTTTAGCAGCATGGCATTGTGTATACACAATTCACTCTCCTTTTAGCTCATGTCATAACTGTTGGTCCATTATCTATGACATTGGTCCATGCTGCCTTTGTTTTATAGTGCAAGACAATACAACTCCAGTCACAGGTGTGAGACTGACTGGCAGGTTTGCATGCCTATAATATGTACGTATATGTATGTAAGCTATTATTGTTGCCATCCCCAACAGCTCTCACAGCAATAATAGTAATGATTACTAGGTACACATGTTAATGATGAGGGCTACAAGGGTTGTTGGTGGTGAACAATAATAATAATGTTTTATGTATGATAATGGTAATAATAATAATGGTGTTTAGAAATGAAAAAAAATCTGAGTAAGTAGCAATAATAATGATGGTGCATGTGAGAAGTGAAAAAGCGACGGCGTATAAGGGCCACTGTAGGAAAACAAAAACAATGTGCCCCTTTTTTATATAATAAAGAATCTTGCCCCCCTCTCTCGCCTCCGTTTCCTTTTGGCATATATTGACATGTACATATAGCTGATATAAACAAGTTGCTTGGATCCCCTAACACCAGATGTTTGCCGTTGCTATGACAACAAATGAAAGCTAGTGCTAGCATTTACTCCAACTGCCCAATCAATAAACACAGATAAAATGACAATTTGGCCCATGTAATTAACCAACAATAAGCATCACCCTTAGAACCATAGCAAGGCGTTGTCACACGTTGGGATGTATTCATGAGAAAAATAAATGCAACATTCATGGGATTTTAGCTAGCATCGTAATAAAGTAGCAAATTTCCTACTTTATAATCTTTGAATATTGCCCACCTCTCTCGGCTGTTTTCTTTTTTTCTTTCTTTTTTTCCCCTACAGTGGCCCTAATGCGGCGTAGTAAAAAGTACATGAAACAAATTAAAAAACTGTTCCATCCATGTTCTCTTCTAATATTATCTTTCCATCTTTCCAGGTGGAATCTCCCTGTCCTCGTCTACTCTCATAGCAGACTTGACATGCCTCGGTCTGTCATTCTGGTCGCATTTAACCCTCAGCAGACGCGGACTATGTTGGCATATGTTACATGCTGCTGAAAATAGAAAATATTTTTTTTTGTGCCTACTGGTAGAACAGTTGTAACTCGATTATTTTCCAAGCTGTGAACATCATATTTTAGATAGCTATAAAGACAATATATAATAAATAGTTAACCTTATTTTGAAACCTTTTGACTTGTAATATTACTCTGCTTACGCCCACAATGTAACAAGACTTTATGGCATCTGTGTTTCTGTCTGATTATTAGAAATATAACCACACAGCGAGTGGAACTCCCGGATAACGCCTACCGCAGTTGCTATGCGACACACAGTGAAGCCTCTATGCACATACAGATGTAACTGTGCACTACTGTACATGGGGTATAGACGGAATGATTTACAAAGAGCAGAGGCGTGACAGGGAAAACTGGATCAGAGTGGAGGAAGAATGGAGGTTGAACGATTGTGGTGCAAAGACAAAGACGGACTCCAGTGGAACTCAACATGGACTCAAGTGGTTCGGACTAACCAATAAAGTAAAAAAGAAAAAAAATAATATATGCTTAACTCTGCGTGAGCCACAAACTATAGGGCCTATAGCCACAGACCAACATTTAATCCAGTTTTGATGAAGGCAGAGGGACACTGTTACAGGTTCCTGTTTGTTATAAATGGCTTCAAGTTGGGAACCGTGCTGTGGAACAAGCCATTTCATGAATTAGTGCCAGTGGGTGAATTTCTTTCCTTTAGCCTTTCAGCCTGCGAACTTGGCTATGATAAAGGGGGAAATGGCAAGGTGGTTATATTCTCCCCTTTCACTTTTGCTTCTCATATATTTTCATGAACTCGTAATATTCGTCTTGTTTGCAGCAAGCTGTTAGGAAGTATTTAATAGTCATTAGGCAAAGTGTTCAACACACCAGAGTGCATATTTCAGTACAGTTAGCATTGCATTCAAGTATGTGCGCTTCTCCTGCCAAGATGAATATTACAGGTTTCTTTGCAATAATACACACTAAAGATGTTATCGAGGGTCACTCTTTTGATTGGGCACCTTCACACACTTTCTAGCGTCAATAAGGTTTAATGCAACTTATACATATTTCATTATCACAACATATTTTGTTAATTTCATTTTCTGCTGGTTATCCGTGAAATTTAAAGGTTAAACTTTGAAGGCCTCATAGTTGTGCTTTTATTGTTCATTTGATATTGATAAAAGCTTCAATTAAAGCTGCAGACTCGGCACTTGCGGTTGCCTTCTCAAAGTCAGGCTGATGAGCCGTGAGGACTTGTCATTGTAATGAGGAAGCCTCATTATGAACCAAATCACCCTGTTCTCCAAGGAATTCGGCATGAAGAGCACTCTTTTAGGTAATTAATCCTGTACAGCGTTTCAGTGCACACACATGACTGTCCCCATTTGCTCGGTACCCCGATGAAGGGTCAAGAATGTGGTATTTAGTAGCGATGCATCTTCTGCAGGTATAACTTGGAACGTCATGTTGATTGTTATAACTTACACCCATTAAAAGGAACGAAGAAGGGCAGAAATGCAGAAATGGATAGACCGGTGAACTTTTTCTTATACAAGAGGACGCCCTGACGCTGAACATTATTCATTGCTCAAAAAACAAACAAACCCAAAGAACATATGTACTCCGAGGAGAATGCAAAAATATAAAAGCGTCAAGCAGGAGAGCTGTCACTTTCGGAACACCGATGCAACGCCAATTCAAACTGTCTTGTTTTGTTTGCTCCACCATGCTTGCCAGTTCAAATGACAAACAAGAGATATGCTGGAAGAGGCATACTTGAAAAAAGAAAAAGAAAAAAGAAAGCTCTGAGAAAGCTGTCATCCAGAGTGCTGACGGGAAAAGCAAAGCAGGTTTTTTTTCTTCTTTTTTTGTAACATGTTACAATAAAAGATACATTTGCTCCCAACATTAATGTTTCATGTGTCAGACCAAGGCCGCTCCACTCCGGCTCCACTTTTAATTATTAACAGAACAGAGCTGTTGACAGCTCGGCTTCCTGTTAGATGTACATGTAGGGAAGACAGAGGCAGAGAGAAAGGGTCCTAAAGTTGCGAGTCATCTGATCTTATGCAAAATGTGTGTGTGAGTCTGTACGTGTGTGTGTGTGTGTGTTTTAATGGACGCACACCAGAGTGAGTTTAGATGGGGTGGATGACTGTGCTTGATGTGGTGGCATCTCCACACCTGCGCTGCCATCTGTGCCCCTGCACCCCCTGTGACCGCTGTGCCTCCTGGCACACAACAAGTGTCGCACAGAAATCTTGATGAACACGTCTCACTCTCCTGCCCTCTGCAAGGTAGACAAAGACTTTGGATTTTTACAGAGCTTTAGATAAAACATCAGCAAAAACATCTTGATGGAATCATTTTTCCCCATTATTTCATTATAACTCTCATACAAAAGTATTTCATCAAAATGTCAAACTATATTTTTATAGATAGAGAATGAAAAAAATCTCAACAGCTCTCAACATGATGAGCTGGTGGCTCATAGCTGACAGTGCTAACAGTGATTACCAAAGGAGGAAGTGGAGGGTGGGTGCTACGCTTCCATGACGATGCTGTTGATGGGGATGGCAAAATCAGCTGTAACCAGAGTGGTGGCCTCATGCTCACAAACATGCATTGAAAGCATGACGGCATAGCTTTGTCAACAAAGCAAGAAGAAGGATAGTGACTTCACTCTCAGCTACACATAACAACTCTATATCTTTACATAGCAAATATATTGCTCCTTTATGCTAAACAACACTCTCACCCATACATGCCCACTCACACAGACTCAACTGAGAAATACAAAGATACACAGAGAGACCCAGAAATGGGAGAACAAAGTAAGAAAAAAAAATAAAGGAGAAGAAAGAAAAGAGAGAAATACAAAGGAAAGAATTCCAAAAACAAAGAAGGAATAAATAAAGCAAAAGTTTGAGAAAGGGAAAAAGAAACTTATTGTGCTAGTTCATTTCAGGATATTTTCTCTGAAAGTGGTAAAACAACAACACTCCTTCGGCCCGGAGAAAGGAGTACATAATTAATTAAACAAACACACAGCAACAGCTACACACACGCAAATAAACACTTGCACGATGACAAATGCAAAGATCTCCAAACAGAGCTGCCTTTGTTGCCCGACTCCGTCGCCACAAACTGCATCGTTTCATCAGCGTGGCGCGGCGTCCTCCGTGCGTGCCTCGAGGACCATCGAGGGACATGGCTGGAGCATTTAGTGCACTGCTCACATCTACAATAGCAAAGAGAGCCACCAGAGAAGGCTGCCACCCCCCCGAGGGGCACTATGCACCTCCTAAGTGGATCACTCTGCGTTGTCACAACGTTTTTCATAAAGCTCTGCGGGACGGGGCTGCGCACTCCTTTCATCACCAGCAGACCCAAATGAGCTTTGTCAGGCTCGCTAATGCACGCTGGTGGCTCTGCAACTTTCACTGAGTGTCTGCACACGTTTATGTATGGACACTTTGTTTACTGCGTGTCCGCACTCTGTATGTATCTTCAAACATTCACCTTGATCCCCCCCCCTGCTGTTTGTTTGCAGTGCGGTTCACATTGTGGTCAGAGGCGGTCAAGGGCAGAGTTGGACACTGACTCAGCAGGTCAGCGGCTCTAATTGCTGCCGGTCATCGGTTAAATGTTCCCCCTGTTCCTCTCTCACTCCAAGATGGGACATTATAATGATGAGGGGTGAGAAAGGGAGGACACAATGGAATCGGGGAGAGAAAAAACAAGATGAAGCAGCAATGAGGTTAAAGTGAAGTGGAGGAAGCGGAAGCAAGAGGGGGGAGGGTTTTTTTTTATCACAGTGCTTTTGAAGATGCCATATGAGAGTGGAAACAGGGTGATGATGAGTTATTCATCAGAAGGATGATGATGGTTTACAAACCAGAGGGCCAAAAGTTCACATGTCAGGCAAAACCATCCTTCTGCAAGGCGTTAAATCCCTCTGAAAGCATCGGCTAAGAGTAAAATCACAAAGACGCTGATGAAGTGAAACAGGTTAAGATGGTGGCTGATGAACGCTGATAGTAATGGTTGTGACAGGTTGACTGAAAACACAGAGTAATCCGGCAGGCTTCGCATTAAAACACCTCTTTCCTATTCTAATCTGGAGCCTCATTACAATATGAATGCATTAAAATTCAATGCTGTGGGGATCTTTGCTGGCAGCGGTAGCCGAGGGGTGGGGAGAGATGGGAGACGCTACACCGCAGGGTTAGTAACGGATCATGCTGTGGATTTGATGTCTTGTACCTGTGCCCAAGATGGTCCATATAAAATCACAGCACAACATGTTCATAGAACCTGTCTCCCCATTAATCAACTATGCAAAACACATTTTGTCTGTGTGTTATCCCTTTTGATACACACTGTATCTGGCCTTATACTTTCCCCTTCTCTTTTAATAACACCCATACTTTCTATTTCTCTCTCTCTCTCACACACACACACAAACACACACATACACACACACACACACACACACACACACACACACACACACACAAACACACACTCTCTACCCTCTCTCTGATATCCATCTCTGCAGGCTCTCTCCTGGTAGATGGTTAAACGTTAATCCCCCGGTGTCTGGGGTCTGATCGCTCCCATTGCACACCGCCCCCATGACCCCTTGTCGTAGACCTGCATCCTTCATATGAATTTACACCCATACTCCCCCCTCACACACACACAGCCTCTCCTTTCAACTGACTTTTTTCCACACGTCTTACTCACCTCTCCTTCCTATCAACCAAATCCTCTCATCTCCGCTCTTTTCCTCTCTCCAGCCTATTACGGTTCATGTACCGCCTCGCCTTTATAGCTTCTGTGCCCTGGTTTGACCTTACAATCACAGCTGAAATTACAATTTAAGTCCTTAAAAATGTATTAGAATGTCTTGGATGTATAGAGATCTCATTTCTCCAGACTCAGTGACAGGATTATTTGTGCCGCATGCCAGCCTTTGGAGTAATAGAACAGGGGTCGTCCTGTAGCACAATGTGGATTTTATCTGCTTAATTGGTATTGTAGCGCATTGAGTGTTTTATCGACTTTATTAAATACAGTTGGACTTAACAATTCATTCCCTGTTGTCGTTTTCTCACTGTAGACCGTCCATTGCATTAGGACTGCAAAGCATCATTTGCTCTCTTTATTGTGTCATTATTTTTTATTATATGCTTCTTTATTATGGTTGCAGATCATAAATCACACATCTGGTGCAGCCTCAGCCAGCGTTCCATTAGAACTGTAAAAGCATTTTTTACAGCCGAAGTTTCAACCTTGTAGCTTTTGTGGAAACATTTTCCCATCTTGTGCATCAGCAACCTGACTTCCTCGAGGAGGAGCTGTGGGAAGCGACCGCTTCCCCCTTTATCTTTCCATCTCCATCAATAGATATCCTGCTCTTACTGGACCTTCTTTCTAATTTAAATAGAGATCGACCAGAGGGCCACCATTGTGATCACCATCATTATATTGCTCACTCTCTCTAGACTGCGGGAATAAGCCTTCCATTGGCTGCATAGCTCACGTGAACATTCTTCTCACCTTCCGCTATCTGCACTTTTCTATTTTGCACATGTAACCCCTATAAAAATACAGGCTTACTAAATGTATTTGTTATGGATTAATGTTCAACAGTTTTTTGTCGTTTCATGAAGAGAGTTGTAGTTGCCTGATGTGACCACAGGAGGGTGCTTTATGCATGCTGGGAAACAGACAGACTAGAATTTCTCGGACACGGAAATGAATGAAAAATTGCAGAGCAAGATTGTGGATGTGTTGTGAAAGAGTACGGTTTTATTTTCACAGTACGACTGTATGTTTTTTACGTTTTCCCGAGGGAGTGCCCGCACGACTGTAGCCGGAGCAGATGCTTTGTTTTGTATTCTAACCGAGGACTCCGGTGAGTTGTTGTACTATGTTATGGCGATACGCTACTATGCTAAGTTGCTAACGGCTAATGAGACGTGAATTTTCCGTTGTTATTAATGCGGGATGTTAAACACGTATGTCATAAAACCAATCGGAGTTGATTGTAAATGTTCTTAAGATGTTGTAATGAGTCAATATGCTAAGTTTTGAGTCACTCGCATTTATTTTACGAGTGCCACGGTAATTTTCGCTGCGTCATTCCGACGCCATGTTCAATGTTAGTGAGTGAAAAGGGGCTCACTAGCTGTGTCCCAATTCAGGGTCTGCAGCCTTCGGAGGACCCAGCCTACGCGGTCTACGGAGGCAACACCTTCGGAGACTCCTCCGAAGGCTGGGTCAACCGTCGGTAAATGGGACGGTCTAACCTATGGAGCATTTCCTGATTGCGTCGCGACGTCATCACTTCTGCCGGCCAAGCCCGGGAAAAACACCGGTCAAAACAAAAATACGACAGACGAACATGATGGAGAGTTTTTAAAATATATTTATATATATATATATATATATATATATATATATTTTTTTTTTATTATTATTATTATTATTATTATTTTTTTTTTTGAGCAAGAGGAGAGGGGCTGCGGCGACACCGGCGGCTTGTTTATCTCCAGCTGGGAGAGAGCCGTGGGGAGGTAACGTTAAAGCTGTTATTTTAACTCATATTAATGTTCATACATAGCTAGCGTAGCACGTGGTAATTAATATACCCGTTAGTAAATGATACCGCTAAGTGACGAGCCATATTAAGTATAAATTGACATGGATAATGTCATTTAACCATAAGACTTAATACAGGGTTCGTACAGGTGCTTAAAATGTAAAATCTTTGAAAATGCTGTAATTTTAATGCTGTTTTTCAAGGTCTGAAAATTGCTTGAATTTTAGTCTAAATGCTCGGCTTATAAAGTGATTTAATTGAATACTAAAATGTATACGAACCCTGTAAATAACCCCGACTTAATTCCATATTTTATTCTTGCCTCTCTTTTAAACATTTTAGTGACATGGCATCCGTCGATTGCATCAGCCCTGCAAACCCCGATGATGGACGATGTGGTGGACAGTGGAGACATGCATCCCACACCCCCCACCTTCCAGATGATGTCCCACTCAGAGCCAGAAGAGTCCAGGGTCCTTATTGTGGCATCCCATCCAGTCCAGCAGCACCACCAGGGACGCCTGCTCAGTCAATACTATATATATGTTCTCTGTAAATAGTTATTTCGGCTGATCTTTTGTAAATAGTTCTACATGTTAAGAACACCCACTTGTCAATAGTTATTGTAACTTTGTAAATATTTGTTAATTATACAAAAAATAAATTATTTTCTTGTCACTGAAAAGCAGTTCAAAAGTTGACTTTAGTTGTAAATAAGAAATGGAACAGATAATGTTACAAGGTTATAAGATTTTAATGTAACTATATACAATATTTGGAAAAGAAAATGGAACAATACAATATTTTTAATTAACAATTTAAATTACAAATCAACACAGAACTTAATCTAACAGAAAAAAAACATCCACCACCCCCCCAAAAAATTCAACGCCTCTCAACCATTCTCTCCAATAAACTAAAAAGTCTCTCCATCCTCTCTCTTTCCTCGCTCTCCCTCTGTAACTTCATGTCCTCCCTGATCAAATCCAGCAAGTCATCTGTTTTCCTCTTTCTTGCTGCTGTCGGTGGCCCTGTGTTCTTGGCCTCAACAGGTGGTCGTTCTCATCCCGGACCCGGAGTTTGATCAGATCCTCAGTCTGCTCCTTGCTCTCTACAACAAAACGACATGTAAAGCACATTTCCTGTTATGTCAACATGAAAAATGATCGTACGATATAATAACGATATTAACAGTAATAATGCTCCTAAGGTTAGCTCTGTATTCAATCCAAACGTTTACAGTTTTACAGCCGGGGGTCACAACCCATCGTTAACGTTATTCAGCTGCGAGAGGAGCGGACTGTAGCCTACACAACTTACAACGAGAACAAATTAACTTAACAGCTCCACGGTTACAATAAGATATAAGTTACCATCGGAGCTTGTAACATTTGAAAGTGAAGGGTTTTAGGCTTACGTTACGTTTAAAGGCTAACGTTAACTGAGCTCCTCGTATCAACAGCCTCCAGCTACATCACGTAGCTGGCCCTACACTCCGGTGGCTACACGTATTAGCATTATTAACTTCACGCATTTTAACACTCAAATGTGTTTTAAGGCCCCTTGAACGTCCGACGTTAAGCAAAAACCCGTTACTTACATTTAAATGTGTATTCGGCACTGCTGCCGGTGCCGCTTCTGCTGCCGTCTTTTGCCGCCATTGTTGGTTGAACAGCGGCGCGCAAAGCATCTTGGGATATGGGAGGCCGCGAAGGATAGTAGCGGTGCATCCTCCGAATACAGGGGAAAGGAGGACACATTTGTCGGCCGCATTTGGAGGAGCCTTCAAATTTAGACGAATTGGGACAGCCTTCGCGCAGCTCTGTGACGTAAGCGCAGTGTTTCCCCTAGAATTTTTTTCAGGCCCGGTGGTACCCACCGAAAAAACCCTAAACAGACGAGACGTGTGGGATGGTGTATTGGTGCAGTTGGATGAAGTCAGGTGGCACAGCAAGCAGTCTGCAACTCTGCAATTATTATATTTGCATTCAACATTTTTGTTCAACCAGAGTGTATTCAAGATCACAAGGAGAGAGTGACTTATTAAGGTGCTGGTTGATGGAAATGATCAGGGTCCAGAAAAATATGGCTGGAAAATGATGAGCATCACATTAATAGCTACAGATACTGTAAAACACTACAACGACATATGAGTGCATATATTGTCTTATTTTATCAAGTAAAATATAAGTTATAGGTTAACTCAACAGCAGTTAACCCAAAGTTCCACATCTTATCAAAAACAATCCTCCCCCCCGGGGAGGGGGGGCAAACGGGCTTTGGCCGGTTGTACATACGTCATCACGTCCTAATACTACACACACATGGCGTGATGTTGTTTTTAAGGAGCGCCGTCTCTGCTTATATTTCTCGACAACACTCGACCTGCATCAGCGCATGTGCGCACGAGCGGATCTGTGCGAGCAGACAGCGCGAGCCCAGCGGGTTTTGGACGGAGACACACAGCGGCATTTTTATTATGTAAAAATAAATAATAATGTAATGTAATAAAATAAATATTATGGACCCTATGGAACGGTTCCGCTCACACCACGAGTCTGAAGAGTGCAACAGCTTATCAAAATACAGTGTCAACGTTCCGTGTTTTCAAAGTAGAAAGCGACATCGTGGTGGTTTAACGAGGCGGAGCGGCATCAGAACAACATCAAGCGCGTAAAGTAGGCTACACGAAGAAAAAAGTAGCGGGAGCGCGCGGCGAGGATTGTTGCGGCCGCGCGTCTTGCGGAGCAAGTCTGCTGTGCTGCGCGGAGGCGCTCCTAATGTAAATGATTATTGATTTATGATTAATTGATAGGTGGCTTATTTTTGGTATATTGATTTTTTTTTTGGCCTGGCGGCAGGTCTCCTTGGCCTGGCGGGCCGCCAGGCCTGTACAATGGTAGGGGAAACACTGCGGCCTTCGAACGCAGCCTCCGAAGGCTGCAGACCCTGAATTGGGACACAGCTAGTGTGTGCTAAAGCGACATGATATGTGCTCACATACAGGTTTTCGCTGATTTTTGCAATATGGTGTGTTCAAATTCATTTTGGATGAAGAGATGTATTTTGTGAATGTAAATAAGAAACATGATTGAATGAAGATTAGAATTGATTTGTGTAACATGATTCATACAGTACTGTTACATAGACACATTAATGGTGACTCGAGGTTTTAATATCTCATCCTACCTATTATTTTGTGGGCAGTATTGTTGGTTACATTCAGATAGATATAATTCGGTACAGAAATCCATGACTGCTGGTGACTTTGTGTCTATGCAGATTGGTTTTTTTGTTGGTTGCCAGTGCTGGATCTGCGTCGTTATCAACGGTGATTTCAACCAGGGTTTTCAACCGAGGCCTGCCGGGGTCGAAGGGGAAACCACCTTCACCTTCATCGCTGCATGAAGAGTCGCATGTACTTGGAGCCTGAGCAGCGCAGCAACCATCCATTACACACATACTACCCGGGTAGAACACACACACATACACTGAAAAGACTTGGAGTGACACGAATACGGATTGGCCTTAACTTTTGACTGGACACATTGAACTTTACCATCAGAACAGCTACAAGCTGAGAGGACAATTTATTTTATTTTTGTTTATTATTTTTTATTTTTGATCTCAACTGTTCTCAACTTGATTTTGATGTTTTGAGAATAAATATACTTGTGTTTACTACATACTTACCTTCCCTCGCTCCTTGAGACGAATTAGAACACAGTGTTCATCTTAAGTGATCTTAGTAAATCACAGAGGGTTACACACAGTATCTGCATCCTTAACTTAGATTTTTTTTGCGCTGACCCAGCGCTGTAAAGATACTCTCCTCTCCAACCGTACCTGCTGCCCCCCCACCTCGCCACACCTCCTCCTGCAGCTCTCAGCAACAACAGATGGAGGAGTATAGGAACCAAACAAAGACAGCCAATCCCACGTCAGTACCAGCGCACGTCTAAATATAGCACGCACATTGTTTACAGTGAGTTTAACTTTCACAGACAGGACATCTGTGACTTTCAGTGGCTGCATGTGTAAGCATCAGATGGAGACACAGTAATATATTGTCTGTTTGCATGTCTGCTACATTTTAGCAGACCTTGCCGCTGTGTGATGATGTCATTCCTGGGTAAACATTATGTAGTAAGTCTCCTAAAATGATGTCCTAATGAAATAAAACTGCATTGCCAATAATGAGGTAAAAGTAAATAAAAAAACACAAAAAAAACAAACAAGACTTTCACACAGGAGGCCCCAGTTCATGTCCCTTGTGAAAGCAAAAGTCAACACTGACTTATTAAATTATTATCCATAACTTAAATAATTTATTCTGAAATTGGGGTCTGGCAAACCCAAGGGGTCCGTGGCACTCTGTAAGGGGTCTGTGAATGAGAGCTTTAAATTATAATATTGTGCTGTATCATTAAAAATGAATAAAAGAAGCATATTTTCTCCATTACTCACACGCATGTTAGCTTTGGACCAATAGGAACTGATATGATTGTGACACACAGCAATACATTAATTATGTTTAAGTTGAAGCACTTACTGAAATTCAGAGTTTAAAGATGTGGATTTATAAGGACTATATGCCAGTTACTTTTCATTTTCTGAAAGCTTTTAAGATCAATTACTTTAACTCTAGTATATAAATGCTGTCATGTTGAGTCCAAATGCAATCTGGATAAAATCCACCCCTGTTCAGGTATATCAGAGATAATGGCATTCAATAACATAGAAATTGTCCTCGCTTTGGAACAAATCATTTCAACATGTTTCAAAGAATTGAATAGTAGTAGGTAAAAACGTTTAAGATGTCTTAGAGTACAAATTGTAGCCAGCTTGAGGGGTGTTAAATTATGGGTGTGAAAAACGTTCTTCCCTGTAAGGGCTCCCTGCTCCCAAAAATGTAGGCTGACTTTAATGATGTAAAATACAAAATAAATAAAATATTTTTTCAAGACAATTTTTTGTAAAAATAAAGTAGTTTTTAATGTGTTTTAAAGTTGATCTCATGTCGAAATGTAACTGAGAATACAATTTAGTTGAACAGGGGTGACAGGGTTGGTGGAGCAGGTGAGTGTGTGTGTGTGTGTGTGTGTGTGTGTGTGTGCGTGTGTGTGTGTGGACACAAGGAGGGATAGGAAGAATATGATTTCAAATATCCCTGCAATGTCTGCAACTGTCATTCAAAATTAAACTACATGTCGTAGATGCTTTATGACGCGTTATGTAAGCATGCGCATATCCCGAAAGAAAAATATGATGCAAACGCATACGTTTACCATGCCAGCTTCCAAAGCCATGTCCAAGGTTTGCCTTAAGACATACATAATGACAATCTCCTCTACACTTCAACACCCACAGAAAGTGCTTTGAATCTCATCACATAGATTGATGCTTAATACGTGGCGTGAAACAGCTATGGCTCTTCAGCTTTATATGAAAAGATTGTAGTTGAGACTGACGCACACACACACACACACACACACACACACACACACACACACACACACACAGTCGTACGCACACACGCAGTTGCACAGGAGATAAAAAGCAGTGGGTATAAAACAATAACAGGCAGACATGGAGTCACACTGTACTGCTACACAGCTCGTGTTAGTCTATAACTAGGCCGCGCAGGGCCCGCCTCATCTGCGCGCACACACACACACACACACACACACACTCTGCCGGTGGGTAATTTTAGCAGACAAAAGAACCAAGCTGTGCGCCGACTGCCATCTTAATGCACCCTGACACAAACCAGCGGTTTTGACACAATACCTTTTCGATCACAACGTGTTTGTGTTTGCTCAGCCACTTCAATCAAGGCCTCTTTGTCTGTGTCTTGCCATTTTGTCAGCTCTCAGGGAGCCACAGAACAATACGGAGGACATTCAGTGGAATATCTGGAGATCATTGCAGAGATGGGCTTGTTAACACCCTACTGACTTTTCTATGGAGTCAAACTTCTTAAATACACAGCAAGCGAGGCGGCAAAAAAAAAATCAGAGCATGGGAGCGTGGAAAACTTTTAAAAGTCTCTCAGTTGTCACTTTAACTTGCCGCTGTTGTGTATCCTCCTGATGAATATGCAGCTGCATAAAGAATATGAGCAAGCACATACACTTGAACACACATAACGACTTTGCAGATACTTGGCTACTGACAAACTGCTTACACACCTCTCTGGGTGCCAATGCCTTGAGTCAAATCATCCAACACTTTTCACACAGGGAGCACTTACACAGCTCTCTCTCGGCGGGGGCTACATTGAAGGTGTCCCTTTTTTTGCTATCACGGACACACACACACACCTACGCACGTGCATGCAGACACGCGACCCTGTGCACACCGGTGGAGTAATTACAGACATTTTAATCACTGAACTCTACTCCTGTGTGGCACAGCAGACATAGCAGGGAGCGGGCAGAAGAAGGGGCCCTTGACTGATTTCGACCTTGGCTTAATGATCGTTGTTCGGGCCCCGAATGCTTTGCTGCAGTGACTATGCCACTTGAGGGATCCGAGGAAGAAACTCTGATGTGTAAAATTGGTTTATATCGATCAAATCCAGCATTATTCTAAATAAAGATATTTTCCAGGGTGTATATTGGCCGTGGTATTTGTTCAGCAGTTTGATTGTTTCAGAGCATAATACCAATTACCAATATTTGAGAAGTTGGATGGTTAGTTTTAAGCCTTGGGCATTATACAAGAATTTAAATGAAGAATTTAAAAAGGAACACAATGATACATTTAATTTGTTCAACCAGTTCCACATATTTTTCATTTATTAAAAAAGCGATTGCGGGGCTCGTATTGTTTGCCTCCTAAACACAATTTCATTGACAGTGAAATAGATTAATCACGCTACAACCAAACTCCAGATATACATTTCCTGCTTTTATATAACATTGCACAAACCCAAATCAAGGGGCTGTATGCCAGGGTAAAACACTTAATCAGTCTGTTTAACAATATTAAAAGTGACTCATATTAGACCACCTCCCCTTCATAAAGCATACAGCTTGACTTTACTAAACTCCCTCATCACAGGTGGCTACTGGAAGTACGGAAATGACCGGCGTCCTGGGATCATATCACCTGTGTTCTCATCCACATTGTTGGAGGAAGAGGAGGAGAGGCACACAAAGCAAGGGAGTGTGTTTGCAGGGCCGAGCTCCCTGAGAGGATGAGGCCTCTCCTTGACCCCCCGCCCCCTCCCCCCCCCTCCCCCTATGCCTTGCAGTTCAGTAGATTAGCTGGAGCACAACAGAGACCCGTGCTATCGCTGGCTTGCAGCCTCCTCAACCCCACTGGCCACACAAGATATCGTGCACACACACCAAGATACACAAACGCATGCACACACAAATCTGTGCACTGCAGCCACATATGAACCACACACACACACACACACACAAAACATCTTTGGACCTCATTCGTGTCACTGTGCCTGAAGGTTCATTAGTGACACTGAGGCCACTTCAATAGGAGGAGCACTTTCAGAGCAGAGCACTATACACACACACACACACACACACACACATAAAAAAATGCTTTGCTAATTCTATATATAAGCACACACATCAATGCGTCCATAATGCATGTATTTGCCTTTGAGTTAACATGTGTGCAGGGATAAAAGGGTATTAGTCTCTCTGACCCTTCATCAGACGGCCCATGTGACTGCGGTCGGGCAGCGCGCCGCTCTGAGCCGGCGTTAACCAGCAGCACTTTCATACTGTAAAAACTGGTGTCAGGATCAACAATTCACCACCTAATTACTTCAAGGTCAATTACATAGCAGCACTCCGCTTTGAAGTCTTGCAATGAAACATCAAAAGGTATTTTTCTTCCCCCCCCACCTCAGGATTTCAAAGCGGCGAGATGTAGCAAAGTAATGCAACAAAAAAGGAAGGATGTGAAAATGAGGGTAGGCGTTCCGGTTACATGATTTCTATGCAAGGATAGGGAGAGGGGAACATGACAGAGAACGAGAAACACTTGTCATACTTATTTTATAAGATATTGCATGGGACTTGGTCGTACATGATGCATGAGGTGAATGTCATGTTGGTACACTGGTCTCTGATAGAATCCCCTGGAGAGTGAGGTTTGTGCGAGGCAAATGGTGGGAGAAACATTCGGGCTCAACTTACAGTCGAAAAGATCATTAAACCTTCCTGCTGTGATCAAATACAACACGTGTTCTGGAAGTAAGATTTGCTTTTAGTCTTTCGTTTAGTTTACTTGGCATTTGCATTGCAGTTGACTTTCAAACAAGTTCAACCTCACAATTTCTAAGAAAACTCCATTACTGCACCATAAAAATTACTATAATTTGGGATATCAAATCACGTCCGAAAAACTATTAGGGGACTGGATTTATTCATATACTACATCTCAAATACAGTGGTGGTTCAAGGATGAACTTCTGCTGGGTGTGATTATAATACCATAGACTCCAGGAAGCCTCCACTGTCCTCCGTGTTTTCATAAAGGCTGGTAAATTAGAGAAATCACACAGCATCTGAAATCAGGGGTCGCTATCTGAGCTGAATTTCAATGTGCAATATTCAATTCTCCTGTGTGCGGAGGGGCTGAAAGCAATTGCACATCTCTGACATCTGTGTGCTCGTGACATTTCACATCTTGTTTCCAAAGGGGCTCGTCTGGCTGGCTTCATGAAAAATGCTCGCTTAATGTGAGCCAAATTACTAGTGTCTAACAGAGTAACATTCAAAATTGAAGACGGGCCATTCTACCCATATGAGCAAAACGTACGTACACACTTACTTACACACCGATGATAATTGACAGGTTTAATGAACATGAAAACAATTGATTCGCTGTGTCGGAACATGAGCCTGTGATCGGAATAAAGAGTTACTTGTTAACATGAAGGAAACAGAAATCAGACTGACAGTTTGATGCACCAACAATCGTGCAATCCACCTGCTGCCATCTATCATACTATTGTGTTGAAGTTTAGTTATGTACCTGCTTTGATGAATCCAATTGCTGCAAAAAATGTCCACACAGAAAGAAATGTCCAACTATGCTCAGTGCTGTCTGCGTCTGACTGTCTGGCCAAAGCATTTGCACTCTGCAAAGCAGACACGGTTTAATAATCATATATGCATAAAGCCCCACAAACTGCATAAGCTGTTTAACTTACAATGACCTGCACCCATTCACCAGTGTTGAAAACACATTTTTCATGGACAACATTGTGACGGGAACTCGGGTAAACAAGCAGAATTTCAGTGAAATGATTCATGACTGGCCAAAATTACCTGGAGTGTCAAATCTGAGCTTTACACTCAATCACCTTTAAATGACTTAGTGGTGTATTGCATCGTTACAAAGTTATTTAGCAGGAGGGGCTCATCCATATCCATACATGCATCTAACTAACTGGGACACACCTAGTAGGCCTATCTTCAGAAGATGTATGCTGGAGGAACGTATGCCATTCGCTGCATAATTTAGAGTTCATTAACGTAACAATGAACAGATCATGTAGCTCGTCTCCATCTAGAATCCACTAATCACTTACTTATTTACCCCCTCATTGGGTAGACACCAGATGCCCGTCAGTACAACTTGTAAGTTTGTGTGTGTGTGTGTGTGTGTATGTGTGTGTGTGTGGGGGGGGGGGGGGGGTATATGATGAATCCATCTCCCTGCACCTCCCTGCATTTGCAATGCTAATGCGAGTAAGTGGTTTAGGAGTGGTGCCATGAGGAATACCAAGTCAATCTGGCCACCAGTGAATGTGTAGGGGTTGTCTGTAGTTAGATGGCTTCATGCTCACCCGCACACACACTATCCTGAATGTCAATGAAGAACTGCCAACAACTCCGCTGCTCCTTCTTCAGGGGTCACACATGGCGAGAGAAGGAACTAACTGCAGGCTGTGTGTGTGTGTGTGTGTGTGACAGAGGCTGCGTCTCTTTGCTGAGTCTGTGTGTGTGTGTGTGTAAGCCATGCAGGTGTGCAGGGTGGCAATATGTCCCAGTGCTGCTTGTGGAATGTGGCTTTTAAATAGACCTGGAGGGGCGTTGCCTCCTTTATAGGGAAGGGTACAGAGGAGACATGATTGGAGCCAGCAGCATCCCCATCTCGCCCTTGAGCAAGAAGCCTTCACGTATCCTCACAACACGTTCCCTCTACTCTTGCCATCATACCCGGAGGTGCACTGTGACGCCGTCCCAGAAAGCCTAGATTTGGCGCCTCTCATTTCTGACAGTCCCCGAGTTTTTCAACATCCATCACACCTGACCCCGCCCACCTCGCCCACCCGACTGGTTCCAGCAAAGTGTCTTCCAACAATGCAGTGGGGCAAGATGAATTAATTAGATGAATGCCTGTGTCCTAACACACCGTAGGGTGGCTGACAAACCCATGAGCCACGCAGGATAAGCAACTTCTGGCCTCCCGTGGCCTGATACTTCTAAAAGCGATAGATGGGATCTTAGGCGCCATTAATGATGTTTTCAACATAAAAGACAAAATTATTTTTTACAACAGCGTTTTTGAGGGCTGCAAACTAAACTGGATTCCAGAGTGAAATCTTGAATATGCAACTCCATTGCGGCGTGTAAACTAGCAAACCGGTCCCCGTGGAAACAGTGACGTCACGGCTCTGCTTCACACGTGTATTACGTTTGCAGTGAAATAACCATGAGCATGTAAGAAGACAACATTAATAATGGCAGATTACCGAGCTGTGTTTGTGTTGTTATCTCGCAAAAAACTTAGCATATACTGTATTTCAAATCCCGTCTCTCAACCGAAATATATACAGTACTTCTGATATTTAAGGATTTCAATGAATTTGAAATCTGCAATGCAATATATTTCAACACTTTGACAGTAAAATGTGTTAGTAGCCTTCTACAAACATCCTTTATAAAGGATTCCCACGGGGGATCAAGTACTCTCCGGTAGGTATGTGCTACACATACACAATCTGTTGAAGTTGCAGAGCAGAAATGTTTCAACATCTTTTCAAAATGAAATGGAGGTACAACTTATGTTCAGCTACATGATTATGGTAATATTGTAGATAAAACATGTAAAAGCAGCGGTGCCTTGTTCAGATCTGACAGCTTCTTTTTGGTGAGGGCTATCCATGTTGTAATCACCTTGATTCACAAGTAGAGGGAAACGTGTAGAAAGAGGAAGGCAGAGACTAAAGTGGATGACAACACAGCCTAACTCCCAACTCGTACAAAAACGGGCAAAGAGGTGGATCCTCGACGGAGCCGACACCGGTTTTGGGCCACGCAGCGGAGCAGACAGCTAGCTGCTAGCTGAGACGGCACAAACCTGTCACACAGCGGCCATGCACTCTATTATTCCTAACTTTAAGCCTAAATATAATTTAAACTGTAAGTTAGGTAAAAATGCCGCCCTGTTCTGTTGTCATGAAAGGGGAAATTAGCTACAGAGACCAAAACGGCCTCTTGAGTCAGGTTGTTAACATGTTAATTTGTGCTGTAAAGTGGGCCATTTCAACATTAAATTCAAATTCAATTCAAATAAAAAAAAAAACTTTATTCCTCCCCGAGGGGCAACTACAACATAGTGACCTATGGAGATTGACTTGCTTTTAGAGCCAGCCATGAGAGGCTATTTAAAGAACTTCAGTTGCACATTTGCTTCATTTCTCAGCAAAGGAGGTTACTGCTTGGTCTGAAGCCTAACTCACTTAATATTATTCATTTTTAAAATGGGGCTCTGTCTGTCAGAGACTTGATGATTTGCTATGCTTTAATTCTGATAATGCAACGTGTGTTGTGAGAGATGCAAAGCCAACACACCGTAATGAACACCAACACGTTTTCCTTTCACAGCAAACAGCTTGTATCTCTTACACAACCTATATCCTTAGCAACTCTGTACATCTACACATTTACATGTCTGCTGCCATATACATTGACCCTTACTCACCAGGCAGAATGTAAGTACAAGTGATTGGTAGATATAGCGGCGTGGCTGTCAGGAGGAGTCAGGGAGGTCGCCAGTCTGCATGCATTATTTAACAGAGAGGGGTAGAGAGGCGGACAGCAGGTCAGGACCTGGTGTGGGAAGACCTGAAGCTCTGTGAGGCTCGGCTCAGTGCCAGCAGTCGCCCTCCTCTGGCCGGAATGACATAGAAACTGTCCATATCTTCAGTCGCTTTACTATGTTCACAAAAATATATGGTTACTAGGAGTCTAAAATAAAACTTTGCAGAGCGTTGGAAATTAAAGTTTAGTCATCAGAAGTTTATAAGATATAGAGAAGACTATCATATATTAAAAAATATGTTAAGTTAATATGTGAATCTTGTTATATGATATTGATCCTTTTGATCCTTTTGACTGTGAATGTACGGATGCATGAAATGCAAGTAGGTACATTTCTCCAGGACTTTCTACACCAACACATTTGAGCCATTTAAATAAAAAGTTTAAATGCCTACTGATCTGATGGTCATCCAGAATTCCTTGAGAATGTGTAACGCTGGTTGACTAGAACAGCCAATCCCAAACTCCATGCTGGTAGATTGTACAAAAAAAAAAAAAACATAAAATAAAATGACATCCTTTAATATCAGATTTGTCTAATTCCCCTCCTTTCTCCCTGCTGAGCCTGAGAACTTTGTTACATTATCACAATTCATCCTCAATGTGTTTTGGGTGCATTTACACCTGTACTTTCAGGAGATCAAGCACTATCCGACTGCAATCTGATCGCCAAAAACACTTGTTAAGCCAAGGTCAAAAGGGGGTATTGGATGCATTCTGAAAGTAGCAGTAGTCATACTGTTATCTCAGAGCATTTCATGTTGTGTTACTCTTTAATAAATGGCATTATGTGTTATCAGTGCTCACGTGCAGTATGTGTGCAAGTAATATCCTTTAATATCCGTTTGTTTTGACGCTCTCCATCGAAGAGATGATGGGAGCTGATCAACAAGAGTAGCAGGGGGCTAAAATCACACTCACGTAAACTGATTAATTACATCCATAAGTCATCGTAATGAATATGCTGTGGGACTCTACAGCATCTGCACTTATTGAAATTACCAAAATGTGCTTTAGATGGAATAAATGAGGTCTGGGTATTGCCTCCACATAAGGCGGACAATGCATCAAGTGAAGAAATGAGCAATCTTCCGAAATTGGAGTTCTGAGGTATCCAGCACAACTATTACCCAAATGGACGGGGAGGCACAATCTGTGTGCTCATAAATGATACATTGCCATGTGACAACGCAGATGAGACCGCGAAGCAAGGCAGACATCCCCGTGTTAGTGATGGACTGCAAATAAAAGGAGGGAAGAGATGAAGAATAAGAAAGGGAGAGGGCCGAATCACAAATGGGGAGGAAAGGGAAGAGCAGAGGTGCGCAGTGGCAGGAGGGGAAGGGGGGAGGAGTTCTGAGGGAGTATGTAAGAGAGGTAATGGGTGAGACTAAAAGAGATAGAACAGACAAAAGGGTGGGTCCGAGGGCCACAGAGGTTGTTAGTTTTAATTGGGCCTCGGGCTCCGGGACGCGCAGCGACAACATCAAAGGTCAGATATACATCAAGCACTGCTGGGAAATGTCGACCCATGTGGGAAAGGGCCGCAGGGCAGAGAGGGAGAGGGACAGATAAAGGCCAATGCAGATACATTTTAGAGGAAAAAGAAGGAACTTTTCTAGACTTTTCAACATATCTTCTGCAGTGTGAGAGGTGGGTCACATGTTTGAATTTGAAAGGCTAAGACTGATTACAAATCCCATGGAAAGACCATACCAAAGAATGATTCATCCTACTTAGAAGTTTTGCCTTTGTAGCCAAAGCCTGATATATCTCATCTTTGCCATAGACCTCCTAGTGGTCCAAAAACTGTGTACCCTTAAAGTCCAACTGTTCACAGTTTGCAGCCTTTGTTAATGATGTAATATTGTTAAAAGGAAGAGAAAACGTCTTTGGGCTAATATACGAAATTATTCTTTTAGTCTCCGCTGGCTGAAGGGGCATGCTAATGTATGTTTGATTGACAGCAGTTGACAGGAGTGCTGCTGTTTCCCCATCAATATATTTATCCCTCATCAACTCCATATGAGAAGTGAAAATAGTCACCATGAGTCACACATCATTTGTGGGTTGCTCTTTAGCCTGGAGTTTGGCATTTTGGTCATCGCCATCTTCGCAAACAGAAATGTTAAAATAACAGTTATATATAAATAAAAATCTATTTACTCTGACAAATGTATAGGGTCCCTAGAGACCCAGGGCTTATAACTGCAGTAATGTTTTAGGAAATCTCATCTTTTTATAATGTAAATATATATGTGGCCAGTTGTGAAGGATTTGGATTTGGAACTAATTGTCTTGGAGCTGCTACAGACATGGCGTGAAACCTTTGAGACGATCTAAAGAGACTGGTGCCTAATGCCTTCCTAAATGGAGTCTGAAAGTGTGCAGTATTTATCCACTTATTTGAACAATTATCGCATCAGGCCCCTCTCTATGACAGCCAGTTTTTCAATCCCTCCTTCAGAACGGGACTTATATTTAATATATAAGAAATAAAGAAAAGATTGATCCACGCTGTAATAGAGGATCACATGCTACGCGCCACTAAAAGCGCACATTACCAGGGAGCTATTTTACCAGCTGAGATTAATGACGTACCTTATAATTTTCTGAATCCCCTGACATCAGGAGCACGTTGTGCTCAAGATTATTACAATGCTATGTATCACTGAGAGCCACTAAAAGACCTTGGTAACCCATTTACTGAGAGGACAAAAATAAACTGGCACTGCAATGGAGATTAGCTCTGTTGTAGTTGTAATGATGGAAGCAGTGACAGGTTAGCTCCTCTCAGATAGATAGCGAAAGCGTTAATTGACAATGGCCTCTTCAATTACTCTCATGTCAAAATTATGAGATGTGAGAGCACGCGTGTGGATGGGAAAGGTGTGTGTGTGTGTGTGTGTGTTTAAGCCTGATGCATTCATACTTTTACAGACAGGATAGCATCAGGATTAACCCAAACTGACACCTTCTGATAGACTTGGTGTCAGCCTCATCCTCTGCTTCATTACTCCCACTGACATCTACACAGAAATGCACACAACACACACACAAACTGTCCCTGCTGCCATCTGCTATGTAGCTTCATAAGTTCGGCAGAGTGAGCGAAGCAGGAAAAGGCAACAAAAAAAAAGGGGGGGCCGTGAAGAATAGAGGGACGAAGCTGATTCTGCTTTTTATTCACTGCGATGGAATCAGTCATTGCTCCCGGATGGGCCTATGGTTTATGACTAGTGGGGGTTATATAAAAGAAGAACACGTTCTACAGAATCCTTGGTGCACCACATCACACAACACTTTCTCTGTCGATTATTAAGTACTAAGTATTTGAATGTACTATTATAAGTACTTACATTGTCAAATCTGCACCCACATATCACCAGAGCTAAGTGGATTTGGGGCTTTTAAGCTCTGCACTTCCTCTGATCCTGAAATGCATGTTGTGTTTGGGTACTAATGGGAAACTTAGACATCTGGGTTTTCCGGCCATTCAACTAATCATGAGTGGCATAAAACCTAATCTACCTAGGTCAATGGAAGGTATAAGTGCAGCCCGTGACGCCATGCACCCACCGATGTGATTTGTTACAGAAGGTCCTCCAGTGGGGGTTTGGGGTTTATTAAAGGTGAACATTGCAACGTTTTGATAATTCCCACATTAACCTTCATCAGCCGCACACAGAGGGAAGATAAAAAAGAAACAGGAGTGTGAAAAATGAACATAAGCCATTGTCACAAAATGATTAAGGTTAGGCTGTAATTGTGCTCTTGATTGCGATTCATATTTTTTGTCTGCAGAGTAACAAAAGCTGTCAAAAAAAATCCAATTAATCAAAAAGTACAATACCTCTGAAATATGAAGATAGAAAGAAGCAGAAAATGAAACAACTTCATACAATCTTGGGGAAAAGTAGTGATAAATTACCACAGCAATGACTTAGCACCAAAGATGTTGCACAATATATAAGATGCATTAGAGAAGTAAGATATATTAAGAGGTGGATTATGAGAGGTATTCTTTGTAAATTGTACTCTCTTATCAACAGCATACTGCTCAGTAAAGAATAGACAACACTTTTTTTGAAGTAACGTAGACTGGCAAAGTTTTCATCCCTACGGTATAAAGGAGCAAAGTGTCTCTCCCTGAGTGACTGACCTAAATTTCGTTTTGACACATCGAAGCACTGTGATGATACAGGGGAAAAAACAGCCCGTTGATGCCAGATTTTTTTATTTTCTGTGCATCTACGTCGTGGATACTGCAGTACTTTAATAGTTTTATTACATTTTAGAATCCTGACATCGGGTATGAAGACAAAACAGCAAAGACTGTGGCGTCTGTGGAACCCAGACAAACAGATGTGATGGAACATGTGACCGTGTTAAGCCTGAGCAGCCTGTGCATCACCCACACAGAGCAACAGTAGCACCCAGTGTCACACGTGTGTGTACTGCAAGCATCTCTGCACGAGGTTCTTTAAAATGAAATCCCTTAATGAGGCGCCCTATGCAGGTCATTATCAGCCACTAACGCAGCATCAACAAACAGAGTATGAACACAAAGACAACTGACTTCATGAGTAAAAGATAAAGTCAATAGTGTGGATGCTGACACTGCAGGTGCAGCGTTTGTGCAGCTTATATTTAAAGTGTGTAAATATTTAACATTGATGCTCCCCTGTAACACAAAGCAGTGTGCAGTCTAAAGGTGTTAGTTGTCTTTTGCCGACATACACTGTAAAAGACGCAAACATTTCAAATGTAACCATCACGGAGCAGTGGCGTTGGCAGAAATCATATTTTGGGTGGATCAGTACAAAAGTGGATGGACCTTTAACAGAAAAAAGGACTTGAACTTGAAAAATGACCAATATACAGTAGACAAACTGAAACAACTGACCATTTAGTTTGCAACATTATGCATTACAAAGGCAATGACGGCGAACACTGCCTATAACACAAGCTGTACCAACAGAGCTTAAAGGCTGTACACAATACAAGGGTATAGAGAAAACCTGTCAATTGGCGTTGGCTCTATTACACGGCACAATTAATCAGCATAACATAACATAGAATTATTAATCATTAACGACCATTGTTGCTTCAGTGCCACGGCCAGCTACTGAGTACCAGAAAATGCACAAATCATACAAATTTCCCGGAAAAGCAAATCAAAGAATGAAAACACCCAGCCAGTGTATGAATTATGAAAGAACAACACACGCTTTCATTTCTATTAAATCGACCATACAAACCCTCTCTGGCAAACGGGCCGTCAGCTCCACTGGGGAAATGTCTGCACATTTCACAGAAAAGCCTGTCCTTATCTACACTGTGGTCCAACCAAGAAATCCGTCTTTACCACTTTGATGAGAAGCACCTTGATTTTCCATTCTTGAAAGTGCAGGGAAATGCATTCAGATTTGGCTGTGAAGGTGCTTCATCAATTGCAGATAAATCAGCGGGTGAATCCGCGTCAAGCTGACCGGGAGAGAGCACTGGCACCGGGGAGCAAACAGCCGAGTCCAGGTAAATCTGCTTGTGGTCTAATGACTCTGAAGGACTGAGCTGGCTGGACTCCATAGATAGAGGCAGTGGCCTGTCTTCTTCCTCAACTCTTGCTTTCTTAAAATAACCCATTAAGGAACTTTGCTTAGCCAGCTAACTATCTAGAAAGCAGCCCTGAATGTTGCGTTTTGGAGGCAACTTCATTCAGCAGTTTTAATCACAAGAGAAATTAAGCACACACAAGGCAACCATATACAATTTGAGATTAATTATTTTTCTTTCTTACATAAATATATATATATATATTTGTAACAAAATATATTTGAAACAAACTTGGCTGGGTGGTCCAGTGAGTAAAATGGGTGGGCCCATTATCGGCTCTCTCCTGCCACACAGGAAACCCATCATTACATACAATATGACCGGACTACATGACAGTGGAATGGTTGGTGAAATGTGTGCATTTATGGGTGTCATTAGGCACGTTTCGAATCATGGATGCGCATGCATTTGCCTCGCAAAACAAGGCATTCTGGGATAAAAACGTCAGAAATGCTGGTGATAACTTCCCTTTGCGACATGTCACATGGCTTTAAAAACTTGCGGTATCTCCAGGGTACCTCCCTCCGCATGCTTTTCTGTGCAGATGGTCTCAAATAAGTGCGGACATAAGACACTCCCCTCAACGTTGCCCTAGTTGGTTAGAATTACCACGTGGTATTTCCCACGTGAAAAAATTCCTCAGACTCCGTCAACAAGGGGAGTTCAAATGCCTCGGCTCGAATTCGTCAGCGACGAAGAAAGCCAGCCCCACTTGGTAGACCATATTCTTTGTGCAAAGTCTGTGAAGTTTCCCCTGGCGCGATAGTTTTTGTTATGTATATAATTATTAATAAAGTTTAAATAAAAAAAAAATAAAAAAAAGTCTGTGAAGTGCACCTGTGTCCGACTTGACGTGGTGGGAACTTGACGTGTTTCTGACGAGTTCCGGCGGATCCTCTCAAGTCTCGTGCATGCATAGGCGCAAATGCATGCGATCCGAAATGCAGCCATTGTGTTAAAGGCAACATGATCCAGTCTGTTAAGTTGAGCATCTGATGGCGGTTTCGACCAACACTGTCCGCTGATGGACTTCGTCCTCCGTTACATTTTGCACCAGCTGTTTCAAAAGGTTTGAAAACACACCAACAATAATTGGATCCAACTGTTTACGATACAGTACGTAGTGAGAATGTGACAGGAGCCATATGTCCCATGAGATCGCCGTGTTTGTGTATTACATTGTCTGGTGCCAGAGAGTGCTGACTAAAAATGAGCTAGACTAATTAGCACAGCGCTAATAATTAAAGTGTGAATTACTACAAGAAGCACGGTGGCTGCTGACCAGCAAAGAGACATACATTTCAAATTGATGTCGGATTCACTTGAGCTATTAAATTCATTTTTAGTCCTAAAGAAACATGGTCACATTTATGTCAGTATAGAGCTTAACTTTAACATTTTGATAGTTTGAGATTGATGCACAGCTGCTCCTCTTCTTTTTAATTAGAAATTCTACTTCTTTTTACAACAGAAACGGTCTGAAATACCAGTGTTTTATCAACTCTATAGTTCCGTTGCTTTCTTTCCACGGATCAGTCATTAAGTCTTTCAGACCATCTTTTGCATAATGACCTCAATCCCCAGGACTGTCATGAAAAGCCAAATGAGGACATTGGACAAATCGTACAAGGAATTGGAGGTATTAAAAAGATTAATCATTTAAAATCTATTATTTTCTGACCAAGTCTGAAACGGAAGAGTCTGCAGAGAATGGCAGCTGGCAGCCATTATGACGCAGCTCTGATGGTCTGCAGGTTTTCTTGTCTCGGAGCATCTCCATCCCGACACCCAGCTGGGTGTCAGCAGCCACCTCGCAGCTGGACTCGAGTCAATGTCTTAAGCACCAGCTGGTTACGTGCAGTACAGAGTGCAGCATCACAAAGCTGCTAAGGAAACACACAAATAAGATTAGTGGTGTTCCAGTCCTCAGTGATCAGAGTGCTGAGAACAAAAAACACAGGGAGACACCTTTCAGCAGGCGGGGGCAACACAGCAAATACAGCTGCACAAATTACACACCTTCAATAACCCCTGGTCACGCCGTTTTGTGATGTCATTTATACTTTTTTTTTTACTGTTTTGTTTTTATGTCAAAGTGCACACTGCACTGCACCAAGACTATCTCTACTTATTACACCCTGACATTTTCAATATGTCAGGGATTGCCTGTGTAGCAGCTGGGAGACCTTATCTGTTTAGTGTGTGTAAAGAAACAAGTTGTGAGCTCGTATTCATTGTATGTGGGAAAAAAAGGTTTGAAAAGTGTTGCAGGTAGGTAGCAGTGCGTTCCATTTACCTCGGAAGTCGGAAGCCGGAGCTGGGAATGACGTCACGCCTGAGTTATCAGCGTTTCAGTTACAAAGTCGGAAAAAGTAGCCAATGGCCAAAAATGGAAGAGGAAACAAGATGGCTACATCTACAAAAGTTATTCTCGCGCTTGCCTTGTCCGAATATAAACACCTTGTAGACAAATATGCGGTCCTTCTGCAACCTGCAAACACGGTGGATTAAGAGAAAACACAAAGTCTTTCTACGTATTTCATTGTTTACAAAAAGTATCGATCGCCCTTTGATCGGTCATCAGTAACATTACTGTTTACAACCGGGGCAGCCATCTTTAAATGTCAAGTCGGGCTTGTGTGGATCGTCCGACTTTCCGAGTCGGAAATCCGACCTCGGGGCTCGTTCCAGTTGAAATTTCCGACTCGGAACTCGGATATCCCGATTTCCGAGTACAACTGGAACGCACCATAAATCTCCGGTCGACTTCCTACTTATCAAAAAAAAATCACTGCAGTTGGGAAAAATGAATGTTAAGTTCACTTTGGGACACATGCTATCAAACACTGCTCTCATGGTTAAAAGCGTTGTGTTGTTGGACCATTCACCTCTCCAAACTCTATCACCTTACCTCCATGTAGACACCATGAGGTTCTATCGTAGAGCTCTTGGTGACCACAGATCGCTTATTGTTTTCTCTCCATTTCTAATTCAGTGACGACAGGAGGAGAAACTCGACATACACCAACAAAAAAGGATCCCAGTTTACTTTCCCTTGCTTTTTGGGGGCTGAGGGACATGAAAACATTTTAAAATTCCTGTCTCTGCAAACGAAAACAAGAGAATGCATTTTGAAACTGGGTTGTGTTGTTTTTGTTGTGCTGTAGCCTACAGACAAAAGGTAAAAATGCAGTTATGAATGACATGGATCAAACATTTGTGGCTGTGTTTTAGTTGGTAAAAATACATCCGTCCTCCCAATGATTTCATATTTCATATACAGTGCCTCTTAGCTATATTGACTGGCTTGATCTGCTCCATGCAACACACAGCTGCGTCAAAGAACAGACTAGACTAGACTTTTTTTCATTTTTTTTTAGTGGAGCAGAGTGAAGACCTACTTCTGGGACGCTTCTGCTTCTTCTGTGGCTCGACTGGTGGAATCATAAGCAGTCAGGAACACACTGTTGTTTTGCCAGTTGGAATATTGATCTTGAATTGAACTGTAGCCAGTTCAGGCAAGTGTTATTGATATGTAATATGTTAGTTATATTTTACCTTTTTTTTTTACATCTCCTCTCTCCCTCACATCGTGCTGCTCATTTCCTGTCAGATAATTCGTATCAAACATCAACAATAACAGCCATGTTTTGGCTTTAAGTCTTCCAGCAACTTCTTCTTTATTATAAATTAAAAAAATAATAAGTAAAAAAGTTTGTGGGGCCCAAAGCAATTGCGTATTCAGCATATAGGGTGGGCCAACACTGCGTTTGGGGATTGGGTTTTTCTGCAAATTAGATTCTCTTCTTTTGGGGGATTTTTGCTGCTTGTTAAAAACTGTACACTCTTTCAAGAACTGAAGGGTGGAAATATGTTGATGAATTAAATATTGAGTTCATGTATATTTATTGACTTATTGAATTATTTTTTTGATGAACTGAAAATTATGAGTCATTTCATACGTTTTTAAACACACACCATAACAACAACTGTGGACTCAAAAGAAGAAGAAGAAGAAAAAAAAAATTAAGAGTTGTTTACACCAGTCGGTCTTTGATTTGTGGAGTTAGAAATTCATCTTTTCTTTTGTTTTTCTGATATTGTTGAGGATTCATTACTCTTTTATGGTTACAGTCATGTTTTTTTTGTGGGTTTCAGTTGTTACTGACTAGTAACGAGAGGGACTTCACTCGTACCAAAACAAACTCTGAGAATAAGTCCACACAATTGAGCAGTGAGAAAACAAAAGAACAACAGATGTAGTGCACTTAATTAAAAGTTTTGAGGTCTGGGGATTTACATAAGCGTTTTTATGCTGTGATACTTTACTTTTGCTCCAATACATTAGGAAGGAAATACTGTCTGTAGGTATTTTGCTGAAGACAGATATTTCATGCATACAAGATAAGCTCTTAAAATACGATACATTGTTAAAATTTAAACTACCCAAAAGCATGCAAAGAGGTAGACCACCAGCAACATTAAAATGCGTTTTACAGGTTGTAGCAGCATTAATCTAACACTGAAGCCATAATGATTCTTCAGGATGGGGATGTTTGCTTTTCTATATTTTACCACTTATTTGCATGATTTAAAAAAAAGAAAAGAAAAAAAAAAGTGCAAGACTGTGCTAGTTATTAGGAACGGTCTACATTCCCTTCTGGCTTCACTTTTGCATGTGTCAGTCGCAGGCTGTCAATATACCCTCGTTACATCCATAGTGTATTTTCAAAATAAACTTCGGTCATCACAGGAAGTTAGGTTTAGGCAACAAAATCAATTCGATTTAGGAAAAGAGTTTGGCCGACGTTAACGTGACTAAGGACTCATGTGACTAGCGAGTAACACACGTAACTATTGACACTAACGACCGACGTGACAAAATGTCAACATTTATCTCTAGTTTCACACGAGGTATGAACAGCGATCTCCTGGACTAAAGTCCTGTGTTTGTTTGACCCATCAAGCTCGCCTCCTTCCTGCCTTGGGTGGCCTATCTCACTTTTCATACTGCATCTGTAATACTGCAGGCAGTACACACACACACACACACACACACACACACACACACACTAAATGAGAATCGGTGTCAGATGCCAAGGAGCACCAAATAAGCTATATATATATATATATATATATATATATTTTTTTTTTTTTTTCTTTCACAGGTAAAAGCATAGATGACAAAAACAAAAAATAACCCAAGACCTAGAGGGCTGAGGAAGGCCTGACACCACAAGACTGAACTGTGAAAAAAAGAAAGAAAACATTGAAGAAATGAGAAGAAAGCCTTTTCTGCTTCTGTCAAGTAGTGGGTGACAGCGAGAGATGTTTTCCTTGAACCAACTTCTAAAAGTGATGACGTTTGTATGGGAAATAAAAAAAGGCCTCCTCATATCTTTATATAATGCAAATTACTGACTCGCAAGACCTTTGAATTCTTCTGATGTACTGTAGACAGACACATGCACACAAACACACACACACATTCATCCATACAGACATGCACATTTGAACGTTCACCAGTATCACACACACACCCTGCCATGCATGCACACACACACACACACACACACACACACACACACACACACACACACACGCACACGCACACAGACACAGACAGACACACACACCTCTGGGAACACATGGCCTGTACACTGTAAGGGCAGAGTGGTAACTGGCAAAATAAGATGGTCAATAGCCATACAGGGCCTCTCTTCCTCACATTTTCTTTAAAGGTCAGATTTGCGAAAGATTTAGAGGGATTCCAGACGCTGAGAGATCGCACTGTCCTCAGGGTTTGTCTGAAAAAATGCTCTTTTCAGGGGAATGGCATTGGTTTGTTCTGGTTCACATTTCCTTCCCGCCTTCCTACTCTCCACTCTCCTCCACTGATTATGTCTCAATCTCTTCCCCTTGCTGTAACCGAGTTACTCCCTACTTGACAATAAGTCTACATGATCTCATGTTGACCTTTGCTGTCTACACATGAGCAGTGGGAGTCTTGTGGTGGTCAGAGGATGAATCCTAATGTCTTTGATTATCCCCTGACTTTCTGTCCATCATCGCCACAAGGTTCACTTGTGTGGTTTTGAGTGAAATGTTGGACTATTAGATGGATTCCATGCAACCATTCATGATACAACCATCCAGGTTCCCCTGGGGATGGATTGTGATAACTCTGGTCGTCCCAACATTTTATCTAGCGCCATCATCAGGTTAAACAGACCAAATACATGTAAAATCATCAGCACTGCTTAAGCTTTACGTTGTGATAAGTGCTACTCAGAATGTGTTTTGACCTTGTTTCTACAGCTTCCCCTGGCTTGACTGAGCGTTCTAGCTGTTTCCAGTGACAACAAAAAAAAGCTCTAAAACCCACTGTATAGTATCTGTTCTGCACCAAAACGCTGGAATTAGAGACTAGCTGGTCAAGAGCTGGGCAGCTAAACAGCAGCATATTTCTCCCAGGAGTGTGTAGAGCCCAAAAACAGAGCTAAAAGTGAACACTGGACGTACACTTGCCAGGTTGCCTGAATCTCCAAATTAATGATAATGTTGCTCGGTATGCCAAATATTTAAATAAGCAGTTTTCCAAACAGGGAGATTATGATATTGCTGTCATTAAGTGTCTCAAATTGTGTATTGGTGTTTTTGCAGCAGAAATGTAACTTTTAAAATGGATATAAATGACTTACATTATATGATGAGGCAAGTGTTAAGCAGCAGCGGGAGCAACTCATCCCGTTCATCATGCGACAGCCTTACCCGTCATCGTCTCCACTCGTTTCCCCTCTCCCCCGTTCTCTCGCTCCCTGCGTATTCACCCTGCTTTCCTCCCTTTTCCTGTTGCGTCACGTTTTGTCCATCACTCTTCATTGTTCACATGTCTGTGGAAGGTCAATTGATCTGGTTTGGGACTATGGGAAATGTTTCAACTGATTGTTCATGACACACACGCGCACAAGAATGCATGCACACACACACACACACACACACACACACACACACAAGCAATGGGCCCTTCACTTTATCAAGGGCGGAAGATAAACAACTCTGGGTCGGGTGAGAGACAAGGTGGGGATGTTAAATGTGCTGCTCTAAATGTCTTCACACATCGCCTGCTAACTGATGCTGAATAAGGGCATCTGTCCTTCTCGCATAGATCCTAGGGTGTGGCGTGCTTGTGTGGAGAGAGAGTTTGTGTGCATGTGTGTGTGTGTGTGTGTGCGTGCACGCATATGACCTTTATAGGCTTGCTGTGTTTGCAGTCCTTTTCTTTGCAACACAATCGACCAATTAATCAAGAGGTCAATTACACGGTTTATTACAGTTAGAGCATGCTTGATGTGAGTTAGAACAACAGTGAGAAGAAAGAAAAAACTACAAGGAATCAAATGCAGCTAGAATAAGCATGCAATCATTGCTGATATGTAGTTCCTTATTAGTTAAACAAAGCAGAAAAAGAGCACTCATACTAGATCTCTAATAGCTACACAGTGACAATGGTAGACCAAACCCAAAGAAAAGGATCCATCAGTCACCGGTATAGGTCATTCAGCCTTCACCTAAGATTAAACAAAGGTGACCCAAGAGGGAGAATGTGTTATTTGAAAGTGCACATGTCCATCAAAAGAACCAAAGGGTTCGCACACCCACGCACAGCACTCGTGGTAATAGCAGTGACGATAGTCCTGTCTGTCTCATTGCTATGTGAATACAGCATGAGTGATTGCAGTTTGGTCTCTGACCTTGTCACTCCCTGCGGCATACATTGAAGCCGGCAAACAGGCAGACTGGAGATTGACGATAACACATTTCTTCTCCACTAGAATCCAAGCCGAAGAGTGGAAACAGGGGTGGAGGCGATTTAAATGCAAAGTGATCAGGAGCGATGATGAATGTTGAGTTCCTTGCAGTCCAGTGAGGAACTGGCGGCAGAAAAACCTTTACATTTTTAACCTTAGCATTAACGTTTGGCGATTTTCACCCGACGTTAGTGATTAAGAGTAAAACATTGTTTTTGGGTAGACTTTACATGGCAGGGACAGGTGAAATGTAAATGACTTCATCTGAGGGACAGGGCTCAGATGTCCCAGGAACGGGTGGACCGAAGAACAGTCGCTAGCTCCATTATTTTTAGGACTATTTCGGCAACGAGACCCCATGAGGCTCCCCCATGATACCTTTTTTTGTTTTATGAGACGTATAGGGGGAGATAAAAGGAGAGTACTTCAATTTGCCATGTATTGTTGTACTTTAATATATTTTGATGAGAAGTATTTTTTAACGGGTTTATTAAATCGGGTAAAATACACCCAAAGTTAGTGATGGTGTTACTTACTGTAACGTTAGTGTTCTAGGGTTAAACACAACATGCTTTTGCAAAGAGTGTCATAGATATGTGCTGAGAAAAGTGCATCACTTATGTGTTTGACTTTCGAACTAAATTGTAAATTTGGCACGATTAATATGAATAGAAGTTTCTTGTACTAGTCCCTGCAGCTGGTACATAACAGTGTTCTGACATGGGTATGGTGTTATCCCGCCGTTGCCATGCTACGTTGTGTTGAGCATCCATTTCAGCTTCAGGGGATAACAATGACCCGAGCTATTGTGCTCCTGCTTGCTTTGTGAGGTTAACTCTGACAGTCTCCTCCAGGGCTGCAACCAACAGTTATTTACATTATTAATTAATCCAGGGTGTCCCCTGCGTACATTTTGCATTGGCGGAGCGCTCTAAAACCTTTGGGCGACTCACACCCGAGGAGAGGCAGGGAGAGAGACGAGTAGGGAGAAAGACGGCGAGAGGAAGGTAGGTTTAACAAGAGAGCTTCACATTTACAGCTGAACCAGTGGGAAATGCATTTGTTACCAGAGTAGCGGAACTTTGTTTTGCGGTGCTGTGGTCTAATAACAACTGGGGGGGGGGGGGGGGGGGTTGGTCGTTGACTGGAAGAGAGGAAAATGATATCTGTGGATGAACAAGGTCACAATGCTTGTATGCACCTGTGTCTATCCTCTGCTGTGCATCTAAAAAGTATCTAGCTTCAAGGTGACCTCTGTCACACATTTACACGAAGAGAGAGAGGATGGATATAGATGAATGGTTTCATGGCCTTTGCTGTGCACTTACCTGCAGGTCGGGCCAAGTTTTTTTTTTTTTTCTTTTTCCGCTACAGTAAGATGGGATGGAGGACAGGAGCAATGCCCTGCTACAGGGGGAAAACAGGGTCATGTAAAGGGGAACAAAAATCAAATCCACTTTCCATCATCAGCTCCCCAAGTGATACTTCAGTACCTTAAGTGCACTCATATATTCATCTGAACTGCATTACAACCATATATAGACTAATCTGCTGACTGATTTGTGTGATGTACTCTAGTTTTACCGTACTGCTGAATGCCTCACAGACTGTGCAGGGGTTGGGAGACAATATGCCAGTAATGTTCCATTTTGTTCCACCTCCAATGGAAAGATGTGAAAGTGGAAGTAGCATTAAGCACTAGATAGCTCCCGATTAGGAATAAAGACATATGCAATCCATTCATTTCATAACTTCATTGAGATGAAATATGCAATTTAATACGATCACATACACTTATATATAATAGGTCTAGAGACATTGGTTTTAGAGGCATACACTTTTTTTTCTTTTTAATAACCAGCAGGTGGTGACTCATTTGTAATATTTTGGTTGAAAAAGCCAAGATAACAGGCTTTCATAAATACAATTCGTAAACCAAAACTTCACCAAAGTGATTCAAATTCATCCTGAGGGGGACATGAAGTGTGGCATCATGTCTGAGCCACATTTCACGGCAATCCTTCAAAGAACACATTTCACTCAAAACCACAAATGTGAACATTATGATGATGCCAGAGGAGAAGTCAGAAGTTCACTTAAACCAGTAAACTCCTTCCTCTGGGAACTATAAATGTCTGGACCAAATGTTACGCCAATTCATCATAATGTTGAGATATTTCAGTCTATACCAAAGTGGCAGATAAACTGACTGCCTGACCGACCAAACTTTTACTTTATGCTTTTTAGATGTGTTGTTTTGGGGCAGCTGACAACTGCACAGCTATGCGAACCAGCTTTTGGGTGATTGGCAGACAAAACAAAAACATCTCGGTGTCCAGACTAAAGCATTTCTGATGACTTTCAAAAAGCTTAGAAAGCTGCTGCATGGACCTCTGCCGACAATTTAGTTACATACATTACAACTATACTGACTGCTGGATACTCAAATCCAAAGCTCCACCCACCATATTTAATACCAACTCAGAATGACTTCCTGTATTAGAAAACATTTCCTAGAGCAGTTGAGCTGAGTGAAAATCATCCACGTTCAGGTCATTGAGTTCATTTGTTTTTCCTCGTACTTCATTGTTACAATGAGTCGTCTTGTACTTTTTGCTTCTTTAATGCCACTTTAACTGTAAAACAAACAAAAAATAGTTCTGGATTGCTCAGGAGTTGCCAAGGCCAAGGGTTCTCTAGGGAGCTGACATTTCTCACATTCTGCATTACTCCCTCTCCCTCGCTTTATCTTTCTGGCTTTCTGGTCCCCGTATCACTCCTCTGCTCGCTCCAAACCAACAATGGATGTTCTGAGCTTCATCATGCAGAAAATCTCCCCTCCTGTCTCCATCCTTCAACAGTCTGCAGATAGCAATCCATAGGTTCAGCACTCTTCAGATTTCAATTCTCTGCCCTTATTTCCTCCAACATTATTTCTTTTTATCCCTCCACATTTCTTGCTCCCATATTTTCTTAGTTTTTCCATTCTGTCAGAATTCAGAGAAGTCATAGCATCAGCTATCAACTACCTAGCCAGCCAGCCAGCCAGCCAGCCAGCCAACCAGCCAGCCAACCAGCCAGCCAGACAGACAGCAAGCCAAACGGAAGACAGGAAGACCCACTTGGAGAACACTTAGAGAAGGAGCACAGAGAGACAGGTTAAGAACAACAGACGGATGTGGCAGTCTGGAAAAAAAGTGGCCCAAGACAGACAAGGGTGGAAACATTTCATGAATGGCCTATGTTCTGCAAGGAATACTAAGGCTTATGTACTAAGTAAGTAAGCAGATGGGTAGCTAGATAACTTGATATATAACAAAAGGGAGCGAGCCAAAAGAGGAATTAAGAATAAGAAAGATAGGTGAAGACAGCAGGGGATGAGTGTAATACAGAGGTGTGTGTTGTGTGCGTTCTCACTATCCGTCAGCTTATGGGCTACACAAGCTTTTCTAATGCATCAGTGCCCTCAGCCTGTCATAGCTTAGCAACGCGCCTGTCCTTAAATATATGAAAAGCTGCTCCTTTCGAGCGTGCAAATCAGCATTTTTGGAATACACACACACACACACACACACACACACACACACACACACACACACACACACACACACACACACACTTCATCCGTACAGAGATGCACATTCAAACGTTCAGCAGTATTACACACACCCTGCCATGCATGCGCACACACACACACACACACAAATACACCCTCTCACACACACACGCACACACACACACTCTGAAAGTGACATTGCATTGGCTTGAAATGCCTTTTATGCAGATTGAGTACAAGCCCTCAGCTGATCAGAATCTAGCCTTGAATTTGATATGCACCTGAAAGGAGCAATGTCATTCCAGCTGGGCAAGCGTGCCTGTCAGCCCACACAGCTGCCAATGCAGCCAGTGCTCGGCAAATCAATCGACTTTCATTCTGCCAGAGAATGTTACTTCATGTGTGTTTGTGTGTGTGTGTGTGTGTGTGTGTGTGTGTGTTTCTTATTCTTACTTGTAGGGAATGACTTCACAAGAACTGAAACATGAGGAAAATCCTCCAAACCTGGCATTTCACCAGTTCTGATTTATTATGCAGCAGGTGGAAGTTTGCTTTAGAGTTAGATTGGGGGATGAAAGGGTTTCAAGACTGAACACATTTTAAGCTCCGCTGTATAGGCAAATATACTAATACACTTCCACCCCCGCAAAAAAAATCCTGGTATTGTCTGGTATTTGTTCACACCCCGACCTCCAACATCTGTCCCCTGGCAAGAGATGTTGGACACATGTGTAACTGAGCAAAACACCCTCACACATGCTCCCGACAGAGTGATGACAAGGCCTACTCAGCAATTTGCAGCTCACTTGTGTGTAAGACCCTCTTTGATATTCTGTGCATGACTGCTGGCTGAGGTTAGCAAGCGGATCACATCTATTACCTTGCTAATTCTACAGCTTGGCCTTTGCATAATAAGATGCTTTTTCTCTGAGAGAGTGAGAGAGAGAGAGAGGGGTGGGAAAGCATGGGAGAGATAGGGAGATAAGGAGAGAAAGGAGACAGGGTAAGTAATCAAAATATGTTGGCAATGACTTAATGAGTGAACCTCGCTATTGTAATATTGGTCTCAGATGGTAATTGGGTTAATGGAAGTGTTTTTCACTGCTTGGGCTCCTGCCTGATGACAAACGTAATGCTTCCACTCATTTGTGCCATCCTCCACTGACACATTAACCCCTGCTGCATGTGCCAAACATGATTTCATCCAAGAACCACATCTCTTGTTAATAATCATGTTAATTGTGGGTGGCTTTTCCCCCCGCCAATGATTTTCTCTGGGTTTCTACGTGAAAATAATCTTCCAGTGAGTGGTGATCTGAGTTATGTGAACCCATTTAAAATGTGGGCAGAAAATTGTATGCGATTCATCAAAGACTTCTTATTTAACTTATGACACTCTTAATTGGTAAAGTCACAATTGCTACTTGAGCCTTCACTAAGTGAAGCTGTAAAATTGATTGTTTTTCAGAAAAATATTTATTGGCGGATAATTAGACAAATGTGCTTTGAGCAAGGCAACAGGTCAGCAAAAAAGTGTATGTGTGGATCTACTCGGTTATGCCATGGCCGTAATATGATCAAAGAACAGTAACTAGGAAGAACTGAAGTGCGCAAAATAATTAATTCTTTCAACGTAGAGGATGAGCAGCTCTATGCATTGATTCTCCTGACTATCTGTCTCTAGAAGTGGCCTCATAGTTAGTTAGTTAGTTTCATTTATTGTCCACGGTGTGGAAATTTGTTTTTGGTCTCATAAAAACAACAAGCAGGACAACAACAACAACAACAACACTTACACACAGACATCTTCAGGGCAAAAAGCAGGACGGCAGTGGCAGTTACATTACAACACATCAACGGGGCATGGTGTTCAGTGCCCCAATTGCATTAGGAATAAAGGAATTTTTAAAAATGTTACGATTTGCCCTTGGCACTTTGTAATGTCTACCAGAGGGAAGAAGTTCAAACTCCCTATTGAGTGGATGAGAGGGATCGTTTGCTATTTTCCTAAGCACTTCCTCATACATACAACTTAATTGTTTCTCTTGTCCCTATGATTTTTGAGGCAAGGTTGACTATTCTCTGCAGCTTGCTTCTTCCTTTAATGTTTAGATTACCATACCACATTGCCATGTTAAAAGTTAGAATGCCCTCTATCAGGTTCTTATAAACTGTTTCCATAATGTGCTTACTCACTCTAAAGGAGTTGAGCTTGCGCAATAGATGTAGACGTTGGTTACAGGTTTTACAAATATAGTCTGTGTTTTCACTGAAATTTAGGTTACAATCAATATATGTACCTAGATATTTGAACTTGTCTACTACCTCTACAATTTGTCCCCTAATTATAAGGGGCTGCACAGGGTCCTTTTCATGAAAAACAAGTTCCTGTGTTTTTGTTACATTGATCTCTAAGGAACTTTCGTCGCACCACTTCTGGAGAGATGACACATGTGCTCTATATACTTCCTCTTCCTCTCATGTCCCCCTTCTTTAATAAGGCAACCAGGGCCATATCATCCGCATACTTAAACTCAGTGAACTCACAATAAAACCCCATCTATTCTGCTTCAAATTATCTTTTCTACTACACAAAGTGCATGGCCACATGAGGGTGGGAAGGACAATGCTGTTGTATCTTTTCAACCACGGTTCCATATGACCAGAAACCCATTATGTTGCAACCATTTGCCAATAACACTGAACCACTCCACTTGGATCACAATAATAGTTAAACATGGTTTTTGCTCTTCATGGAGACAGGGACTAAAGATGTATTCATGCTAAACACAAAGTCCATGCAAAGACACGAACAGTCACCCGGTGCGAAGGATGCGGTTGAGGCAAATTAGATATTTCAACTTGAGCAAAGAATTTGTATGCGTGTTGATGGACCAGCTGCGTTGCATGCTTACCTCCTATCGATCCAAACTCCATTAAGAAACCTAGACCTAACTAATCATCACTTCAGACTACAAATTCTTGTCATTATGTAGTTATTTCGGCATCCTTTTTTCTCCATTTATTGCAAATAAATATCAATAAAAATAATATGTTGGGTTCATACTGCTGTAGTTAACCAGTCACTATGTGTCTTGCTATTCACAGTCAATACAGCTCAATGAAATTCACAGCACCTCTGGGTGATGTTATGAACTCAGACAGGTCAGTGTTTATATCTGGGACTTCCACAACATGTACAAGGCAGCAATAGTGATTATTTCAGCCATGATTGATGAAACGTTGTCGTTGTCTAGGAGGTTAGGCCCCTCCTCCTCCCGGGGCGTCCAGCCCGGGTGATGTGAATAAACAAATGATCACGTGGCGCGAATACAAATTATCCTATGGTCAAACTTGAGAATTTGCTTCAGGTTTGCTGTGAATGCACCTTAACACCATGATCATCTGTGAGATGGTAAAAAGCTGTTCCATCTCCTGGGCAAAATCCACATTTGTCCCTATGAATCTCAGATGATCTTCTTTTAAGGCCTTCACATACAGCAGGTTTTCCCAGGGAAGATGAGCAGTGTGATGCTAGTACAACACACCCTCCAGTTCCTGTTTTGGAAAATAGGGACCAGCAACCCTGACGGTCAAAGGACAGATCCATGCAACACTGAGGTGACTTGTCAAGCATGAAAGCCCATCAATATCTAAAACATTTAGCTGGTCAAAGTTACTGTGGCTTTCAAACCGCTATTAAATTAAAAATGAGTACCACGCACATGTGTATATTCAACTGACAGTGACACTCTTTGGCCGGCACACTCGTAGTTGGGTCGCAATACGAGAAGCTTCACTACTCACTCGTCTTTCTTCTTGAGTTACTGTTGCTTGGATGCATGCATGATAAAATATGCACACATCAACACAGTGCCCTACGTCCTCATTAACATTCTGCGGTGTCCTTCAGCAGAGTGTTTACCTTAGAAAAGAGTTCAGCTTCAGATTACAGCCGATTATAGTCTAATTATCACCACTGATACCAGATCCCGTTTTTTTTTTTCCAGGTAGAGAGGAGTCGTTGCCAAGGCCGACTCCTCCCCGCACCATCGCAAGATTTAAAGACATTTGAAGAAAAGCAGAACGAATGAAAGAACAACATTTTGAATAGCCGCTTGCTGCAAACATGTTGCCGCAGTGATGCATTTATTGATGTCAGAGGTCTGCTACACAGCAGGCCTTGTTGGAGAACCGCCCGAAAGGAATTTGTAGACAGGTGTTGGTGTTATTGTGATGCGAAGCTCCGACAGCCGCTGGTCCACCTTGGTTTGTGAACACGAGAGTCCGCATGATGAAACCGTGGAGAAGCAGAAAATGAAAATTTCATGGCCCAGTGCGTCCATAGGTCTTCCATTCCGAGTCCCCACCCTCAGAAAAAAAATAATCATGTTCTTGGAGTGGAAAAGGTTTGGTAAAAAAACATTTTCTCACCCTTTTTCTTTGTTCACACACACACACACACACACACACACACACACACACACACGCACACACACACAGTAAAGATCCTTTACAATTTGATGCAAATAAAATGGAACACTTCCCATACTTTTCTCTCCAAATGATTTGTACTTCAATGTCCAATTACACATCTCTCAAGCACTCAAAATGTCTTATAAACAGTTTTAAAATGATTGCTTATTTGTTCTGTATCTAAATAGCTTCGAGTGAGAGCAATTTTGATGCCATTTCATGCTCCAAACAACAATGTTCAGGGTTGAGTGCATGTCACTTGTGTCTTTCTTCTTTTAAATCAACAATTAGTTGTTTAAAGTCATGGTTTGACATCTGACTGGAAAACAGGGCGCATACAAAATAAATACCAGGCTGCTTTTCAAGTCTGAGTGAGGACAGCAGGACAATCACAGTAAACAAAGATGGAGAAAAGGGGACAGAAACAAAGATGGACACTGCATTTAATCTGCTCTCGAAAGCAAATTTTACAATTAGTTGTGTGATTGCTTGATGTGTGCTCTACTGGATCACAGTATCGTGACTCGCAACTCCAATGTTGGTCATTTTTTAAGTCTATTGCCAATGTTTTGTAAAGTCTGCCCATGGTATGTGGATCTGTAGTCTGGTTAAGATTAGAGAACGATTGTGGTCATGGCAAATACAGTATGGATGAGGTATGGTTAGTGTTTTGCAACAAAAAGTTGAAGTTAACGGCGATATACCATGTTATAGTTAATAAAAACAGGATTATTATATTGCAGATCTGCGATTGGAGGGGAACTGATCTTCTGGGTCAAAATCAGTCCTCCCCAATACCCATACACCCCCCTCAACCCCTCCACCTCACCGTCTGCCTTGCTGTATATTTCCAGTAAGTAGTGATCGGCATTTATGTTCAATTATATAAAAATACAAAAAATAAAAATGATCACAAATATACTTTATTACAGTTTTAATGAACTTTAACATCAACAGCCACTTGCAGATCTCTGTAAACTTCAGCTCATAGAATTCATTCTCTTTATTTATATAATAGTACAAGCAGTGAAAGGTCTGAAAGCAGCCATATGGAAGGCTTAGCCATCTACAGGGTCTGAAAAGGACTTTGCTATCGCTTGTGGAAGACAATATAGGTTGAGCCAGCGTATAAAAACAGAACTAAGAAGAGAAGACAAAGGAGACATGTCAACTATGTGAACCGGAGCAAACAGGCTACTGCATAATCCCATCAAGACCTTGTAAATGAGGGAAGAAAAAGAAAATGTCACACAAGCCGTTGCCTTGAATGCCTGCCTTCGTACTTTCCTGAAGCAAACTCTAGCCTCAGTAATCATCCCTTTCCACAGTGGAATCCAGGAAGCTGCAGTGAAGTCAAGCATTTGTCCTTGACTTATCAAGTGAAGCTGACGGATTCCAAGCAATCATTGGTTCCTATTGATCACATTGATCTGACGCTCACCTCACTTACATTCTCTGACCTGTTAGAGTTTTATTCTGAGCTTCCTGTCTGGTTCTATAACTGCTTCCCTGCAAGAGACACTGCAAGCCATCTACTGCCATGGACACTTCACTTCTGGTCACAGTAGAAGCCCGGGATGCCCAGAGTGGAACTATGTGCGACCTCGTCCTTTATGTTGCTATCCTTGTAAAACGAAAAATGCTAACAAGCGGGAAAAAAGGAAGTCGCGAAGGGAGCACTACTGACAACACAAGAGACAACAAAACAAGACAAAAAATGATGAGAGTAAGAGAAACTGAAAGAATACGTCAGTCCCCAAGACCAAATCATTTCAGATCTCCTTGTCGTCTCTTTAAAGCCAGCTAAATTTCTACAGCATCAGGAAGACGGCTACGGCGACCCACTCAGCCTGAAAATGACCAGGCCTGACAGAACCAGTGAAACAAAATAGCAAAGAGTCAATATGTTGCTAAAATACATGAGACTGACATTTAGGCTGGAGAGAAACTCAACAGTGACTTTACTTTCTCTGCCTGCTTCTTAGTTTTCCCCACAGCCCCATTTGAAACAACATCCTTCCTGTGTGTTGAAAATACTTGCTAGATGTTCTAAATAATAAAAGTGTTATAATAGTGTATTTACATTGGGTGAGATGACTGATGGAGCAAACGGGTGCATAAACTGTTTGCAAGTATTTGCAACACTCAGCAGCACCCTGTCATCAAGCCTGTTTAGCCTTTGGGCATGGGATAATTAATGCTGAGCTCCCGATTGCATATTTATTACTGAATATTGACTGATAATGTGAGCCATCTCTAATAAAGATCACATTTATTTGTCACTTGTCTGATCAGACAACTGCATGAGGCATTGCACTTTCCTAAAAATTTTTTTACTTGCAGTTAATGTGTCAATAAACTCCTGAAGACCACAGGAACAGACAATTACTTGACAGTCTCTATTTACATTATGTTACATTAATTTAATATATTTTGGTTTCTCAGCCCAGCTGACGTCAAACCACAACATGGTTGACAACATAGCACACCTCTCATGAAACATTCCAACAAGACAGCAAACGATTTGTAATAAGATACATAACTAGAATGCATTACCGACGGCCGTGTTAAGAAACAGATCTGGTGTGAAGCAACGCAGCCTCTTCATCCCGATGACAAAACGAAGGATCACCTAGCAAAAACTATGCCAAGCGCTGCATCGGCCAATCAAGTTTGTGCAAGCACACATTCTTTGCAGATTCATTTGTGATGTGAGCACCATATGGCTTACCTTGTGATCATCACAGCAACATATAAAATGATGCCATGATAATGTTCCAAAGCAGTAAAATGACTTTTATAATCTTATAAGCAGCTGTGCAGTGTTTTTGCATGAAATAAACCTTCAGACCCACAAGTCTATAGCTTCAACTTTTGGAAGCGCCTTCTATGGAAGACAAGGACTGGACTATCCTGCAGAGTTTGACACGGTCCTTCAGCTGCCGTCCTCCGTCTATCAAACTACAGACTTATCAGCCACCTTGGGGGTGAGTTATGAGTGAGGGTGCGTGTTTGATACATGTACCATTATTGCTTTAAGATTTTAAGTTTCCTGTAGCATTAAATTAAGCACATTTTGATTGAGTTGCTTTGGCGGCACATAATATGAGAAACAGGGACCTTGGCGCGCCTAAGGGTTTTAGCTATGTGATTCCCCTCTGTGAAACTGTTTACCAGGAAGAAATAGCTTGATAGATGGAGGGAAGCAGGGCATTTCTACAAAGGCAACCAACCACTGTATCATTACAACATGAAAGCGAGAGCCTTGTTAAAGGTTGCCGTCTGCCACATGCCCCAGTAGCTTTAATCCCCCATGCTGAGCTAGTAAATTCCCCTTTAATTAGAATGCAAATATCACTAATAAGGTTAATATGCCAAGACTTGTTTTCCTGTGACCAAGGCACAGAATGGGAAGGAAATTAAATGATCCCAAGAAATTGAGCGGAGGTTCACAAACATCACGTACGAGGGAGAAGTGGATGTGTGTTCTCTTGATAGTCTCTCTCAACAATCTTGGCTATTATGTTCCTATTGGAGATTAAAGTGAGAGTAACAAAGATGAAGCGCAAGAATGCTTAAAAGGAGAGAGAGAGAGAGTGGCAATGAGGGGAAAACATCAAGAGAATAAGAAGCAAACAGGAAGCGAAGGGAGAAATTTGAACATCACTCACGATTAGAGGCAATAAAACCAACAGTGGGCCATCAGCAGTAAAATATAGCCCACAGGAAGGTTATGCTCATTTTCTTCAGTGTATGTCTGCATACGTGTGCACATGTGTGTGTGTGTGTGTGTGTGTGTGTGTGTGTGAATGTGTGAGTGGTACTGTTGAATCTTTCTCTCCTGAAAATAAAGCCTCTTCAGGCTTCTGAAGTGTGATGGGATGTCATATTAGGATGTTTTGGGGCAGATGGAGGAGGCCTAGAAGAGGGTGTGTGCAGCGCTGATGGGAGGAGAGAACGTTTTTAAGCGACGCTTTAACACCCATTACAGACTGTTTGATGAAGAAAATATGGATAGCATAAGTATCAGCAGAATGACACCTGTGAAATTAGAGTGGTGACAGGGTAAACACTGACTCAGGGCTCATGTAAGGTTCATCGGGTAATAATTGCAAACAAATCGCTGAAGCAGAGTGCATTAGTTTGTTCCACAAGGTTAGCGTCACCTTCGTGAAACTTTACGGAGGCATCAATGTTTAAAATACGAGTTTTACGCCAAGCGATTACTCCTAAATAAACGAAAAGCTTTGTCAGCCAAATGTTGCACCAATCACAGCACTTGCCAGATTGTTTGCCACTCCTAACCCTTTTGTCTGCTTGACACTTTTCCCAGATTGACGTGCGTGTTGCAAGGTAATATCTTTTAATCGGGGGTTGGCTATATAACGCAGCCAATCTTTTTTTTTTTCTTTTTTTCTTTGATATCCTTGTCATGATTGATAGATATCATCGAAAATTAAAGGCTCAACTTTGAGGTCAGGAAGAGTGATTTGCTGTCAGCGCTTCTTTAATAGTGAGAGGAGAGCCGGCGACCGGTTTCTCTCTCGGGACAGCGAGGGAAATAAGAGGAGGAGGAGACGAGGAAAGGAGGGAGGGATGGCGGAGGATGAGAAAGGTGGAGGAGACCATCTTATGAGGTTATTAGGTTTTAATCAATATGGTATATGGCCAGAAGATGATTGGAAAACAAACCTAATCTGGGAAGCACTACGTCTCTCATTCATCTCCCAGGCTGTCTCTCCAGCGGATCTGCCTGGCTCCTATAACCACCTTTTTTCCATTCAATACACATCACGGCAAATGTTCCTGTACATAGCAACCACTTAAACGAAGCGGACGTACAAACAAGCAACTTTGACATCAGAGAACATTGCAGTTGATGTGAATGTGTGGTTTGTGTAGATTTCTTTTCTTCGTTTTTATCTATGTATAGCATTTTAAATCCTGACAAAATTCAGCTTGTTACTGGAGACATCCAGGGCCAGATTCACAAAGACTTTTGAATAGTTGTAGAACACAACCCTTTTGGTGTACAAAAGGTACAAAAGAGACGCACAAAGCAAAAGTCACTGTTTGTGCGTTTGCTTTAGTCTGGAAGGTGCATGTCTCTCGCAAATAATAGGTGGCGACGCGTTCACAGTATGTGATGAATTCCACGGGATTTACGAAACAATTTGCCATTGTCGAGATCTCTCTGGAAAATTCAAGAACAAACAAAAACTTTACTTGCATTCATGAATAAAAAAAGGGGGCATGAATAAACTCGTCTAGGCAACATTCATATACGAGATATCAGGGATGTTGTTGGGGCTTGAGGAGCATGACATATGGTGACGTTTAGGCTGTTTTGTGAAAGAGGTTGACTGTTAATTTTCAATGACAAATAAAATGAGTGAATCGAACGAAACAAAAAGAGCTTGTACCCATCAAGATCAAGATGTGCCTTTTTTCTTCTACGCCTTCGACTACAGTGCACAGATATGAATTAACCCAGTGTTTTGTTTGTGGCCACTTATGTAGGAAGATTATCTCACGGTGGACATCACACTGCGTTTGAATACAATAATCTATGGAGAAGCTGTGCACATGCAACACAAAAGAATTGAATGCATACATGTTCCAATTGTAAGACTCTTACGTCATCACTCGACATGTGCAAAATGGCTATTGAGTACAAAAAAGGAACCTTGTGTCACACTCTAAAAGAGGGCAACATACGAAGGGAGAGGTGGACAAGGTTTTACAAATGAAGAAGTTGGTTTTATTTTCCTACGTTCAATATGTGCAATTAGTACGATCGGCACAAAACGTCTGCACCGTTCTAAATAACAAAAAGACAGAAAGACTAAAAAAAAGGAGGTCGTCGGCCTTCCATACAAAGGCACTACACAACCCAGCTACACAACCCAGCTCTCAGGTGTGCCGGTGTGTAGCTCTGCTGCTCGCTCCTGATGGGCGGAGCGAAGGACGTATTTAAGGCGACCGGGTGCCCAATCAGCCTAATGATCAGCGAACCGTCAGAACACATCTTTAAAGACACAAGGAACAATGGGCATCAGTACCCAGCAGAAGTATGGCCAAAGGGCCATTACACCTTGGTTATTATAACACATTATATGAGTTCATTCAGACCAATATGTGTGTGTATAAATTATTAGTATCCTTTTATCTGCCACCTGTCCTTGAAAATGCATTCATCAGCTGTTTAAATTCATAGTACATTTGCTGTCCCTTTATCTCACCGGCGTGTTTAAATGTACTGTAGGTTGGCCTGAAATTATTTATTTTTTCTTTGTTTGTTTGCAAATGTTTATTTTGCACTAAAGTTCTTAATGAAATGAGGAAATACTAAGTAGCCTATTAGCCAAGTATTTAATTCACACATAATAAGAATAAGCTTTATCATTTTTTTTCATATAGACTATTTATTGAGTCTCTGGGGACCATCACCTTACCATGGTGGAGAGGTTTGTGTGTCCCTATGACCCTGAGCTGTGTTGTCTGGAGCTGTATGCTCCTGGTAGGGTTTCCCATGGCGAATTGGTCTCAGGTGAAGGGCCAGACTAAGAATGGTTCAAAATACGCCATGAATAATTGAGGAAGAAGAGGAGTGACCCGGCCCGGAGGAAGCCCGGGGCCCCCGTCTGGAGCCAGGCCCAGAGGGAGGGTCTGTCAGCGAGCGCCTGGTGGCCGGGCTTGCCACAGAGCCCGGCCGGGCACAGCCCCGAAGAAGCGACATGGTAACCGCAGCCATCCTGTGGGCTCACCACCCGCGGGAGGAATGGCTGGGGTCGGGTGCACTGCCATAGGGGTGGCAGCGGAGGCCGGGGACCTCGACAGACAAGACCCGGGCAGCAGAAGCTGGCTCTGGGGACATAGAACATCACCTCTCTGTTGGGAAAGGAGCCGGAGCTTGTGCGGGAGGTGGAGCGCTACCAGTTGGATCTTGTGGGGCTAACCTCTACGCACAGCCTCGGCTCTGGAACCGTTCTCCTGGATAGGGGTTGGACTCTATTCTTCTCTGGAGTTGACCAATGTGTGAGGCACCGGGCCGGTGTGGGGTTACTCACAAATCCGCTGTGTTGGAGTTTACCCCAGTGGACGAGAGGGTCGCCTCCCTATGCCTGCGGGTTATGGGGGGAAAAACTCTGATTGTTGTTTGTGCATATGCACCCAACAGCTGTTCGGAGTATTCGGCCTTCTTGGGGATCCTGAATGGAGTCCTGCATGGGGCTCCAGTAGGGGACTCCATAGTTCTGCTGGAGACTTCAACGCGCACATGGGCAACGATAGAGATACCTGGAGCAGCGTGATTGGGAGGAACGGCCTCCCTGATCTAAATTTGAGTGGTCGTTTGTTATTGGACTTCTGTGCTAGTCATGGCCTGTCCATAAGGAACACCATGTTCGGACATAAGGATGCTCATAAGTGTACGTGTTACCAGAGCACCCTAGGCCGAAGGTCGATTTTGTGATCGTTTCATCAGATCTGAAGCTGCATGTTTTGGATACTCGGCCGAAGAGAGGGGCGGAGCTGTCAACTGATCACCACCTGGTGGTGAGTTGGGTCAGTGGGTGGGGGAAACATTTGGACAGACCTGGTAAGCCCAAACGAGTAGTGCAGGTGAACTGGGAACGGCTGGAGGAGCCCCCTGTCTGAGAGATTTTCAACTCACACCTCTGGCAGAGTTTTTCCTGGCATCCCTGTGGAGGTTGGGGGCATCGAACCTGAGTGGGCGATGTTCAAAGCCTCTATTGCCGAAGCTGCAGCAGTGAGCTGTGGGCTAAAGGTCTTAGGTGCATGAAGGGGCGGTAACCCTCGAACACCGTGGTAGACACCGGTGGTCAGGGAAGCTGAAGAAGGAGGTATTCCAGGATATATCATCTCGGAAGACTCCCGAGGGCTGCAGCCTCAGCCGTGAGGGAGGCAAAGCAGCAGATGTGGTAGGAGTTCATAGTAGCCATGGAGAAGGGCTTTCGATCGGCACCAAGGTGCTTCTGGAAAACCTTCCGGCACCGCTGAAGGGGGAAACGGGGAACAATCCAAGCTGTATACAGTGCAGATGGGACACTGTTGACCTCAACTGAGGGGGTAATCAGGCGGTGGAAGGAGCACTTTGAGGAACTCCTGAATCTGACAGATGCTCTAGAGGCGTAGAGGCAGAGTTGGAAGCTGATGGAGGATCATCGTCAATTTCCCTGGAAGTCACTGAGGTAGTCAAACAACTCCTCAGTGGCAAAGCCCCGGGGATTTATGAGATCTGTCCAGAAATGCTGAAGGCTTTGGTGGTGGAGGGGCTATCTTGGATGACACGTCTCTTCAACATTGCGTGGAAGTCAGGGACAGTGCCTAAGGAGTGGCAGACCCGTTTGGTGGTCCCCCTGTTCAAAAAGGGGGACCAGAGAGTGTGGACCAATTACAGGGGTATCACACTACTCAGCCTCCCTGGTAAAGTCTACTCCAAGGTGCTGGAAAGAAGGGTTCGTCCCATAGTCGAACATCTGATTGAAGAGGAACAATGCAGGTTCCGTCCTGGCCGTGGAACAACATCACTTTGTGACAAAAAGAGAGCTGAGTCGGAAGGCAAAGCTCTCGATCTAGCAGTCAATCTTCGTTCCAACCCTTACCTATGGTCATGAGGGATGGGTCAAGCCCGAAAGAACTAATCTTTAGCAATACTCAAAATAAATACAAGGATGGAAACATGAAATCACGTTAAATTTTATTGCAGAACTGAAAGTACCTCGAATTCACTAGTGCGTATTGAACCGTGCATGGCGTACCGTACAGTTCAATATTATATTAAGAACCGTGGTATCCCTAAGGTCTACCCCTTGGGTAAACACTGCAGGGTAGATTCAGTACATGCTGGAGGGACTACATCTCCCATCTGGCCTGGGAGCACGTGGGGTTCCTCTAGTTAGAAGCTGGAGGTAATTGCTTGGGGAAAATGATGTCTGAGCTGCTCTGCTCACCTTTTTGCAACCTTGGCCCTTGATGAATATTCAAACTGGATAATCAAGTGGAAGCATACATCGCTAACTACAGCTTTAAGGATATTTAATTATACCTTCAAAAATAATCATTTTCACTCACACACACACACACACACACACACACACACACACACACACACACACACACAAATGCACACACATGTTACTAATTACTAATAAGCAATTTTACAAAGCTGTGTTGGCGTACAGTACTTGCACACCATTTAACTGGTGTCTAACTACATTGGAAAGCTTATCTTGATTAATATGGTTGAGCTGAAACTTTGACAGCATGGAATGATTGGGTTTTCTTTTGTGAATGTTTTCTGAACAGAAACACAAAACGGAGTTTAAATGACAGCATCATGGGTCTCAGATCTAATTCTCACACACACAAACACACACACACACACACACGCCTGAGTAGACAGAGTCACTCATGCATAAACACAGTGGGCAAGGCTGCGTGTACATTAAATCACTTTCATTCCTGCCATCTTTTCATCAACAGGCCTGTAGATCACACAAGATGTCTTTCTACAGAGCATGAAATGGTATCACATTCTACATGACATTGGGGGGGTTTGTTGAATGCGTAATGCACAGCAAGACATCTGGTGTCTGGTATGTTAAGATATGTTTTTTTTTGTTTTGATATATGCACATATGCACATGGCTGGTACAATACTAATACTTACATTGAAGCAGCTGGGGGTACAGTGCCTTGCCCGAGGGCACCTCAGCAGGTGCCGTCAAGGGAAAAGGAAGCATTCAATACAATTCACCCTGCTATGTTCCCCCCGTACACCAGTGTGTTACATCAGCATGTTCTTGTGCATGGCCGTGGATGTGACAGTGTCTTTTTCCTTACAAACAGCCGCCACCTCACCCCTCGATCTTTCCTCATTGTAACCAGCCCAGAAGAGGGATGCTGCACCAGACCATGACTAAATATTTCAACAGAGCAGATGGCCAGGAATTTGTCAGAGGTCATGACAAAAATGGGAGAAAAAAATCCAGGTCCTGGATTCTAAACTATCAGCAAGTTTATTGTAACATTTTAACCAACAGGGTGATGGCACGTAGCTTTGCAGAATTAAGAGAACACTTTAGGAAGTCTGAGCCCAATAAAGTCCCATTTGTATTTCTTTCAACCAATCACAATGGCACAATGGTCTTGGGCGGTGCTAAGCTTCAAAAGCCGCTGTCGTGCGGTAGCAAAATAGTGTTGGGAGGAAACTTGTTTCGATGGAATGTTGTGCCCCGTCATTAACATTATTAAAAATTGATTCGCCGCTAAAGAAAACTGCATAAAACCATGAAAAACATATATGTCAACTGTGTGACAATAACAAAAGACATAATTTGATGGTCGGTGACCCAGTGGTGAAGTCTGTCTATAGCTCTGGAGGAGCTCACTGGACAAGTTTAAAAACACAGACGATTTGCTAGCTGTCTGTAGCTCTTACAAAAACTAAAATACTAAACCAATATCAGCGAAGCTCGTGTGAAGTGGAACGTTGATCAAGTCAATGTCACTGGTGCATGCCAGCGCCAGAGTTAAGAGATGTACCAAAACAACTCTTACTGATGATGGCCGTGTCAGAACACGGATCAACATCGGGCATAAGTATAAGTTGCTAGCTTTGAGGTTGCTGCTGTTGTTTCCCGATTCAAAGTGAGTTTGAGAACAGAGACACAGAAAGCAGAAGGGGAGGAGTAAAGTCTGACTTCCTTCCTCTGGGCGTTTATCCCAAGCCTTCACTTCCTGTTATCTAGACTAATGTATCCCTGATGCATCTCCTCCCAACAGAGAAGACGATAGATCTGGTCTGGGACCTTGGTCAGTACACTGATGGTGGCATGAAAAGATTAACATCAGTCAAACTTAATTACATCAGTCAGTTTATAAATAGCTAGGGTTGACGACAATACATCCATCCTTAAACTCTTTAGGACGGTTTAGAAACACCATTCAGGTGTGGTGAGAAGATTAATTGAGAAATACTTTACATTTTTCAATTGTGATGCACAAACTATCCACTGTCTGCCTCAAGCTGTTCCTCTCTTTTCCCCCAACCTCTGACACCCACATTGCAACTCACATCGGCACCCATCTACCTCCAAACACTGGTGAAACCACACGCCCCGACATGAGCACTTCGCTCCTCTACTTCAGCTGGCTGGCTGGTACCACCATCGCTGAAATCAAACATGTCGCTGAGTAAAGTCCCAACTCTTCTCTGTTGTGGCGCCTCAGTGGTGGAACAAACTCCCGACCAATGTCAATCACTTGCCATCTTCCGAAAAAGGCTCAAGACACACTTGTTCAGACTTCACCTCGACTCTGCCAAAAAATAGCACTTCTATGTTCTTACCTATAGCACATTGATCATAGCACTGTTGTACTTAAGGTATCCTTGTTGAACAGCTACTACTTTACTCAGTAAACACTTGTTTCTATTTTTTCGCTCTTATCAGCAATGATATGTTGTTTCTTTCTTTTGACAAATGTACTTATTGTAAGTCGCTTTGAACAAAAGTGTCCCTAAAAGTAAATGTAATGCTATCATATCCTGAATATCGTACACAATTTCAGACGCCTGGAGCTGCAGCTCGGAGAGGGGAGAGGGAGAGCAGCCGGTCAGTGTGTGACCTCAAAGTGGAAAAACATATGCAGCTGTACCCCATACACTTGGGCAAGCTAGACACAGGCTAGATGCATTAATTGTTTGTATTATTATGTTTTGCTTTCACATTAGAGAAGAGGTATTTAGATAAAGACTTATGCGTCTGGTGAACGTAACACTTGGGCTGCTGGAGCATTTACTTCCACTAATCCAATTAGAAGCAGGACAGAGATGCTATCATTACCCTCCGGTGTGATCTCGAGTCCAGAACCTGCACAGTGGTGAACTACTGCTCAATGGATGCACTCTAATGAACAGTTGTAACTCCATAAAACCATGTAGTATGGAACGCTCCTTAACCTTGGAAGTAATGATGGTTACTACTGTAGGTGCTTAGCCAACATGCTAATGACTGCATCTTATATCAGAGCAGATGAACACACTGTATCATCTGTTTCTTACACTGGTACACCCACCATGAACAGATTGGACAATCACTATTTGGGAGAAAAAGCTCCATATTATACTGTCAATTTGAACTCTGAATTAAAGTTATCAGTATTTCGACATTGTTCCATTTTGATTTGATGCTTGCCTGTTTTTGCACGTGATCCTAGCCCGCGCACACACACACGCGCACACACACACACGCGCACACACACACACCTGCCTGCATTTTACAGCACTTTATTATGCATTTTAAAAGAAAAACGGTTTCGGAAAAATGAAATATTCATTAAACAACACTGCCTCTTTTACTCGTCTCAAAGCCCTGGATAATGAGTATGTGGAGAGAGAATGACTGTGTTGGGGGGTTAGAGCAGTGACTTAGCACCGAGTTGAAAGCTTTTTTGGTCTTCTCAGTTTTTACAGAGGAAAGCGACAACAAATAATGGTTGTTTACCCAGTTGTGGTCAAAATGACACTGAATTATTTAAAGATGTCCTTCTGATCTCCTCTTTTGAGGTGCTAATGCAATAATACCAAAACTGGATGATTAATTAGACTGCAATTGTAGATCTGTGGATCCTACACCTCATTGTGAGCATCATTAAATCCTGGAAGGATAACTCTTTGATCTGATTGGTCAAACACATGTACATATTCACACAATGGAATTAAAGGTACCATATAATTTACTGCCATAATCCTGCCTTATTGTGCCATGCTGTTTCCTTCTCTCCGTCTCTCCCTCTCTCTCCTACTCTCTCTCATTCAAGTGGACACCCAAGTGATGAAGCTTTCTGTGTTTGGAGGAGGCCCAACTCATTAGGGTGATTGTCTTAGAAGCGCCTTTGACCACAGATCATGAAGTACATAATTGGCCCTAGATTTGCAGTGAAGAGGGAGAATAATGTGTATGTGCTGTGTCTGAGGGAGTATTTTGCTTTGGATAAATGCTTCTTCTTTTTTTGCCCGAATGGCAAAATTATGCTCCCATATTTGTACAGATGATCTTAGATCGTAATTTTGAGGTTATTACAAATAAGTAATGGAGCCGGGTCAGTGATCTTTCATCTGCATTTAGAGTATGAGAAGTTTTACACCAAAGTTGTCAACACTTTAACTTGTGGGGACTATATTATTTAGTATTTTAAGTATGTTACTCAGTGAATACCAAATTCCATCTGAAGGAGGATGGCATTTTAATGACACTTTGAAATGCCGTGTTAGCTTTAGTGGACAAAATGAGTGATGACTGTGCATTACAAGGACAAAAAGGAAATCTGTAGCAAATTGTGAACGCCTTTGTGTATGATGCCAAAATTATTAATGCAGTTGCCTCATTGGCGGAGATAAATATGTAATGCATTAGTGCTAGGCATGGGGTCAATGAATCATAAATAAGACTTTGCAGATCTGTTTGCTATCGCCTCTTTCCCTCTCTTTCTTCATCTTCCCCTTTAAAAAAGTCAGACTGGATAGCTAGGGAGGAAATGGAGGAGGATAAAAGCAGGAACAGTTTATGGGGCTGGATGGAAAGTGATACAGGCAGAAAATAGATGGGTAAGCACAGGAAAAATAGACAGAAAGAGAGAGAGGTGGAGAGGAAGAGTTAATAAAACTGCATTAACGCTAACTTAATGCTGCTTTACACCCAAATGGGCATCTCTGCACCTTGATACATTTATGTTCTAATTAGATGCATCATTGAGGTTGATTGATTGGCCTAATACGGTACGCATGGCACCAATTTAGCAAAGAAACCCATCTGTGACAGCTTTTGTTGGCACTCACTTCCTCTCTCACAATGTTCGAACCTCTGTTTATGTCTGGAGTTCAAAGTCAGTTCTACCCGAGCCAACTTCTGCTGTTTACGAGCGCTGATGAATGAACATAATCAATCACATAAGTATCATGGAAGCACTTGCTCTTTTCTTCCCAGGATGAACAATGCTAAGACTTGTAACTGTAATTAATGGCGACGAGACTATTTATTAGACGAAAAGAGGACACGCGTTGTTCAGTCGCGTATGAAGTCATCTCGCACTCGCCGCCTTTCCGTCGCAAGCTTGACAAACAACAGGCGACAGGAATCAAATGGCAGATGCTCGTGATTAAATGGGAGCATGCCAGTTTCCATCGCAGCAAGAAAAGTCTTCGGAAAATCCACAGATGCACTTTTAGTGTTGAGGCCGATGTATCAATTAACTATAAAGGGCACAGTCACAAATAATCCATAGTTAATTAAAATAAATGGATTTCATTAAATAAATCCTATATATAATAATGTATGAATTGGGCTGTTATGCAAATGGTGAGTTTTCCAGGAAAACAACTCTACAAGAGAGAGCAGTCCATAGACTGGTGTGACCTGAGTTTAGCTCATATTTATTCTCCACCTAAGGCCAAAATAATGGGTAATTCAATGACATCCATCTCAATGGATGTAGCATCGGACTATGGGGTGCAAGAGAATATGCATTTTTTATGTCCACCACATCTGCTCGCCCTCAACACATTCTGTCCAGAAACTCATCATATTGCAGCACATTACAGGAAGGTTGCACACAGCATACTGCAGGCCTCGACAGGAAATCATTAGCATTAGATGCACCACATATCTGGGTTCATGCCAAAGTGACCTTGGCCGGTAGAAATTAATGGGGAGATTGTTTAAATTCATGGAAACAAACACATAACCGAGCATGTGCACACACACACACACACACACACACACACACACACACACACACACACACACACAAAGTGAAATAGCAGCTCTATCTGACCGAGCACAAGTCACCTGTGGAGAATTAACCACTTTGCAGGCGATCAGCGCCCTCATAAAACACAATGAGCATGTGAACTGTAACATCCAACCTTTGCAGAGACAAAGCAGTGAGGACAGCGTTGCGAAGGGCAAATGGGACACAGATTACCTCCAGTGACCAATGAAATGTGGTACAGCGACAGAAGCTTCTCTCCATTGGACACAGTAGCGTCGGAGACTTCAATCCCCTGCTCAGCCAAGATTGACGGCAAACATGAAAATATATTTGCAGTGATTTTGTAGGCAGTAAAAATGCTTTGTGAGAATAAAGCAAAATGCTTGTACAGCAGTTCTTCGGCCGCTAGAATGAAAGACTTGGAGTGGAGTGGACATGTGGTCATGCATGGAGGAGGGCCAATTTTGAGAGACCTAGCCACTGGAGAGTAAATCATTTAACCAGCACAGGCACACATACTCAAACATGTTCATGGAGAGGGAAGGGAATGGGAGTCTGGGAGGGCTGGGTGGAGGAAGACCATAAAACAGTGAGTATACCAGGGGAGTGTTAAAAGGGCTGAAAGAGTAAATAAAAACCCAAAAGCATAAACTCAATATTAAAGGGAGATTTTTTTTATTCATCCATTCATACTTAAATATGAACTTGTGCAGACAGCAGTGCATTTGCATGCACACATGGACCAGAATTCAGGCTTGTTGTTGTGAGACTTGATTTGATTTGATTTATTTATTTTGATCATGTAAATGTTAAAATAAATAATAATAATAATAAATAATAGCAAATAGTACAATATGAAGGAACAATAAGTAAGCAGTAAATAAACAAAATTAAACAATAGATAACCAGAAATAATGAAAGCAAGTCAGAGAAATTGGATTCAATTGAACGAAAATGAGTAGGAAGAAGTATAAACTTAAACTCAACTTAGACTCAAGAATCAAGTCTAAGACGATAAATTGAGTACTGGACTCTAACCTCACTTATTCAAACAAGGGCTGTCTACAAATACTATCAAAACATTTTCAACTTTTAAAATCATTTGATATTCAAATTTATATTAAATTGTGAAAAAAAGCACACCGTGCCTACTTACTACCTTCCTCCATTTGTGCTTTTGAAAACAGAAAACACGTTTAATATTGTGAATTTTACTTGAATGACACTAAAGCCAACAGGAAATAGAAAAGGCAAATGAATGACTTCAGGATATTATTAGGATATGCACACAATCCATCCATCCATCCATCCATTTTCTTCCGCTTTATCCGGGACCGGGTCGCGGGGGCAGCTGCCTGAGCAGGGAAGCCCAGACTTCCCTCTCCCCGGACACTTCCCCCAGCTCCTCCGGGAGGACCCCAAGGCGTTCCCAGGCCAGCCGGGTGACATAGTCACTCCAGTGTGTCCTGGGTCTTCCTCGGGGTCTCCTCCCGGTGGGGCATGCCTGGAACACCTCCCGAGGGAGGCGTCCAGGGGGCATCCGATACAGATGCCCGAGCCACCTCAACTGGCTCCTCTCGATGTGGAGGAGCAGCGCCTCTACTCCGAGCTCCTCCCGTGTGACGGAGCTCCTCACCCTATCTCTAAGGGAGCACCCCGCCACCCTGTGGAGGAAGCTCATTTCGGCCGCTTGTATCCGGGATCTTATTCTTTCGGTCATGACCCAAAGTTCATGACCATAGGTGAGGGTAGGAACGTAGATTGACCGGTAAATTGAGAGCTTCGCCTTTCGGCTCAGCTCTCTCTTTACCACGACGGACCGATACAACGACCGCATTACTGCAGCCGCTGCACCGATCCGCCTGTCAATCTCACGTTCCATCCTTCCCTCACTCATGAACAAGACCCCAAGATACTTAAACTCCTCCACTTGAGGCAGGAACTCCCCCCCGACCTGGAGGGAGCAAGCCACCTTTTTCCGGTCGAGAACCATGGCCTCAGATTTGGAGGTGCTAATCCTCATCCCGGCTGCTTCACACTCGGCTGCAAACCGCCCCAGGGCATGCTGGAGGTCCTGGCTCGAAGGAGCCAACAGGACCACATCGTCTGCAAAAAGCAGGGATGAAATCCAGTGGCTCCCGAACCAGATCCCCTCCGGCCCACGGCTGCGCCTAGAAATCCTGTCCATAAAAATAATGAACAGGACCGGTGACAAAGGGCAGCCCTGCCGGAGTCCAACATGCACCTGAAACAGGTCTGACTTACTGCCGGCAATGCAAACCAAGCTCCTGCTCCGGTCATACAGGGACCGAACAGCCCTTAGCAGAGGGCCCCCGACCCCGTACTCCCGAAGTACCTCCCACAGAATGCCATGAGGAACACGGTCGAATGCCTTCTCCAAGTCCACAAAACACATGTGGACTGGTTGGGCAAACTCCCATGAACCCTCGAGCACCCTGCAGAGGGTATAGAGCTGGTCCAGTGTTCCACGGCCAGGACGAAAACCGCATTGTTCCTCCTGAATCTGAGGTTCGACTATCGGCCAAATTTTCCTCTCCAGTACCCTGGAATAGACTTTCCCGGGGAGGCTGAGAAGTGTGATCCCCCGATAGTTGGAACACACCCTCCGGTCCCCCTTTTTGAATAGAGGGACCACCACCCCGGTCTGCCAGTCCAGAGGCACTGTCCCCGACTGCCACGCGATGTTGCAGAGACGTGTCAGCCACGACAGCCCCACAGCATCCAGAGACTTGAGGTACTCAGGGCGGATCTCATCCACCCCCGGTGCCTTGCCACCGGGGAGCTTCTTAACTACCTCGGTGACTTCAGCCCGGGTAATGGGTGGATGAACCTCCGAGTCTCCAGCCTCTGCTTCCTCAATGGAAGACGTGTCAGTGGGGTTGAGGAGATCCTCGAAGTATTCCTTCCACCGCCCGACGATATCCCCAGTCGAAGTCAGCAGCTCCCCACCTCCACCGTAAACAGTGTTGGTGGAGGGCTGCTTCCCCTTCCTGAGGCGACGGATGGTTTGCCAGAATTTCCTCGAGGCCGACCGATAGTCCTCCTCCATGGCCTCCCCGAACTCTTCCCAGACCCGAACCTTTGCTTCAGCGACTACCCGCGCTGCAGCACGCTTGGCCTGCCGGTACCCGTCAGCTGCCTCGGGAGTCCCCCGAGCCAACCAGGTTCGGTAGGACTCCTTCTTCAGCTTGACAGCATCCCTTACTTCCGGTGTCCACCACCGGGTTCGGGGATTGCCACCACGACAGGCACCGGAGACCTTACGGCCACAGCTTCGAACAGCCGCGTCCACCACGGAAGCAGAGAACAAGGTCCATTCGGACTCAATGTCCCCAGCCTCCCTCGGGATCTGGTCAAAGCTCTCCCGGAGGTGGGAGTTGAAGACCTCCCTGACAGGGGGTTCCACCAGACGTTCCCAGCAGACCCTCACAACACGTTTAGGTCTGCCAAGTCTGTCCAGCTTCCTCCCCTGCCAGCGGATCCAACTCACCACCAGGTGGTGATCAGTTGACAGCTCAGCCCCTCTCTTCACCCGAGTGTCCAAGACATACGGCCGGAGGTCAGATGACACAACCATAAAGTCGATCATTGACCTCCGGCCTAGGGTGTCCTGGTGCCACGTGCACTGATGGACACCCTTATGCTTGAACATGGTGTTCGTTATGGACAAACTGTGACTAGCACAGAAGTCCAATAACAGAACCCCACTCGGGTTCTGATCGGGGAGGCCGTTCCTCCCAATCACGCCCCTCCAGGTAACACTGTCATTGCCCACGTGAGCGTTGAAGTCCCCCAGTAAAACAATGGAGTCCCCGGTTGGAGCACTCTCAAGTACCCCTCCCAAGGACTCCAAGAAGGCCGGGTACTCTGCACTGCCGTTTGGCCCGTAGGCCGAAACAACAGTGAGAGACCTATCCCCGACCCGAAGGCGCAGGGAGACGACCCTCTCGTTCACTGGGGAAAACTCCAACACATGGCGGCTGAGCTGGGGGGCTATAAGCAAGCCCACACCAGCTCGGCGCCTTTCACCGCGGGCAACTCCACACACAATATGGAAGAGAATTTGACATCAACTATAATTCCAAAAAGAGTAAGGTTGTTGTTGTGAGATCTAGAGAGGACAAAAAATCCTCTTTTCCTGCTTTCCAACTCGCAGATGGCCTCTTAGAAATATGCAGGGAATTAAAATATCTAGGACATGTCTTCTCAGATGATCTCATGGATGACGGTGACATTCGTCGTCAATGGTGTAAAATATATGCACAGGCCAACGTGATGTTGAGGAAATTTTCCATGTGTTCCACAGATGTCAAGTGTGCTTTGTTTAGGGCTTATGTCACGCCGCTGTATACAGCTCATCTCTGGTCCTCTTACAGAGTGAGAACTATGCAGAGGCTTAGAATGGCATATAATGATGCCATGAGGTTGTTGCTCCGTGTTCCTAGGTGGCACAGTGCTAGCCAGCTATTTGTGTCCTCTAATGTACCTACATGTCAGGCACTGTTACGAAAGCTAATGTTCAATTTCATGTGTCGATTGGATTTATCAGAAAATAGCATCATTATAGCCTTAACCAACCCTATGATGGGCTATCGGTTCACATCCAGGCTTCGAAAGCATTGGCATGATAGCTTGCACCTATTTTAATACAGTATTTTTGAGTATGTATTTTAATGTGTCATATATGTGTGTGTGTATGTTGGATGTGAGTGGACCATCTGAGTCCATAATAAAGATTTATTATTACTTTTTTCTTGTTAATTTGTGAGTTTTTCACTTTAATCTCAGAATATCCCAAAATAAATGTCTTGCAAATTGTGAGTTTAAGTATGATTTCCCTCCCCCAGCAAAGTCATAATTTATTATGTGTATATATAATAATCCTAATAATGGATGTTAATATGAAAATGATTTCCAACTAAGAAACTTTTTCATGAGCATCAGCAGGTTCAAACATTTGCTAATTAACATTACATATGAAGTCCAGCAGCCGCTTGTGGGGATATCATTAGTTTTGCAGGTAATTGCTTCTAACCAAAGTATTGGACAAACAACAAATTTCCCCTGATGATGGTCACGATAGATGAAAGGTCAAGGGATCACTAAAGTCATTACAATTCATCCCCCTGGGCACCGTGGATGTCCGCGACAAATTTTATAGCATTGAATTAAAAAAAACAAAAAAACCAATGTCAAGCTAATGGTGGTAATACAGAAAAATGTCTCTAGACTATCAGCAAAGTCATTTTGAAGACATCAGGACGTCTGATGTCTATCAATCAAGTTCCCTTTGAAATGTTTGGCTGAAGATGTGAAAACTTTGACCTCGCTCCGGGACTCCTTCAATCTTTTTACAGTCCTCCATCAACCACTTTCGCTGTAAACCATTACAGCTCATCTCATATGCTGCAGCACATCTCATCTCAACCTTCCCTAAATTCTCCCACTCTTCCATCAGTCTCACATTCCATTCCAAACACTGAGGTCAGTCTATGAAACAACGAAGGGCACAGTAGCTCGATGGCCCCGAGATAAGGATTCAAACCTGCACTCATGACCACACACAGCAGCGACTACCCATCACTCCACTTTCCACCTTGCTCCCTCACATCCTGTCCTTCACCCTGATTCGTAGTTTATATCGGCCATCACTCCATGACACACACATAAACACACTAACATCTGTTAAATGGAATTTAACTTTTCAAGTGTTTCCTCTGGTTTCTCAATTCATGCTGCACTTTTTTTTGTAGCACTCTGAAGTATCCATTTGCTTGTTCATACTAGAGGAACATTTATGAATTGCACTTATTGAGGGATGCCATTTTTAAGAAATATGAGGCCATAACAATTACAACCAGCGGAAACGGGAGCGGTGTGCAAAATCGTCAGCGGGCCAAAGCCCTATCTCGATCTAAATGAAATGGTGAGATGGAGTCATTCAGGGATAGTTGCTCACCAAACGAACACATAATTGAATAAACAGTCATTACTTCCGAGACAAAAGCTACATAAAGCTGGCATTCCATGGCAGAGCAGCCATTTGCGAGAATGCATGCGTCCTTAAACAAGCCATAAAGACGCGTGAGGAACACAAGTGTGAGTAACGCACCCGTGACAGCGATGATCTACGTGAGATGTTCGTGAAAGTTATCGCTCAGCGTGATTCCAGAGCTATAAAAAGACAAAAACCAAAGCTAGAAATCTTGGTGTTTGAACAGACTCAAATCTGAGCTTTGGCAGCCACATGGAGCAAATACCTAAATCAGCACTTTATCTGGGTGGACTATTGTAACGCTCTCTTGACGGGTCTTTCCCCAAAAGACCATTTTCTCATTCAGAACGCTGCTGCCAGAATCCTAATATGGAACTGGGCATGTTACTCTGCTTCTTAAATCTTTACGCTGGCTTCCAGTAACTTATTGAATAGATTTTAAAGTGCTGCTGCTCGTTTATAAATCACTCATAATCTTGGGCTAAAATACATTTTTGATCTCCCTTGATTGATTGGTTTCTCTACCACACTTGTATTTCCTTAGTTGTTTTGGGGGAAATGGACAACATATTGTTTGCATTCTAATTACGTCTGGTCTATTATATCTGTATTTTATTTAATTTGTGAATTTTATTTATTTTCTTCAAATCTCACTGCATTCTGTCTTAATGGATTTTATTCTTTTTAGTGCTTATTGTTTTTAAATGCAATTATAATGCTTTTCTTTGACTATGTGAAGGACGTTGCCTCTGTGTTTGAAATGTTCTATATAAATAAAACTGCCTTGCCTCACTGCGTCTTTCTTTTTATTTTTTCATGGCTTGATGATTAAATAAAGCCAAAGGAAACTTTCGCTGCAGTTTCTGCGAGTCAAAGTCAGTAGGCTCAGTGTTTTATAACCCAGGTTTAACTGTGGGAACACCACGTTTCTGCACTGTATTTCCATATTAAAAGGATAATACTGGCATACACTTAAAGCTATTAAAGAGAGATTTCATACAGCTGTCTCGCCTTCCCCAATCACAACAATTAGTCCACACTGAAAAATCTCTAAAGGCACTTCAAACTGTATGATTGAGGATAAACTACAGACAAACGATATGGCACTCCTCATAAGACAATTGGTTATTCAGGGAATTGTCATTATTCTGTGTGCCGCTTTGCTTGTGTCAGTATTTGTATTATGTATGCATTACAACTAATAATAGGCTGTACTCTCACCCAGGATTTAATGGCAAACAGAAGGACAGGAAGATAGAGAACGAGGACAAACTGTTAAATGCAAAGAGGTGTGGAAACCAAACTAGTACAGCAGAAACATAAACTGCATATCTATAGAAGATGCCTGAAATCTTCAGTCTTTGGAGTATGAATCCCAGTATGCTGCACATCACACTTATTACAACAATCCTTTGTGTAAAACGATATTTTACTGTTAAAGATAGAAGATGCCAATAGGCCAAGACTTTAAAGTGTTGCTTTGTTGTGTTGACGAACTGTATTTGAGGGAACAATTCCAAAACTGTGGGCAAAGTATCCCACGAGTACAAACAACTCAACTCTCTTTTCATAGGTTTTCAAAGAAACAACATGATGGATTGCTTGAATATAGACACTTCCTCTTTACGCCAAAATAATATTTACTGGCTGAACATCGTCCCGATGGGCAGCTTCAGTAAACACACCTCAAGTCCAGATGCCATAACAACGGGTCAACTCAAAGGAAACTGGGAGCTGTGTGAACAAAGTTGGAAGTGGTCACAAGCTGCTTGTGAGAATTATTTTAAGCTTCTTGAGTCCTCTGTTCTGTCAGATGGATCTGTAGAGGGAAGCACCGTTGGCACTGTCAAGTATTACAGGATTAACCAGGCTTCATGGACATTACAGTTCCTCATATCCTGTTGAAAACTGATGCGTGCATGGAGGTCATGCTGCAGCAGCTCCTCAGCCAGCATGAGGGGCAGGATAACCGGCGTACAATTAACCATACTGTGTAACAAGCAGTATTCATTGTCTGATGTTTGCACTTCTGCCACAAACACAACTCAATGACACAAATGAGCTGAGGTGACACGGAGCAGACATCTAGCGGCTGTGACTGCACCCACAATCACTCAAAGCCATGCCTTCATTATGAAAAACTTTAATCCGTAATATAATTCAAACAGCTTTACATCTTTCAGCTTTTACGGACAGCAGACTCCTAGTTGAAAGTCCTGTGTTTGTTTGACTCATCGACCCGCCCCGTGTGGACTATCTCACACTACATCAGTTGATTTGCCCTTAATGCCGCAGGTGGATGTGACATCATGAATAGATGAGTGTCTGTGGCAGACACCGAGGACATTTATGATTACATTATATATATAATATATATCCTATATATAAAATGTAATCATAAATTTGCATCAAAGTGGCAGAATGTAGAATCCTCCTGCATATAGCTCTTCCAAAAACATCAATAACGTGATCTCAGAAGCTGGGAAGGATTTAGGATTTAAAGATGTAGCTTTTAAAGTTATAATCAGCATAAGTTGTATTATAGAATTAATATGCTTTATATTTGATTTGTAGTATTTTATAAACTGTTTGAGCAGTTCCATGTGTTGATAATGATATACTTAATTTAGTTATTAAGGGTTTTGTTTGTGTATTGCATTGGCAGATTATTTTGCACACCAGCACACATTTACATGAGGAGGCGAACCATCAAAAAATGAAGGGATATTGTTCGGCTAATTATTAAAAAGCACAACATCAAATACATAATAGATTCGAGGGAGAATAAAAAAATAACTCAGATTTTCCAACTGGATTCCATCATTTTGATCTCTCGAATCTGAAACTAAGTACAAAGTAATATATATATATATATATATATATATATATATATATATATATATATACTCATTCCATCATCTTCCTACTGATTGGAAAGTGAAGCGGTGACTGCCTGCCCGTAGATGATAAGATATTGATCAACGTCACATCTCTGTCGCTCGGACTATTGGACCTGCGATAAAGGTTTGAATAGATAACAGGAAGGGATTATTATGACAGGCGATAACATTTTATTAACAATTAATCTTCGCCTGTGTTGCTACTTTGATGGAAAACTTTACAATGAGAGGCAAAAATTGCAACCGCAACAAAAAAACAGAAGTGTTGAACAGTGAGACGGATGGAGAAAGAGATTTTGTGTGTTGGAACATATAGGCAAGCCTTGGTGTTTAACACCCATGACATAGTACTGGGAGTGTTCCCTCTCTTTGCTGGTGCCCTCCCTCCATTCAGCTTGTTAAAGGCAGCCCCATGTAAGCACCCTGCCAGCCTGTTAGGGGAGGGATAATGAAGTAATCCATAGTCATTACTCAACCATCACCCTTGGTGTGCACAAGCCGCTGTGGACCACTTAGCTGAAGGTGTGTCGGTGTGTGTGGAGGAAGTCAGCCAGCGAAGGCATTAGTAGCGCGGGCGGATGCAGGAGGCAGTTATGGGACACGGGGACGGCTTCCACAGGGTGTGCTCAGAAAAGGGTGAGGGACAGGGAGGCTGGCAGGATGTAGAGGGCCTGTTGTGCTATACTTTAATTACAGCTGAAGGATAATTTGAGCTGTTATTGATTCCGCTCCTATGGCTGGAGAGGAGGATTTCTCTCTGTTATGACCTACTGGCCTTGGAGGGGGGGTGGAGGGGGTGGGCACAGGTGAGGAAGGTGGGAGACGAGGGAGGAAAGTTTAGAAGTACAATGGGAAGAGGCAATGGCAGGCATGCGAGAAGGCTTTATGTCTCCATAAAGTTCAATATTATCACCCTGACCACCCGTCCGGGGACTGAAGCTGTAAATAAGCACGGTGGCACATGCTACATTCCTAAGGATGCTGATTTAAGACTATTTGTTTCGCTCGCCTATTTATTCTGCATGATGGCAAGGCATGCAGGCCGGATACAAGATCAAACACAACAGCATGACTCACAGCCGGACCCAAAGCCAATTCCCAGGTATTAGAGTGCTTTAAGTTTTATGATCCCCTATCACTAAACCTAATATAATTACCGTGCAAGGGCACTCTGTCTTTCAGCTATGGGGGGACGAAATGGGATGCTAGAAGAAAGAGTGTGGATGCGGCGATGGCAGTGGCGGGCGGATGAGTGGCTACTTGGGAAGGAGAGAGGGCACATGACGAGGCGAGAGACGAGTCATTTGGATTTTTTTTTTTTTTTACGCACACCCGAGCTGCTCACCAACACACCAGCATGTACGCGATCCCTGAGCCACACGTTAGTAAGTGGTAGTGCACAGTCATATGGACAGTGACCTTAGCTGTGTTTTGATTAATTGTGTTATTTGTTTTAATTAAGGAGTAACACTGTGTGAAGTGGAATTGACAAGAGTCTAATTAATAGAGATCATTCTGAAGGTCAGTCCTTCGTTTATCTGTAAGGGTGAAAACAGAGTGTGTGTGTGTGCGTGTGTGTGTGTGTGTGTGTGTGTGTGTGTGTGGCTCCTCCTCTATTCATCATCCAGCATGTTGTTGTATGAGACTAGTATGATTAGCTCCTGTCACACTGACCCATAAGTCATTCGCTCCCCGACTCCTCAATCTCTGCTTGCGCTGCCAAAATGCGAAATATGTCACTGTGGTCACAAGTGATATACACAGCTATTATGAATAAAATAACCATCGTTAGGATGTCCAATACTGTATTATCTCCATCCCTGCTGCTCACGCTTGCGATGCAAGCCTCTGCAGCCACAAGGTCGAGCTGTAAGTTCAGAGTTTATGTGTTGTTGTGCTCATATAGGTCGTGCAGCAGTCGGAGCAATAACTCCATTGGGCCGCTTATCCTCGAGTGTCCCTGATCTTGGGGTCTTTGTGGCTTTTGAGCTCGTTTCAGCCGTGTTTGTCTACCTTTGCAGCGCCGAGGCTGACATGTGAGGGACACATAAAAAATGCATGCCGAGGTAGAACCACTGAGACAGACGAGAGCGAGAGAGACAGGAGAGTAATGTCTGGGAGAGTGGCTGGGAGAGAGAGAGACGGAGAGAGAAGGTTAAACTGGCAGCTAAAGGAGTGTTAGAAATGAGAAAATTAGGCAGAAAGTGTGCATCACACACACAGAGAGGATGGGGAGAGAGAATACGCAGCAGGAGGGAATGATACAGCAGTGGCTTAAACAGTTCATGGCTGGACAGGAATCTTCTTTCAAAAAAGGTGAATTAGATCTAATCTGTCCATGAGAAGTTGTGTCAGAGAAGGGGACATTAACAAGGCATGACGAGGCAGAGGAAAGGTCTAGAGACAGGAGGGACAGTGCCATTCACTCTGGATATACCAGCCAACTAACAGGGCTAGATAAAAAAAGACTAATAACTCATCAGAGGGTAGAGGAGGAGAGATGGAAGCAGATGAGAGACGTGGGATGAATAAAGGGGGGGGGGGGGGGGGGAACAACGTCTCTATTGGTTATAACATTGCTGCTCTTGCTTAGCTGTATTAAAATACCATTTCTAATTTAGACTATATCTGCATTATGATCTCAAAGAGAATTTTTGGTAACAAAGGCAGTTTTTTTTTTTTTGTCTTTGAAACGTCTAACTCAATTCCCTGCACCTTCTCTGAAAAGACAGCCATCTGATAATGTTGCATCCCTTTGGGGTAAAATATTGCTAGGCAGTAAAGAAAAGAATGCTGAAAATAATCTCTTAGAAAATCAAAGGAACATAAAGGGAACAAAAAGGAGCCTGTGCTCCAACCCTGCATCTTCACAGGTAGGAAATGATGTGCATTTTTTCGACATTCAAGACGCTCTCTTTCAAAGGAAATGTAATAATTGCATACAGCTTGGCCGCCATGTATTTACGAATGCATACATTCAAAACGGAACCAGAAAGCACATCGAGACCTGGTTCTGTCAGTGTCACCGAGTCAAGTCTCGTATCAAAGGAAACAAGATCTGAGTCATCTGTTCCACGGTGAGTCCTTGTTTTAACTTCAGACAGGGAGTGGTTGTGATGGGTACAACAGCGGTGAGACTGCTCTCTTCAGAGACACTAATCCTCGTGATGGCATTATCATCCACACATCAGCCCCGCTATACACTAGGCAGGCACAAGTGTAGGAAGTGCTGCTCAATGTGACAGCTGGGGTCTTTATGCTTGGGAGGGAGGTAGAGCTCATTACTGGAGATGTTTTTTTTCTGTGTTTTGATGGGTAAATAAAAAAAAAGCTCTGACGATCATTGCATTGTCTCCCACTTAATCTGGATATGCATGAAAAGGATAATATCATCAGCATACCGTCATATCCCACCCCACAAAAGGAAGGGGAAACATCTGATGCCCTTTTTTCAATCGTGATTTGTATATCAATGGGCAGCTGTTAACGTGGGTACTTTGATGTGGCAGTTGCGAGATAAGGATTATAATTAGCCCCTTACTATGAGTATGTGAATGGAGCTGCAGGTAAGGAGGGGCCGATACTGCATCGCGCCTCTCCCCTCACACTCCTTCGCCACCCACTTCAAAAGACTAAGATGAGAAATCAGACGGTGTAAAAGTCAATTGCCGCCAACACAACTAGTAGGGAATGGCTGCGATGTGACTGCGGCACGCTGATTGCGTTTTATCGTCCAAATGCTTCAGTCTTAATGTGTCGCTGTGTCATCAGCTGGCAACTCACCCTTGTGCCACTCGCAGATGCTCCAGGCAAATTCATTGCTCATCAATCCATGGATTTCTATTTGTTTTTTTATTTGGTGAAGGATTCAGGAGAGGTGTTGTTTTTTCCTCCTACATGAGAGTGAGAGGGAAAGACAGCATCCCAGTCTAACCAGACATCATGATAGGAGACTGAGGACAGCTGGATGAATCTTTACTCAGTATATTTTAACATGCTTCACTTCAACTACACCAGTAATCACAGATACACTGTTGTTCTGCATGTAGATGCTATCATTCTAAAGGAATTTGAGCTTAAAATAAATGTATGTAACTAGCATCTTTGTTTGTCAGCTACTGCAAAACGTATCATGTCAGATCTGAAAAATTGGTTTACGTACAATTGTGGGATTCTTTTATGAAATGCAAAGTTAAAGGAACTTTATTTATATCATCCGAGGTGAATCAACTAATGGGACAAAACCTAAAGGCAGGATATTCAGAACATTCAGCAATGAATCACTCAAATCATCGCCTCTGACCGAGCTGCCATCACTGCAGAGTTGAGGAAAAGTGTACGTGGAGCAAAGTCATGTCTGCCCTTTATTAAGGGGCATCCCTCAGAGGCTTGATCAAGCTCATCAGGATTGGCTGAATGGACAGATGCAAATTCTGATGTGAGGACACACGTTTCTGATGGTACTATCTGTGTGGAATAGACGATTGCCAGATTGCACTTTGCAGATGTAATGCCATTTTTCTCAGTTGGTGTGTTCAAGGTTAAATGACTACTGGTATCAAAAGAAGAAAAAGAGGGAGAACTCAATGAATTTGTCAAAATCTAATATCACAATCCTGATATCTTGTCTATTTGTGCGTACATGTTTGTGTGCGCTTTTAGTCTATTCTTGTCTTTCTTGGCAACCGAGTTCAGGTCAGAACAGGGCTCACAGCATGCACTTTGTTCTTGGCTCAATGACAGAGGCCCCATTTGTGGGATGCAAATTAGTAGCATTGTCAGCGCTCCTAATTCAACAAAGCTCCTCTTCCTTCCAAAAAGCGTGGCTTTTCACAAAAATGTTAATAGATGGGTAGCTCTCCATAGATGAAGTGATCCCGTTGCAGATAAGAATGAGTAATGTTTCTAAGAGTAAGTTCCACCCAGTGGGTGCACGTGAACTTGAACTCTCGCTGTAGTGGCAACTCATGAAGTTGTAACTCATTTTGAAAAAAAGCCAGTTGCCAGCCAATGTGAATGGCTCCGATTCATACAATCAATTTGCTTTCTGGCAAAGAGGAAATAAACAACAAAGAAAAGAAAACTTTCTGTTGAGTAATCAAATAACTGACTTAAAAAATAGGAATAATGTACGACGTAATGCGTCCTTTACACAAATAGAATCCTGAACAAGTGCGAGGTATAGCCCAATTTAGGAAACAGTTAACCGCAGCAGGATTCCACAGATCTCAAGTGATTTGTTGCAAAAATAAATAATGGAGACAGCACATCAGTAAGAAATAACCCATACCCATTTGCAAGGCAAATTTAGTCTTTTAGACAAGTAGCAAGATGTACAGTACACAAATGTGATGCTTTTTTGTTCAAAGTGAAAGATGCCACCACCGAAGGCTGCTGTGGGCTTCAAACAAAGAGTTGCTCCAAATGTTGGATGGCGACAAATTTGAGATGTGCCAAAAATGGGATGATGCGTCCCATTTTGGGAGTGTTACAGCACATATTACTGTCATCCTAGTTTAAAGATATTGTTTGCTGTTATTCACTATCCTGACTTTGTACACCCCTTCGCCAGAGTTTATTTAAGTCTTTGCACATCAGTTCTGTCGTTTTGCCTACATGATGATAAAACCATCAATTTAAAGCAACGACGAGGGTGCGATCACTGTTTGGTCCCATTTCAAAGCAGGATTATACAGCAGGGTCAATACAGCTATTCATTATTTGAAGCATGCAGAACTCTTCAAATAATGATCACGACTCCCCAAATGCTAGAGCAAACTATATATGGAAGTACAAATGAGAAATTGAGCATCAGCCCCTCCACTATTATACATACACTGGTGTAAACTCTAATTATTAAGGAAATTGGGTACAAGGAACCATAAAACTTTCATCTCAGTACTACTTTAATCTGGTTATCCAGAGTAGAGTTATGACCGACTCAAACCAAACAAATGTCTCCCCGTCTTCCTCGCACAGCAGGTCCTAATCAAACCTTAACTGTTATGACTGGACTCATGGAAGAGGAACAGGCTTAATGATGACTGGGCCCGTCTGCTATTATTGCCCCAATGGAGAACAAACACTTGGCAGACCCCACAATGACTGGGGCAGATTTTTTTTCCCCTCCCACGTCTGTCTCCACAGAACCACACTTACTCGCCGATGTGACAGGTGTGATATATTGTTTACGGATTGCATGACAGAGCCAGCGATACTGTTAGACAATCAGTCCATTCACTGTGTGTGATGTGTTGCTGCTTCTGTCACGACGGATAGCTTCATGTTTCTTCCCCGTCCAGAAACGCATGTCTGTAGGTTTAGCCAAATTAAAGATGAATAAACAAAAAACATGTGGGCTATTTCTTTACTGTCGTCCAGCTTCATGATTTAGGATGCTCTGACATGCTTATATTAAACTATTGGACGTTGCTTTGAAGGTCAAATTTAGATTATTGAGATTATTTAGAAGAATACAGTGTGATTTCTGCTCATGGTTTACCAAATGAAAACATATTTGTTTATCCCCAACATGTGCAGTCAGCCTTATGAACAAACTTAAAAAAAATGATCTTGATTGACTGTTTAATACTCTGTGAATGATTAGACTGTTCATCACGCGGCATGGCTCTATTGTGATGCAGGCTTCCTTGGCAAACAACATGTTCAAGTGCCTATCATTTCCCCCGTGTTGCTCAGACAGATGTGTATTGTAGGAATCAATTTACATGTGGATATAATTCATTGTGTCAAAAATGAATCAGATGTGTGCAGATGTGGGAATGCCAAAACTCATTGCGATGGATTTTCCAAATGATGATTATTTTGTTCTAACTGGATGTCAATGCATGCATCGGAGCGTCGTCAACGAGTCTCTCTGCACCTTCGCGTGCGTTTTGATCAATGTCACAGATCGCTTCACAAGGGTTACCAAGCGGTGGCGAGGTTGTTTCCTTAATATGCACAGACGAGAGCGAGTCTCACAGAGAATCAGCCAGCCAGTTACTCTCTGCTATTTCTCACTTCAGGGAGAGCGATAGGATGACATGACTAAAACCCAGCCTTGCTCCCCGAAGGCGGCACATGTCAGCCACCTTCTGGGCCCTTGTCAGGAGCCAAAAGGTTTTAATGGAACTGTGTTTTGGGATTTGCACGTCGTCCGTGTTCGAGAGACGGGGAGTGTCGGGGGGGGGAGAGAGAGGGGAGAGACCTCTTTGAGTGGAAAGCAGCTGAAAGGAGACAATGTGTCCGTCAAGAGAATACCTGCTTCGGTGCTGTTATCCTTTCTCACCGACACACAGATCCAAACTCGCATTGTCAGCTTCCCCCCCATCGATGTTCTCTGTGAGCGTCGGAGCCAGAGATAGGCTGGGGTGGTGGCCGATTAAACCGCCGGTTGCCTATTTGCTTCACATCCTCATTTAGCCAGAATGAACACCTGCTATGATTGGGATACCATTCAGTTTTCCATGCTGAGCCCCTGTGCTTCTCCTGCTCGTGTGCCAAAGTTTGATTGGGTGTTTTTCCATATTGAATGTGCCCTCAGATGTGGTGTTCATCGAAAAAAAATATTTCACTGGAATCAAATGAACTGGTTGTTAACCATTTAAATTTGCATCAAAGAAACATTTCTTAAACATGTTAAGATTTGGAAGTGAAGATTTCAGAGTTTTGTGTAAAAATGCAGCCAGTTTTCCATCTGTTTATATTGTCTTAATAGGATTTACTAATGTCTGTCCCGCCTGCCCCGCTGACACTTGTGTCATTAAATCTGAATGATGGAATTTATGCAAACTCCCTACTGCAAAACAGCTGTGTGGCCCATTTGGCACATTGTGGTTATGAAGTCTGATTTTCCTTTACTTTTAAGATTTAAGTATAACACATACTGATTGTTAGCAATAAACAACAAATCAACATATTTTGAAGAAAATCAAACACCAAAGTTCTCCTGCTGGCATTTATTGTTAAGACTCCCCCAATGATTTCACATTTGAGATTTTAACATTTCTTGAGGCTATAAACCATGAAGGCTTTATAAACCCCCAGTTCTTTGTTGGAAGCCCAAGGATAAACAGGAGAACTCTTCAGTTCACAAATATAGAATTTATTCTGGTCACAGGTAAAGTATGGCGGGCCTGGGCTCAGAATGGCAGAGCTCCCGCAGGATCTCAGTCAGAACGAGCCCCGTTTCCGGATGCTGGACACATTTATCTTCTTGGGCTGGGACTGTCCCATAGTCAATTATCTCTGACGTGAACTTCTAGGATGTAATATGAAACATGTGTGAGTGTTGTCCATCAGGTGTGTATCTATTCTAGCAAACCTAGCTGTTAGAACAAAGAGGGCCTTGAAGATTCTATGGGTTCCTGCTTATCAGGTTAACTGTCACACTGATTTAATGAGCATCACCAGTGATATAAATGAGTTCAGTTCACCAATACATGAATGCATCATTAATTATAGTTATTATGAACTTAAAATAATAACTTAAATGATCATGACAGATTCGTTCATACAATCTTGACAGGATTGAGAAATACATGGCATAAAAAAATAAATAAAAAGAGTTGACTGTATGACCCCATTGCGACTTTCTTCTGAAGCATTACAGTGTGTTGCAAAGTTTACACATGAGGAGAGTCCCGCGTTGGCCGTCACTTCTGACCAGGATGACTATCACTGCAGACAGAGCCTGTGGGTTGCATTGTTAACTGAAAGCAACTCGACATGATTACTACTGAGTATTGTTGGAATTCCCAGGGGACATGCCTACAGCGCTCCATCCGTGAGTATGACACCTTATGTGGATATGAAGTATTTACTGCTATGGACTTTTATTTCGGAATTAGGGGCACAAGTTACAATTATTTTTGCCGTTCATTGCTCATACTCATTTCATGTTTGATTAAATGACTGGAATGATATAAAGTTATAGAAATATTTGATTTACTTTCTTAATGATCAACTAGTTTCAGCCCTATTTGTGTATTTGACACTGAACATATGTTTATGTATCCCCAATGCCAGCAATGTCTTTTATTGCAAATGTAGAAGTACATATCAGGACAGCGTTTGGCTGCTTTTCAACAGATATGCAAGTCAGATACAACCATGCAGGAACCAGTGGGGCTCATTTTGATTCCCACAGAATCCGAAGTATATCATTGTTTACTCTGCTCCTCTAGTGGAAAGGGTTCACTTCCTCTGCAGACACAGGACCGTAATGCTGAGCATCATTGTTGTACTATAGTTTCAACAATGTGGATCTGCATTCCATGAGGTAAACAAGGCAACAAGACTATTCCGTGCATTGGAAAACAATTCCCCTGTGTTTACTACATGGGCTACGGCAGAAAATGCCTAATGCCTAATTGAAGCTATAGGATTTGGCAGGCCGTAAATGGCTCTAATTAATCGCTTTTATTGTTCAATTATTCATGAGTCATTTTTGAATGCCACAAATAAAAACGGTGCCATCATGATGATAGAGGCACTCACAGGGGTATGTGATTTGTTATAATTTAACCTCTTTTAGAAATTACCAGCATTTCACAATAATTAACAGTATTATTTTACAGTAACTTGTAATTTAGTTCCCCTGTAATATCCCAATGAATACCTGTAAAAACTACAGTATCTTTGGATTTTACAGCATCTAACTCTAATTTTACAGTAAAATCCTGCAAAAAAAAAACCTTTTATATCACAACAAGGTCTGTAATATCACAGCAACACAGTAAAAAAATGCAAGGATTTCACAGCATTCAACAGTATTATTACAGTGAAATACTGTATTGAAATACACCCTGGGAAGTCACATGACATAACCGAACTTGGTTTGAACTGAAGGCGCGGCGGTTTCCCTCTTCTCATCCCGGCTGAATGGAGAAGGTGAGCAGCATGCATAACTCTGTTTGCAGCACTTACACCCATGTTATTTAATATGATGATAATATTTACTTTCACATGAACGTTATTCGCATGACACAGTTCATATTCACCAATCCAACTTGCACACAAGACAAAAAGCAAGAAAATTAAAATGTGGTAATGCAGCCTCTTGGACCCACTGACAGGGCTTTTAATTTTGCAGCCATAGTCAAAGATGAACCAATATTAAATTAAAAGGCCACCATCAAGTCAACCCAGTAAATATTGCCATCTCCTTACAGTGAATCAGGAGTGCACAGACTTAATGCACCAAGCCTCCCTCAAAATCAGAGACGCTTACCCAACCTAATGTCATAATCCCTTCTACTTCATCAGAGCTGCAGAACTACCGCCATGACAGCTCTGCTCGCTTAACCCGTGGAGAGAACGCTCAACCATCCAGCCTCATCAAGTCTATTTATCAGAATGATCTCTTTATAGTCAGCTTTCCCCATCCCGTCGCCCTACTTAAAGCCATGTCATGTTAGCGCTCGTACATCGTCTCCCTCATTCACGTCGCAACATCGCTGTGCTTATTCTCTCATTATAGAGGGCCGGGCATCAATTCCGTCTTCACTGGGATTGATGTAACTGGATACTTTGTCAACATGTGTGAACATCTCCATTGGAGAAGCTTCACTGCCGTTATGTAAGCCCTCATATATCAAGCAGTACTTAAACACTACTCCAAAATGGGGTTACAATTATTTTTGATTTTTTTTTCTCTCCTTACTGCCTTTCTGTCAAAACACTTTTTTAAAAGCACTCTTCAATAATTTAGGCTCATTTAATGATGGTGGATTGTCACTCAAGCAGTTTGACTAAATGTTTCTCAATTCTCGGTTGGATTAGAGTGAGACTCTCAATCCATTTGCAGCCTTGTGATTTGCTTTGCTCTGTCCCTTCACAATACCCACTCCCCCTTTCCTCTCCTATTAGTCCCAGACTTTCCTAAATGTGTTCCCACAATCCTGTTTTACCCAATCCGCATAATTACCCTCCCAAAAGACTCAAGTCCTCGGTCGAACCATGGTCTTTTCCTCTCGCTTGTTAAACATGCAAGGCAGGGGCAAGGGAAGACCCAGAAAAGGCTCTGTCCCACATAAATAATCTGTGCTGCTGTTCATATTTACTTATGGTAGAACATTGAATAACAATCAAATATATCTAAGGGCATTTGATATTCCATTTGTTTTCTATCATGGCACTTTTTTTTTTTTTTACACAATAATGCTTCATATTACTCTTTAACAAGCCTTAGAGAGAGGCATACACTATTATAGGATTCTGGTATTTGTTTCAATTTAAATAAAAAAGGGCTTTAAGAAATGTTTAATTTTTAGAATTTCCATATAATTATAGTTGTCTTTAGGTAACTGAAAAAAAAGGTCACTGGACATCAAGGTAAAAGGTGACCATATACATGCAGGAGAGGGCCGATCATTTTATACTCGATGGGTGTTTGTAACTCCAGGGCAAATTTCATATAAGCCATTACATAATGTACTTATCATAAAAGTACCATTGCATATTATTATTATTATCAGAAACTGGAAATATCAAGGCAATTTTCTAAATAGCGATGGGATAATGACAAGTCACAAGAGAGCCTCTAAAGATAAAATAATCTTTTGTCCATGCTTGACATTTCGGCTTTGAGTACTTAATGCATTTTCTTTCCAAAATCAGCTGCTTTTTTTGGACCAACTCCAGCACAACTGGATTTGCACTTGAATTGCACAAATTACTGAAATCCTTCCAATCAGGCAGATTTGCAGCGTTTGAACCGACTCTGAAAAAACCTCCCCTCAGCATGTTTGCCTCATTTAAATTAAACTGCTGCTGTTGCTGTTGTCCAGTCAGGTTCCAGCACATTGTATCCCACAGCTGTGTTTCTGCTTACCATAGTGTTAATAATGAAATGACTTTCTTTTTGTGGCATTTAGTGAGGACACTCAATGAATCAGAATAACCTGCATTAGAGAAGCACTACAGCAATGTAGCCTTGCACTTCCATAAAGGTTTGTCAGAAACATAAAAGATTGGTCAAAATCGAAGGAGCAGAGGCGGAGACATCCTGGAGACATCCTGGATGGTGAAAGAATAGTTTGTTTTCTAAAATAAAGAAGATCATACAGTACAAGATAATTTATTAAACATTGCTGCCCAAATAATATGATGCCTTTTCTCAGTGGCCGTCGCTACGGTTGGAGAGGGGTCACCATCCCCTGCACCTGCTCAGGCTAATCAGCCACTGTGAGACCGAAGGGTGAGAGGGCCGAGTGCAGAGAGCATGCACATATGCACCAACCTGAACTCCCACTTCACCTTTCCATCCCGTTCATTCCCTTACCCCTCACTCTCTCCCCCACCGCAGCACTCTCTCACCCGCCCTCTCCCTGCTGATATGCTGGCGTTTTTCTGCAGATGACTGGCTTCGCTGCTGCAGCTGCCCCGGAGTGCCAAAGCCATCACCAGAAATTCAGATGACTCTGCCCCATGATGCACCACACTGAGCTGCTTCTGTTGCAGTTCCTCAACTTTCTAGTCTCTTTTTAATTGAAATTTAAATACCATTTTTTGTCTGAAGTTTTGTTTCACTCACATTCCGTTTGGTCTGCTATTCCCCTCTTTGCACAAACAGCTGGAAAACGCACATGCAGATTTGATTTAACAGGAGTATTCAGATATTTTACATAAGTGCAGTAAGTAAGTACAACAATGTGAAAAATACTCCAAAAATATGACCAGAAAAGTGTACTTAAATTCCTACTTTTGCAGAAAAATGCCCTTTGTGATGGGCATATATACATCAGGTTGATATTTATTTTTTATTACATATCACATTAATAGATCTGTCATACTTATGCAGTGCATATGTAACAAGACAGTCAAGAGAAGTTACCAGTGGTCCCTAAACTTAGGGCTTAGACAATTTCGAAGGGTCGTGAGATAAATATGATGAGTTGTGGGATGATTAATGGAGTTTTGACTTTTCAATAATTATTATGCTGGGTTTTTTGCGCAATGTGGGTTATTATTTCCTCATTAGATCGAAAACCACTGGTATAATCTTTAATGCATTATATGTCAATATATATCAGCCCATCATGTGTTTTTAATGATAAATGTCAATGTAACTGACAACTAGTAACTGTCTGATAAATGTGGTGAGGTACAAAGCAAGATAGTTATAGAACATAAAGAAGTAAATGTCTATAATTACTCTCCGTGGCTGGGTTTGAATCTTCCTCTTTCTGGCCCAGCTTCTTCCACAACAATTTAAAAGAGATCTAAGAGGCAGAAAACTTTAGTGGGTGCATGAACTTGCTGCTTGATTAACCAGGTTTAAGATATTGGAAAGCTGTCATGGGAACCTGCCCTCTTTCCTGAGATTTCACTACCTTTCCTCAATCCTAAAGCACGGGCATGAATTATGTAGATAAGCACCAGAATTCTACAGATTATGCATTGCAACCCTCTGCCTGAGAAAGGAACCTTAGACTTTCCCTAATTCCACTTTACAAAAAAACTTTGCCATTACTCTTGAAAAACAATGGTAGACACAGAATTCAGGTTTATAGCAGAAACCCAAACCTTACCTGTGTCCATCCATTAAGTCAGACAAAAGGTGGTTTTCTCCAGCTATGTTAAATCAATTCAAAATGTAGACAGCACAGACCTCAGTAAAATCAACATTGTAGAGGGTAAAGTTTCCATGCTCCATCTCCGACATAGCCTCCAGTAATTGTCCGGGGAGATGTCTGAACATTTCCAAAAGGTTGTAATTATTGACATTTGTTGAATATTGACTCCAGATTGACATTGGGATAACAAATCACTACCAGCTTCAGAGTTTGCAACTTTATATGGATCGGCGTATGTGAACAAACGGCACGAAAACAAACAGACCATTTGTCCAAATTAGACGTGCTTTGATCTTAGCATTTTGTAGCATTTTGAATGAAAACTGGTAGCGGGCACCGCTGGTGCATCCTGTCAGCGCTACTCAACATCAAATGGACTATGAGGACAGAAAGCTTTGTTTTTGCTGATTCTGACAACCACACAACACAAGCCAAGAACATTAGAAATTAAATTGATATCATTATTCTCCCTGCAACTGAAATATCCACCTGAGCAGCCCACATTAGCATGCGAGTTGGTTTCACCCAGTGTTCCCATTGAACCTGAACACATGGCTCATGAAAGGCAGCCATGGCAGCGCACAAGCCTTTTTTGGAACCTTGCTCTTGCTTTTTTTTTTCTTTTTTTTTCTCTTAAATCACACACTTTGCTGTAGGGAACGTTCGGCACCCTATAGCGGGCTTCGTTCATGCTCTGAGAGACTGCCTTGGAGCCATCCATGCCTGGTTTGAGCAGGTCTTGAGAACGGTAGCATGACTTCAATAAAGAAACATCACACACTGTGAGATGAACTGGTGATGCAGCAGATGCACTGATGGAAGATATCTCCACCAAAAATAGAGTGGCAGTGAATTATTAAAAGGGAAACAGTCGGTTTGTGAATGAAAAGTGTAATGAAAAAAAATGAAAATCTCCAACATACCTTTCACAACAGACTACTTGAGGGCTTTAAAAGCCAATATCCTGCAGGGATAGACAGGTTCACTGTGAAATAAAAGGGCTGTTAAACCAGTCTGAAAATTCTTGCCCACTAGGCAACATTACTGTTATATCCCATGGAAACGAAATGTGGCTCTCTTCACAATGGGTGCAAAAAGTAATGGAAAAGGAGTGATGTGCATGACATTCAGTATTTGTGCCCAATGCCACCGAATTAGAGGATAAATTACTGTGACTCATGATTTTCCATTTTTATGTCATTATTTCATTTTGGCTCAAAGGGGATAGACATGTATAAAAGTTGAAGAAAAAAAACCTGGAGGTCCTTTGGTGCCATTACTTTCCTTTGTTATAAAGTGCTGCAGGAATGAGTCCTAAAACCCCAAAATGAGTTGGCACTTTTGCATTTCCGGTTCTCTCGTCTAAAAGCTGTTCTTTTTTTTAATGGGTTTTTGGTAAGATGCCTGAAAAAATATGTATAATAAACTTGTGTTTGCCACAGAGCAAATGTTTTGCAATAATACAAAATACAATGGAAAATCCCAATATCCCAGGTATGTAGTATTGACAGTAAACAACGACGAGTAATTTAGCACTGTAAATCCCATAAGCCGTTGGGTAGCACTTAGAAAGTAGGCTACAAGTCTCGGGGTTCTAAAGGGAGTAAGAGTCCATGGCTGAAACTAAAAGGTATAGAATCCTGACCTGGACTAAAGGACAGACCGGCTGATGGCTTTCTCAAATCTGTGGTACTGCCGAGTTGGTTCCCTGGTTCCTTTCAGGGATCCCAGTATGGCAACCCTGTGAAGTTCACGTCCAACCTCTCATTGGGACACTGTTTTTACCTGACAACTCACATAATTCATTGCAATTGAACTATTCCAAAGTTTTAGCAATCAAACGCCACCTAGAAACCCTGCTGAATAGTGATGCCATTAAGAATTGGCATTCTTAATGGTCTAACGACGACAGTCATAAAAAGTCCATGAATCAAACAGCTGGCATCAGTCATGCTAGATGACATTTTGAGTCAGATGGAGGATAAAAGGAAGGAGGATATAAGGGAAAGAGGGGGGGGATTGAAAGACACTGATCAGTGTGTTGCAGCACATCACTAATCACCGACCAGAGCACAGTGTTTGTCACATCTCCGAGAATGTCTGAGAATAGATTTAACTAAATTGATTTGATGGTATATAAAATGAATGACCATATAAGGGTGCGTTTATTGAATGCTTGCTGTAAAATATCCCAGTGACTGAAACAACATCACCTATGTTTGTAGGGTTTTTTTTTTTTCCGTAACAGCAAAGATTGGCTCTCTGAATGTCATTGTAAAATGCCACCCAGTCAATGAAAGAGCATAGAACACTGACATTGGTCCATGGATAACTATTGGATCATTGCATGTAGCCTGAATGTGAGATAGATAGAATTTTCATTTGACTTCTTTTAAATTATTTTCTGATTCGGGGAAAATATAGATTGAGGGAAAATGTCAGACTTTTTTCCGATATCTGACCAAGGAGCTGCCCAAGCTGCAGTGTATCCTCAAATGACTCTGCGGTGCTGTGGATTATTACAGGGGCAGGGGGGGGGGATCCAAATGGAGTCATGATAGGAATTATTGTCGTGATATTACACAATATAGGAGGGAACCCTGAACTTAGGTGTGCCTTGAGGGGTTGACATTTATAAACTGTCTTGAGGGAGGACCCATTGCCTCTCGCAGTGGGAGCCTTGAAGACATCCTTGGCTGCTTTAACGATCCTTATTCATCTCTACCTCACTCGCCATGTCACAGACACATACACAACACACTCCCTTCCGCCACAGACACACAGGTACGCTCATTTTAAATTATCAGCGATGCATTCTAATCTCACTGTACTTTCTGTACATAGCGCAGCACATAAATTATAGAACAACAAGTTTCGTGCAAGTTGTAAATGGTGAGAATGAGTATTCTATCCCATTCTGCTATCCAGTCTCTCACACTCGCCGCCTATTTTGCCTTCAAGTTAAGTGGGATACAAGTTGTCCTCTTCTAGCGTTGAGTGCAGGAAGATAAGTGGAGATGTGCAGCACTTTATTTCCATGTCAGGGTCCTCCTTTTCTATTTGATTGGCCTTTCATCATGCAGCGTGTGGCGCAGACAATGAGGCAACAGGAAGTGGAAGAATGGAATTCATTGGGAAGGAGATGAGAGATGGGGTGAGACTTGAGTGCTGATGACCTTTGATGAGGTTTCTCACGAGATACAAGAGGATGACTCAAACCCAAACCTTTCTCCATATTCATACGTAGCATTCTTGGCACACTCAGACTTCGTATTTATTCATGCATAACAAAACAATCAGACTGAGAGTCCAAAGTGCCAACACCCTCACGTGCAGGAGGAGAGAAGACAGAAAGAGCTGCAAAACAAACTGCCATTCTGTCATCCATTTGCCCTCATTTGTTTCCTGAATGAGCCAAATCAGAAAACTCTTCGTGTGGAAAAATGTTCTCTTCATTTATTCTACCTTGTCACTATTTTGAGTAAAAAAAAAAAAAATCCTAATTTTCACGTAATCTACTTTAATACCCACCATGGCAGAAAAATGGCAATGTTACAAGCTGAGCTTCTCCTACGTGCGTCCATGTGTCCAACTTTCTTTGTCAACAATGTGAGGAGAAAAATCAAAATGCAGAAAGTTGGGGGAGTGGGGGTGGCAGCTTATTATAACTCCCACTGGAGGATGTTCAAAAGAGCTGTGCTCTGACACCCGATGTGCTGGGTTTGTTGCTCTCTGTTTTAATCTAGCCTACAGATATATGTTTATCAAAGTGAATTTTCAGTGTCTGCTTATGGCTTTCAAATCTCCCAAAATTCAAAGGAGCAGGCCAGAACATGAAATGATGAGCACCATCGCCAGCTCAAACTCACCGCGACGCAGCATCACAGCGCATAAGCAACTCACTAAAGAAATGTGATGACTCCGTGTCTGTATATTGATATGAAGCAGATGCCCAAGAGCTTGTGTGGGAAGGAGAACACTGCATTCAATGCGGGCAAAATGCTTTCTTGTGTCACTGCAATACATTCGACATCGCACATCTGCTGATGTTGCACACAACAGGTGTTGGTGTTTCCTGCATGCAGATGGTGGAGGCTTTAAACAATACATTACAATAAGGTCATGGCTTTGTTGTCGTATCAAGATATACACAATCAATTTAAAGTGGCAATAATTGATTTTTTTGTCCAGTTGGGGGCAGTAGAATGACCTCAGAGCAAAACATGCAACTTTATAAAGTTGTTAGGAAACGTGTTAGCAAAGGCAAACCGTGCAAAGCGACATCACTGTTTTTTTTACTTCTTTTTGAGTTGTGTTCCCAAAATAAATTAAAACCTAATTCCAATATCCAATCACATTTTAGCTCTGTTTTAGTCTTTCTTTTTTTCTCCGTCTGCTTTTTGGTGTGGGGCAGGTATATGCAGTAGGGCTATCAGTGCGTTTTTGTTTAAAACATAATTCCCTGTCACTAAAGTAACATCTTTCATTATATCAAGTGTGTTTTCACACTTGGTCCCTTTGAGGCCTCCAATCGAACTCAGATTGCTTATTCTGCATTTTTTTGCACAAATGTGAACACCCCTCTGAAAGGAACCATTCTTAGACCTCCTCAGGAGGTGGTCTGAGTAGTGAGTTTGCCCTCTGCCGTTGTATTTCCTTTCAGGCTTTCCATTAGGGATGCTCCGTTTGATCAACTGCCGATGACTCGGTCGATAAAAAATACGCAATAACATCATTACCGCGTTTTGATCGTCAATCACATTGTGAACAACAAATCTGTGTAAAAGAACAATTATCATGATGTGTTCAAATGTTAATACAAATATATTGATTTGCACAGCTTCACGTTTTTCCAATTTGCAATCTGCACCCGAGCCACCGTTGTCCTTCATAATTTACACTTAAAATAAAGATCAAAAGCCCTGACCTAAACTAATATTAATATTCCTGATTGTTTGCTGTGGAAGTTATTGTTGGAATGTTTGGGGAGGCCTCAGGGTGACGAAGGAAGCGGTGGAGGGTGACAGCCGCACTGCTTTGCTGCTTCTGTGATCCTGATCTGGATCAGAAGAACAGAGTATGAAGTATGAAGACGGAGCTTTGGCGCTTTTCATGGACAGCGACTTGAAGATGATCATGTGTAAGGACCTTGGGAGTGGAAGTAAGGTGGGCTTTTATTTTCAAGTTTCAAACTTTTCTCCTGTGCATCTATGTGTTGTGTTTATGTGCAACTAGACCGTGTTTTGGTAACATTGGTACTCGTCATGGCATTTTGGTGACACTTTTATGTGACTTAACATTTGCAATACAGTTTCTCATACTTCCTTTAAATAGGTTTCTTCTTGTTTCTGTTGAGATTTATTCGCAAAAGGTTTTATTTTACAACTTGGCACAAATAATTACCCAAATCTGTTCAGTGGTTGAACGTTATCACAGTATATAGTGCACGCTATTTGTGGAGTTCCCAGGTGGTTCCCTGCTTCGTTTGATTAATTATAATTTCTTGATTTTGTACTTATGATCCTTAATGAGATGCATGTCTCTTCTGAAATTTGGAGTTCAAAAGAGACGAGGCAAACATTAGGTTGAAAGTATGCAAAAGTATTATGCTTCTTCAGGACCTGTCCTTGACACACAGGCTGTTTCTTATCAACAGTGTGCATTGAGAGGAAAAGCAAACATAAAATATGCATTGATTTGTGATTGGCCTTTAAATGCATGCAGCTGTTAGACTTCCACCACTGTAAGCTTACCTGTAAGCTATGTCTATTTTTTTATGCATGTGTAGTCTTTGCTTTGAATAATATTTTTTCAAGATGATTAGGCAATATTATGGCAGCATAATGCCTAAACATTAAGAGCAACATTAGGATAAAACAACAAAATAAGAAGACATAAGATGAATCAACATTACCCAAATTGATTAAAGTATTCATTCATGGTTAAGTTGCATTTTGTTTTAGTTGTTTTTTTGGATTCAGTTTGATGATGATTGGTGATTAGTTGATCAGCGTCTGTAGCTGGTATTATTCGTCTGTCATGCAGACTCCCATAAAGGCAAAATGTTCCAATAAAAGCTGTATCTTATCATCAGAAAACATAAATTATCAAATTACAAAGTGCTCGATTGAATCAGATATAATTTTGCAATTAAGCGTAGCACAGTGTGCATTACATGAAGAGAAAAATAAGTAATTTTTAATATAGATTTGACATTTCCGAATGTCATTTTCCCACAACATTGGATATGTGGTTAGGTTTCTTTTACCTCAGGCCAGGTTGACTGGTTTCTCTGAGGTTTTCCAGACCCACTTTTCTTCAGAGCACAACATGTCACAGCGAACACGTTGGCGTCAACACGTCAATACTGTTGTTAATAATTTACCACTCACGGCAGATAGACAGCGCGAGAAAGCCGCTAGGAAATGTGTTTTTAAATATTTCAGTCTTTTCTACAGTCAAGTCAACTGGAAGCAGATAAAGTATTAGATTAGCAGGATATTGTAGAGGATAGGAGTTGGTTAAAAACATGCATAACTTTAGATAACCTTTAAAATAAGATACCAGTGTTAGAGCTGGGTTTCTGTTCGGGCTGCTACTAATGCTAATTTACATTTGTATCAAAGTCTGAAAATAGTGCAAAAAGAAAAGTAGTAAATTCTCACATTTGAGAAGCTCTAACCAGAACATGTGGGACATTTTTTGCTCAATGATTTAAGAGAAAAAGTACAATGTGCAGTAGTACATTCAATGTCAAATAGTGTAGGCATGATGGTTAAGTGCACAAAACACCAATGGCACCACAGACAAAACAGAACACTAAGGAGCTGCTAACAGGGAAGCCCCTCTTTCTTGAGAAGCCTTCGGGACCACGACAGTAACTGATGAGCACTCATGAAGGGGAATTTTTAAAAAAAGTTGTAGTTGTATACATACTCAGGGGAAGAGTAGCAGAGAATAGAGAGGCAAAAAAATGCCTAGGAAAGGCCACGAAGTAGAAAGCGGAGCAGGATTGAGGAGCAGACGGCAGGAGTCGAAAGGAGAAATGGCTGCCACGCGTAGTAGCCGCTCCTCATGGGGAATGATAACGAAGCAAGATGCTATCTAATTATATAGCGCTTACCAAATCGATTGGAGCCAAAAACAACAGCAAGTGCAACAGGCGAGAAATCTATTTCCAGCGCGGCGGGGAGCGTAAAGGAATCACAGGGCAAAATTGAAATCATCAATGACCGTCAGCGAGAGTGGATGGTGGGGTGGCTGCTGGCAGCCCAGTGGTGATCACAGTCATATCCGCACATCTGCGAGACACCAATCTTGTGCAAAAAAAACAAAAACAAAACTGGAAGCACTCCCAGTTGCTTACACTGAGAGTTTGAGTGTAGTAGCAATACACAACCGCAAGCAATCCGCTATCCCACAGCAGGTTTCTGTCATCTACTTTCTTAAGTTTCGGCAACTTAATGTGTGGAAAACAAGATCTGGAAAATCTGAAGAAATAGTTAGGCTTTTTCTTGCAACATAGCATCCACAAACAGAAATATAGTGTCAATTATCAACAGCAGACTCCGTCTACCTGACAGGCCTTCAGGCAAGTATTAAAATATGCAACGCTGGGCTGAGGATACATCTGCTTCAGAAAATCCCCGAGATGTTCTGTTTAGGTTAATAGAGTCAGTTGCGTGTGCCAAACATGTATCAAACATGAAGTGCAGTCTCTCCCCTAAGCTTGACCAAGAAGCCACTGTGAGCTGCTGCAGCTGCCTGTGTGCCGACTTTGATGTTTTATTCATTTTCTTGGTTGCTTGTAAATGTGTCTTTCATAGCTATAGAGCATGAACCCGGTGTCTCACGTTGCAGAAGCATATGAAATTGTAAAGTAGAGCCAGGCATTGGTTTCTGTTTTACAGAATAACTCCTGTCCTCTTTGCACAAGCCTATAACAGTTGTAGACATCATGGAAAACATGGGGAAATCCTACAGTTGATAAAATCATAGATATCTCCAGTAATAGAAGAAGGGGTTTAAAAGAGGTTTAAACTGTTTTAACTGTATCTTATTCAGGCTAATTATTCATGTCAAGTCTTGAATCTTGTATGTGCAGTGTCCATTGCCCAAAAGCAACATATGCCAAATTAATCCTTTGTGTCATTGTTTTTTGTTATTTCTTCATTTTATTCTGAAGCCCATGTTTAAGACTACGATTGTCAGATTGTCTCCCAAGGCTACTTTCAAGCACTTTGTTTTATTTTTACATCACTGACTTTTATATTTCACAATTCTTTGAACCCACAAAACCCTGATATTGCATCAATGCCTATAACATCACGAAGGCCCACGTTGCATTGCTTTGACAGCGACTGTCACTGGCAGCTGACTCACTGTTTCCTGAGGCCATGCAGCATCCGTACCATAAAAAACAGAAGTGCAAAAAAATATTTCAAGTACAGCACCATCAACAATCATCAATAGAGATTCGACTTTTTGGCCTGACATTGTCCTCCGAATATACATCTTTCTATTGTATACATGTGTTAGACTTCCTCTGCTTTCTGCAATACATCTCAGTATTGTGTTACAATATGCTTGAAAATCACTGTCATGCAAAGAACCTATCCAGCAGTTTGCTGAGACCCTTTGCGGCATCCATGATATTAAAACGCAAGACCTAATATGGCCCTTTAAATACATGCACATGCACCTCATTTTAAAAATGGGTAACATTTAGCACCCGAGTTCCATTGAAGATCCACTATAAAAGGACCAGATGTTGTAACTGCTGTCTCCGGTTCCCGTGGAGTCATCAGTGTGTATTTCACAGAGAGATTGTCTGTCCACCGAAAATGGCACCGAGCAGTAATTAGGATCACGGTAACACATGTTAGTATTCATAGAGGAGGTGACGTTAGGGGTTCGAGGCGGACCGGCGAGAGGCGAGGATGAGAAGTATAGATTTAGGAAAATGGAGAAAAGTCGCTCCATTTGAGTGATGAAAGAGGTGAAGGGTAAGAGACGGTGCGAGGCGGTGATAGATGGAGGGAAAAGAAGAGCTGACGCTGATAGCCGACTGCTGATGATGAAAAGCTGTGTTCGGTGCGCAAGTGTGGACCCGTTAATGAAAGGGAAACAGCAGCATGCGTTCCCATCGTTAGCCCTCATTAGCCCTCTCTCTGGGGGGTCTGTTGAGAACGCACGGAGGAGGCGGCTGGATGGAGGGAGACGCGCCACAGACGGAGAGAAGGCGTGGAACGGAAGGAAAACAAACGAAGGGGTGGGAGCGGAAGGTTTTTTTTTTTTATTCGCTTTGTTGCGAATGTAAAGAGAACCTGAAATCAGTCCCACATGCATAGGCATGCATACATATGTAGTTGCTTTGATTTCAGAGCATGTTCATGTGCTGTACATCTCACACAACACAATCTATGCCTTCATCTCGCCATCTATCTACATACATACAGCCCGGTACAGTAGTGTGACTAATCATCTGCTGAAACACTGTATTAGTTGCATGATTACCAAGCTCCTCTACAGCTAATTACATAGCCTGCTCTTGCCTGACCTCTGCCAGTGTGATACATTACTCTGCTTCTCCATCTCACACTCCTTCGTCCCCTGCCATCTTCTCCCCTTTGCTTTTTTTATATATATTTTTTAAAAAGTTCACTTCAACTCACTTCACTTCAATGACCTTTTTATACCTTATCCTAACTACATAAAATATGTCTATAAAACATATAAAGGACCGTCTTACCCCCGAAGTCAGCATAACCCACTAGCTCAGTTAATTAAATGAACTGCAATGCATAATAATGTCTGCTAACTGTTGAGTAGTCCAGTAAGGTTATTTACTTCAAGATGCAAAACTGCAAAAACACACAATCATATGCAAATCTGTGGAATGTTTAAAGTAAAAAAAAAAAAAAAAAAGGCTGAAGCTTTTCCGTTTCTTTCATAGCAAATGAGTTTCTAAAAGATTGTTTCATTATTACATTTTTCATCACAGGTACCTGTACTGTCATTTTTTTTTTTAACAAAGTTCCTCTGACAGAAACCTTGGATTGAAAAGATTCAAGCGAGAGAAAGCAAAGCATCCACCAAGGATGAGTATCCAAACAGTAAAGCCGGCATTCCTATTCCCATCATTCAAACTGATTTGATCTGATGTTTCACAAGGTTTAACTGCTCATTTACTGCGTGTCACTGTCAGATGTATTGATGTTACCTATCAAACTCCAGTCTGGCACAGACAAAAGGAGGAAGTAAAACTGTAAAACGCATTTTTTTAAACCGAGACCGATGTCCGATGGAAGTGCTGATGCGACAAACCATCCACACACTGATGCATCACATCACACAGCATGGGCAGTGACACTAAGCTTCGAACGATGACTCTCTACCATGGACCTTATACAGGAAGTGGATGTAGTTACCATGACATCACCCATCATTTTGAAGCCTCGATTTAGGCATTTTCAATCTCTGTATTTTCCAAAGAGACGTGACATGAGAGGGTGGAGCTAAAAACAACTGGATGAGACATTTTTATGGTGACCGTAAAGGTTAGAGTTACAGAGATCCGCCCTAAAGCATTCCCTGCTTTCTCGTCTATTTTACTATGGGAACATCCAAAAATTAACACCATGCTGTATTAATCAGACTTTGAGACCATAAACCAATGTTTACAATGTTTACTGTCGTGAGATAATAAATCTAGTTAGAAGTATCGAGAGTCGCCCCCCTCTGGCTTTTAGAAAGAATGCAATTTTAAGGCACTGGCTTCTCTTTTCTGATCTGGAGGTTGTAGCTAATGCTCCACGTACCTATCTGGCATTTGCACGTATCGGTGACAGTGGTCAACATACGCTTGTGAAATGCATGGTGTCTTCTCAAAACAAACTTGACTGATCACTCACTGAAATAGCAAGCGGCAACAAGTCATGTGACTAAGACACTCACAACTAAAGAGACTGGCGAAGAGATGGACAACAGACATCACAAAATGTGAACTTTCCTTTTAGTTTTGACACGTTCAGCGGTGGATGAAAGTTCTACGTTTGTTTTGTTTGTATCAATTGACACGTTGGGAGTCGGAATGGGTTGGATGATGAGGTTATCCCTGCTTTCCTTCACTGATGTATACACACACACACACACACTGATCGATACTTACTGCCCTAATGGTTGCCTAATGTTATTTAGTTCAGATCAAAGTGCTACGTTGGCTAAACGTGAAGTGAATTGCCTTTGGGTCTTGGTAATGGCTGTTTGACCTGAACCCCACTGTGAGAAGAAAAAGGACCTCCACGATAAGTGAGCACTTCTGGGTCTGGCAGATTGCCAGGTAAGTATATCATTGGGCATTGGCAAAGTTCATTGTACAAGCATATTGTCACTCAACATACAGGGCAAGTTCCACACTGCAGCAATGTGTGACAGTAAACCATGTTCTAGCACCAGATAGGTGTGTCATCCATGTACTTGTAGTGTGGTCACTTTCCCATTATTTCCAGTTCATATTGGAGCTGGTATGATTAAAAAATATAACGCTGTTGGGAATCTGGCAAACTTACATGCCTGTTTGTTTATTGATTTAGTCACTGTAGTTGTTGCCATGGTGCCAAATTAAAGACCTTCACAACTGTTCTCTTACCTGTGTGCAGTCACACAACGTTGTACTTGCGTAATAAATATTAACTTTTGAAAATCAGTACAGCAATTGTAACATAAGGGTAAATACCAAAAGTAAAAAGGAAATGTGGCAATTTTGCCTTCATGATCCAAGTGGGAACTGCAGGTTACCCAACAGTGTGTTGTTCCCCATAAATGTGGCTTGTGTTAGATTCATTCTGTACCATTTTAAAATCCCCCCAAATAATTTTTAATACATCTTACTTCAATGAATGCCAACAGATGGGGCATAGCGTTAGCTCAGGCAGAGTCCGTGTGACCATCTAAAGTAAGAGCCATGTCTGCGTTCCATCTGCAGCCTCTAATTGATTGATGCACTAGCTGTTTTGAAAATTCTACACAATTAAGGATGCCTCATGTAACGTGGAGACCTTAAATAAACCTTGTTGATCTGGCCAACAAGTTCAAACACCAGCAGTGTTTCTATAGTGCGACTCAGACTGTCAGGACGGCCCGTTCCCATCAATGCCCATCTGCTCTTACTACATTTGACAAAACTTAATTAACTCTAACTTTCTTAAAATGTTGCATAAAGACTCTTGACTTCACACAAATCATTACAGCCAAGTTAACACCATTTTATACTGACAACATACCTGAAAATGGGGAACAATAGTTCTAAAAGGAAACATCACTCTGTTATCACGTTTTCCATGTGTGTCTGGGTGGAGACAGAAGCAATCGATCCCAGGCGAGCAAATTATGACCATCTTAAATCAAACCATAAAGAATGAAGTAAACAATGTAAATGTGCATGAATCTACAGTTAAATAAACAATTTTATGGTTTAAATACATTCTTATGAATTGTTACTCATCTTTTTAACATCTTTACATCATAAAAGACCAAGAATTATAGCGCCATACTGTGAGTGTATTATCTAGTAGCTTGTCACATGAGCAGATGGCTGTAAATATTTTAAAGTGGCGAGGCAGGTGAGGTGTGAAAGTGAAACTATTACAAGGCCACCATGCCAGGCCTTCTTTCACAACCAGCAGAAGCACCTCAATATCAGAATAGGCTGAGCATTATTATTTATGGCACTGCTAGGGATTCCACCTTGGAAACATAAGATATGTCACCATTTACTGGCAGTCTGTCTGGTGTCTCCTCTCCTTTATGAAAATGTCAGCACATTGTGGTGATTGCTCTAATTTTAAAAAAGGGGATGAGCTGGTTTCATTGGCCATGATTGATGCCACCCGCGAACATTTACTGCAAGTTAACCTCTTAAAGGCAGAACGAGTAGGATTTTCCTAAAAAGAAAATAGACACAAAAATCACAAAAATAATCTCTCAATCATCACTTATGAACCACCAGAATTGTGTGCGCTGACTGACAACAACAAAAAACTAATTCCAGCCATTCAATTATGACTGCCGTCTCTTGGGTGCTAATGTTGGTAACCATTTAGTGGCCAGTTCATGTGATCGGCCATTTCTGTGGTCCACTTGCAGAGCTGCAACAGATAAAGAAGGAGCTCTTCTTCCCCTCTCCGCCTTCAACTCATTCTGCCAATCGTTCTCTTTCTTAAAACTCTTTTCCCTTCACAGGCTTAGTGGCTTTGGCTGACGCCGTGGCTCTGTGTGATTTTATCGCGTAAAAGGAAGAGAGATTTTCATCTTCTAGTTTTCTCAGGTCTCTGATATAACAAGGTAAGGAAGTGAAGGAGGGAAGTATAGCGCACCACAGACAGACGGGTAGTGACAGAACTCAGGGAAAAGGCAATGTGGATCCCGAAAAGTCAAATGGGTTAAAGTGAGGGGAGGAAAAAAAAAAAACAGAGGATGGGTCAGAAATTGATTTGGTGTGTGAGCAACGGGTATGTGAGGAATGCAATTAGCATGCGGTGTGGTGTATGTGAACAAGGTTACGGAAGAGAGACAAGAGAAAGGGAAAATCCCTGCAGGTACATTAAGTCACAATGGAGCATTGCCTGAAGGAGAGAGGATAAAAAAGAATGTGATTGGCATGCACATGAATTCACAATTCATCACGTGATCCAATTTTTTACACATAAAAGAGAGATAAAAGAGCCATAGAATACCAACAGATAATGGAAGTGCACAGCAGGTAGCCACGGAAGATCGATGTGAGGAAACGGGGGATATAAAATGACCAAAACCACCTTATGGCACATTATGTGGCACCGGCACGTAATGTGTTAAAATGACATGTCGGCACCATGGAAACAGTGGCTTTGTCCAGAGCTATTTTTTGATGCATTTAAATGCACTCTTGCACTCTTATTTACATTCAAAGTAAATGTCTTAATAATTGAAAAATGTAAAGAAGTATATGAACTGTGATATTAGGAATATTGGTAGTTGTTAGTAATTAGTAGCAGTAGAAACAATACTCCACAACTTCATTGCCTATAGTTGGAAAACAGTTCTTCAATGGTTGAATTCATGATTTATTCAAGTAGTGTGCTTACGTGAGTTACAATTATCATTTCTTGTTCTTGAGTTTTTCTATTGTATGCATTCTACTCCACTAAATCTCAGAGGTAAATATAGAACTTACATTGCAGGCGGAATTTGAGACGATTTGGGATTTGAAGCATCCGGATATGAGAAATGCATTCATGCATGCATGCAAAAAAAAAGCATGAACTGGGGAAAAACCAAAAAAGCTAAGTCACCTAAGTGCAGGGTGACCAAAATAAAGAGTGGTTATGGTGCTGCTAAAGACCACTGAAGCCCATTGTACACAGTAATTATTCCGCTGCTAATGATGGTAACGCTATCTGAGCAACTCCATTGTGTATAATATAGGATATCAAAGAGCAAATAGGAGGCGTCACGCTGATGCTGTAGATACGCCACCGATGAAAACAAAAGAGTTGTACAAACCCACATGAATCTTTCATCTGAAACAGTGTGAGATTAAAAAGGAATATTCCAGATTAAAACCGAGGTCTTACTCAACTCAACCACATATTTACATCACTGATTGACTGCATATGTGCTGCAAATTCCAGGGTTCTGAGTTCACTTGATGTTTAGCCAAACAACATGCTCATGAATACCATACAAGCAGTCGACTTCATGCGATAGTAAACAGGGCACTATCACTAATGGTAGCCCAGTTTTGCCCATTAATGTTTTACCTTAACTTTTACCTATACTGTACACTTCCACATATGGCCCCACTATCAATTTTTCATACCACATGATGTTCTCTCTCCAACGCTCTTTGCTTTTATATATAGTCAGAAAAAAGGCTTTATCTAACAGCTGGAACTGGAAGAAGTGGTTACCTGTAAAGTTGCCCAGATTCTTTGTTGAGGTAGGAAAAAGGCCAAAGGCAAACACAGGGTGTGTTGTGAGAGATATGTTTTTTTCCCTTTGATTTGGTTCCAAATGAGGTGAAAGGCAACAATGAAGGCTGCTTGCATTTCTTCTGGCCGAATGGGCTGGGTTAGTTTACAATGCAAACACTGCTCTCTCTCTCTCTCTCTCTCTCTCTCTCTCTCTCTCTCTCTCTCTCTCTCTCTCTCTCTCTCTCTCTCTCTCTCTCTCACCTCACTCCTTCAGTTGGGAACCTTGTTGCAAGCATTTTCTCTAATTAAAAGAGAAGGGAAGCTGCCAAGCAACTGTGGGTGAAACTGTGGTCCACTGAGCTTCCCGAGCAAACACACAGACCTGCACACACAGAGAGAGAGAGAGAGAGAGAGAGAGAGAGAGAGAGAGAGAGAGAGAGAGAGAGAGAGAGACATGTGCAACAGATCGCACATTGACACCTTCAGACCAATCTATTTGCAGGACATGTCGCCCCTGACAAATCACTTCACCCGACCTGTCTGCATACCCTATGTGCACTGGATTCCCCTATGGAGAAGACTGATAAGAGCTGAATTCCATCACGGCTTCCTCCTTGCCTCGGGCGGCGTAGCCATGGTGAATGTTCTGCTGCTTTATCTTGTTAGCAAGCTAGCTGTAGCATCATACAGTACAGTAGATATGCAATAGGGCTGCAGTTAGGTTAAACTAAGTTGCTTCACAATGATTCCACATTGCATTTATAGACTATATCAGTTGAAATATTAAGTTAAACATGTACACATCAGCTCACTTATTTGGAAGAAACCGATAACTACCGATAACTAGAGAGACTTTGTTGAATAGACATTCAATAATGTAATGTATTTTCAGCTTCATACAGCCTTTGAGTGTTTATCTGCTGTATGAATATTACAAACGAGGCTCATGCTGCGCAATTGTTATTTCATGTTTTTTTCTATACATCGCAAGCATTGAAAAGCATTAATAGCACTGATGCACCAAATACCGTGCAACGTGTAAAGCATTTATGTTTAATTGAAGTGTCCCAAAACTTTAGCGGTTGGCAAGTCTGAAGATACGGGTGATTATGATAATGTGCTGAGCACCCGTCAGTGAGGGGAAGTAGCGACATCTGATTAAAGACTGGCCTGGATTTGGGTTGAATTATTTAGACGAACATAGCGATGGAGCGAGCAAGACAGAGACACAGAGGAAGAGAGAGAAGCAGAAAGAGATAAAAAAAAAAAAGAGAGATCAGCAAAGGCTCGGCCACCCACCACTATCACATATCTACCCCATGGATGTGGGAGTGTGTGGTCATTTGCATGCGTGAACCCATTCTGTGTCCTATTCATTCCAAGCTTGTTAAGCAAATTCCTGGACACATATTCTCGAATCAAGCAAAGAAATGGTCTCACTTCCTCAGTATTGGCCTGTCGTGTCAACAGTGCCGATGGCTAAGAGATTAAAGGACCCTCCAGAAAGCCCTGTTTCCACACTCTGACTATTTTCAGGGGGCAAACTAATCCCTATAAATCTTTTCAAGGATATGTGAGAAACCCAACCATATGTGGAGGAGATTAGTGTGGAGTTTTCTTGTTTTTCCTCACTTCAGATAACAGGGGTGTCGGACCTGCACATGTCAGAGCATGCACACAAAAACACAATCAATTTCCACATTAACCATTGTTTTCTTTGAAATTTAGAGGGGTGATCAAAAGGCCCAGTTGAATGCTTAGGGATTAATATGGATTTTGGCCAAACTGAAACACTCCGCATGCACGCAACCGCACAGTCGCTGACACACTCTACTTAGCCCCAGCTGCTCCATTTAGCGACCTTCCCAAACGCCACGCCGTGAGGTTTGCATGGTTTTGGTTGCTTTGCTCTCTCGACTCACATCTTGTCATCCCTCATTACTTCCAAATGCCAATAAAAAGAGAATCCAATCTACTGACGCCTTTTGAAGTATAGAAATGGAAAATTGAGCGCCGATACAAAGAGACCAAAGACAAGCAGTAGAATAAGAAGTAAGGGGGGGGGGGGGGAAGCACCAGCACATCAGAGGAGTGGAAGGAGAGAAAGGGCGAAGCTTGGGGAGAGATGTATATGGACTGATGAACGGCGGGTTTGAAAATGAGACAAAAAGGGCGAAGCTGAGAAGTAGATTACGGCTGATCTGATTTGATTTCTATGGCAGATATAATGATGGTTAGTTTTCTATTCATCTTCCTGGCTCAGCGAGAGCACAGTAGGCAAATCGGGTTTTAGGATCTGGCCAGTGGGCAATGAGGAGGGCTATTAAAGGATCATTACCATCTCCTGCCATTACCGAGCTGTTGCTCCGGAGGAATTATCACGGTAATGAGACCAACCTGAAACTGACTGCTCGCGGCAACCCTGACGTACATTTCATGGGAACACTGTGACACACACCCCCATATAGTCATAGATCAACACACACAGTTTGGATTGATAGTGCTCGCAACTGGCATCCCACCTATTCATGATTGCACCTCAGTGTGAGTGCATACCTATAGAACCCCCCCCCCCCCCAATAAACAGAGCAACTCCTGCCTTGAGAAGATGCGTAGGAGTCCAATTAATCCTTTTGACTTTACTGAGATGCCACTTGTTTTCTTTCATTCCATTTGCCCCCCTTTACTGCAGTGCGTGTGCATGTGTGTGTGCATCCAAGCATTCGTACCCTTTCACACATTGAAATGCTCTCTGACACGCTGGTGCGCACTCTGGTGCTGGTGAGCTATGAGCAGTCATTAACCTGAAATGCTATCTTAGAGACACATACAGCTTCTGACAGCGGCAACAACCTCTTTGCTGTTGTTCCATTATGTAATGGAAGGTGAGAGGGGAACAATTCAAGTAGCAGACACCATGCCATCTCATGAATAAACACTTGTGTAGCAACTTTGATTTAAGTGCTTTGTTATTTTCCATTTATGACAAAATTTTAAAGAAAATTGGATCTTTTATCAATCAACCACTTGCTTCAGGTCTGGAAGGTCGGTGTTACTGCAAGGAATAGTAATAATGTTGCTTATAAGCGAGTACAATACCAATAAAATAAATACCAAAATGTATACAGAAACCACTCAGATTCTACTGGGGGCAGAATGCAGTCCCTTGCTCTCCATATGTACACTCACTATGTTCTAAAGTAAACAATCATAGTGGAGCTTCAGGGCGAAAAACAGTACCATGATTTTGACGTAATGAAGCAGACTAAGCATAAAGATTGGCAACAGAGAAGTTGTAGGCTACTTTCCAATTGTTAAGACTTCACCAATGACATCCATACTGTTCTTTACAAAAATAATTGTATACATTTCACATCTAGAGACCGTATTTTAATATTCCAAAGACTTAACTTTAATCACATTACAGTCACTGTTCACTAGTTATGTTGAGATAGGCTATACCATTAAATAATAATAAGTTGATATAGGAGGACGTCTCTGTTCCTTTTAGAGGCACTGGTTTTGATATGCAAGCGGTCCAAAGGATACTGTGTTTGTAACCATAAAGATAGCTGCTGGAACCTGAGCTCCTGTAACCATCAACTTAGCATATACAAGAGGACGCTCACACGCACACACGCTAATACTTGCAGTACCTTTCCAAGGGCAGAGCCCATTCCAGCTTTACGATGGACCTAAAGACACGCTGTGGGCAGCAAAGGCTTCGGCCAAAAAGGCTTTATAGCATCATAAACACAGTTATACCCCATCTCACCAACATAAATACGCGCTGGAGGGTTACCAAGAGGACGACTCGAAGTCACGCCCGCTCTCGGAGTAGGGAGATGGAATTCCCGTGAGGGAATAAGGAGAAGACGCTGGATGGCACTGTACTGATTTAGGGCAACAGCAATGAAATGAGTCACACAGTCCAATCACATTAAAAGATTCCACGCGTTTCATGTGATGCCTGATCGTTTTATCACTCACACTTGAGTGCTGCATCATTAATGCTTATTATTAGACCTCCTCATATGTATTTGTTAATGTGGCACTCATCTGCTGTGTCATATACACCGAGTAATCTGTATATAATTTTACAATGAATGCAACAAATATCGCCTGAGAGTCGGTGCTTTGACTTGTTTGTGAAGCCCACTAGTGCCCGTCTAGTTAAATGCCCTTCATGTGATAACAGGGAGCTGACCAGAGGTGAGAGTGTGTCCTAACTCCTATTCCTAACACCTTTTCCTTGACCTCGGAGGAAAGCATCACAGGGTTAAGGACATTTGGAAGGAGAACTCAAAAGTACTTAGGAAAAGTCGGACGCGGTGCTCAGAGAATCCGACCGGACTTTCACTAAGCTACGTCATTATAAAGCGCCTGCTGATGATTGACAGCTGATGATCCACACAGCTGATTGACTTGGGTCTGTGGTGGAGAAACTACAATAATGGACTACAAAAAGTTTGTAACATGATTGAAATAAATAAAAATACCATTAAATTATTATCACTGTCCACACATTCATCATCACTATTCCAATTACTATATGTCTGCATGAAAGTAACTGTTAAATATACAAATACGCATAGCGTTTGTTTTCATGAACGGCCGAGGTGTGCAGCACTTTAAATGTTCTTGCAGGGAATGGTGGGTCGGCGTAATCTCCGTTCCTTTCGTAAAGGAAGGTCCGTTGTATCCGATGCTAAAAGAGCTCTGTAAGGAAGCATTGGAGCTCCTTTCCGTTGCATTAAGAGAATTGGAACGGCTCTTATCATGGCGGCCACTTGTTTACTTCTGGGTCACTTCTTCAGTTAGGAACCTTCCTAAGCAAAATAGACTATTCAACCACAGCTCTTATCAATCCAGTTGAAGGTCCAGCCCCCGGTTACTGACACAGTAAACACAAAAACACAAAAACAAGAGTAAACATTAGCGCAGCTTTCTATTTATAACTGATGTCATTCAATATTGATTGTATTGACTCGGCAGTAAGTACTTGGTATTATCGTTATGAAAATTGGAAGTTTGGGAGGATCGATTTACATTTGAGGACATTATTCCAGTTTATATCTAACTGGACACAATCTTGAACAGTCAATCGACAACAACAATCCTGGCGAGAAGGAGGAGGCCGATGGGAGGAGGTGAAATGCTACCCCTTATTTGTTTGGAGCATGTAGCCAGGCATGACACATCACACTTTTAAGGGTCAATTCACCATTCAGTCTGAAAAAAGACACAGTCCCACACCCAGATATTCATTCTGCAGTGATACAAATCAGACAGGGCTCAGGCAGCAATGATAGGCTTGCAGGAGTACTGCAAACAAGTTGTTTTATGTTGTTTTTTAAACTAACATTGTCATTGTATTGTTTTTTGTTTATAAATGAATTATTATGTTTATTATTAAATATGTGTACTTCCCTCAAATGGCACCTTGGGAATCAACTATTTTTTTAATTGAACAAAAGCAGCAGGCCTCATATTTGAGACGCTAAAAAGAGTGATTGTATTTTCTTGATTACTTTGATTTATAAACTATAAAAAAATGTTGTGAAAGCATATTATTTGACAGATGAGCTAATCAGATGTGCATTTGCATTGCAGGTCTTTGGTATGAATGGATAGAAAGCAGTGGCTGATGAACAATCTACAGTCTGACCTGGATTTGGCTTCTTTTACATAAGCAGTTCTCATTTTCTCCCTCTCTCCCTCTCTCTCGCTGCCTCCGTCTGTCTGCCTCACTCTTCCACCCTGAGATACACTTACACTAAGGCAGAGATTTACATACACACAATGGACAAAAGGGATTGTAGTGTGAGTGCAGGGAGGTTCCATTGCTTCGCAGAAGCAGACTGAGACAGAGATCACCGTCAGTGTGAAACCAGCCATTCAGTCTGAGAGGCGTCAAGCATGATAATCCCAAAGGAGGGCAGAGGTGTGTGTGTGTGTGTATCGGTGTGTGTGTTTGTGTGGGGTGGGGGAACGCGTGTGATCTACTCAGGTTTATATGGTTATGTGAGAATATGCCCAAGCTGTGTGTGTGGGAAATTCAATCCGCATGTGAGACATGTGCGTTATAGTCTGGGTATAATGTGTGTGTGTGTGGGCATGCATTTCATATTTGCATCCATTAATCTGACAGAGAGTGGTGTGTAGAGCAACGTGTACAAAAAAAAAATCTGCAAATAGGGTGATGAGGTGACACAGGTGGAGAATGTGCCATGCACCGGCAGTGTGAGGATGATTTGTGCCAAATGTTGCTCCTCACTGAGGAAACAGCAGGGTAGAGAGCAAAAACCTCCCATTAGCCTAATCCACCAACACTTTCCCCAACTTTCCAAGAAATAATATTTTAAGTTTCTAAGCCTCTCGTTCTGCACTGCACTACTGGGATGGATCTTGAGAGGGGAATTGGATTCCTGTAGCATTTATGAATTCAAGTGAACATGACCAGCTTATTCATCTCCAAAAGCCTTCAATAGAATGGCTGTCGGAGGCTCCCGTGGGTGAAAAAAAAGGCACCTGTTTGGAATAGGAGATGTCCTTGTGAATATCTCTCTCTCTCTTTATCTCTCTGTGGCTCAGCAAGAGTGGAGCAGGTGTGTTGTATTGCTCAAACCCGAGAAAGCGCCGTGGAGCAGCGAGGTGTGGATTGTTTGCTCTCCCTCTCTGTCTCTCTCTTTGCGTGCCTTCCAGCCATGCACATAGTGAGTCCTCGTGATGGCAGGAAAAGCAAAAGGTTGTTTGTTCCATCAGCACTGATCCACACCACCACCACAGTCATCTTACCCCCCTATTCTCTTTTTCTTGAAGCCCCCATGGTTCCTTTACTCACCTCACTCCCATCTTATTACCTTCTGCCTGTCGAGGCTGCAGTTGTTTCAGTGCATAGCAGATGTTTGGCTTGCATCTGTAATGGGAATTTTGAATGTTTGTAATTTATAATCAGAATATTTGTCAGGCCAGACGTCGATCCGCATCTCCTCATCTGACTGTTATGCTATGACGAAAATGAATGCCTGTTTGTAGATGATATGAACATGAGTGCCACATTGACATAAGATAATTTCAGGACTATGACGCCTGTGTTCTGTAAATCTTGACCTTGCCTGTACATCTTGTCTTTGTAAGATAGGACATGATCCGTCCTTTGGTTCCTCCTCCTTAAAAGGGAGATTGTTGTTAGACTCAGGGTCGTTCCTGCTGATTCTGAACCTTTGCATCAGAAGGCAAGGGGTGAACAGTACTTTCTTCTGCAGATGAGAATACTTAGTGGAATAAACCTCGGAGAAAAAGCTGATCCTGGTTGTTGATCTTTATTGGGCAGATTCATTTTTCCACAACACATCCGACTACAGAATACTAACATGGTATGAACTCTGTAGTTAAACAATAATGTCCACCGTTTTCCTCATTGCAAAATTATATTATAATGACTTTCTACCTTTTTGAAACACTCAAAGGATTTTGTCCTCTAAGTGTTGTTATTGGCTTTATTGTTATGTAAATTGAAGCACGCTTCTAATTATGCAGGTCTTTCACCTTGATCCGATAAAACTGAATCAAACATTTTGAAGCACACCTTGCAAACATTGGATCAAATCTGTTCTCGATTCCCACATGAGATTTGCTCGGCTGGGAAATGCAGAGTAAGAGATAAGGAAGCCTTGTTAGACTAGGGATGCTTTTCACGTGCCAGGCTGTCCGCTTAGGGAAAGTGGGAACAGTGCCATCTAGTGAGATGAATTTATATGCATTCTAAGAATCTCAGCCCTTGTTTTAATGATTATCTACTTTCCTAAGAACACGTATATGTTCAAATAAATCAAGTATTTTCTTCATGCCTTTTCCTGCTCAAGGACTTTGTACACAGCTACAATGAGCTTGTAAATGAAGCTTAGCAACAGCTGCCCTGGAGCCAAACATCCCAGTGTGACTCGATACAGACATAATGTTGACAGTGTGTTTCTTGGTAATCTTATTGCTCTTCTGACCAAGCCAGCCCACACTTCTACCTTGTTATTACCCCAGTAGAACCCACTGGGGTAATTCGTCCTTGAGGTCACTAATCTAATACGCTGCTGATAACTTCATCGTGACCCCTGACCTCAGATTGATTGCTTAAACTACCAGACATCCTTTTGGAAGAGGTTCTCATCAATAAAACTGACCAGCAGAAAATCAAGAAGAAGTAAAGGGGGGTTGGGGAGGTGGGGAAGACATATCTGAACCTGAAACCAGTCAATAAATGATTTCAAACATAATCATTCAAACATGGTTTGCTCCTGGATTACTGAAATACATGACAGACTAGTTGAAATCGTTCTACTCAACTTCTTCTTAGTGAGGAGGTGAGAGAAGAGAGAGAGGAGGATGCAGGGTCAGGACGGATATTTGTGCTGTGTCAGACTGGCTGTGGATAATGGGTAGTGAGAAGTCAAGAACCATTTAACTTGCTCTCCCCTTCGCCCAATTTAGGACCTCCATTTAGATTTTGTCTTTTGGGGCTACTTAAGATAATTATTTCGTAATTGAAATGGACCGCATCAAATTGAGAACCCATTCCAATCTTTAAGAAAGGATATCTTCCATGTTTCCCAAATACACTCAGAGGGATGGGATACCTAGTTTATCTGAACATAAAGTAATGAATTCAGAATTTCATAAAAAGGGGTGTGGTGATCCCTCCTGGTCTAGTGATAAGATTTCTTTGAGTAGCCCAGATGTGACACAATTATGCATTCCATATAAATGGATAAATATTAATTACCACCTTCAAAAATGAATACATTTTTAAAGGGTCCAACTGAAGTGATGATGAAGATGATTATGAGTGAGATATGCAATAATGCACAGCATCTCTGTATCTGTCAGGTCTCACAAAAGCAACTTTTAGATAAGATGTGTATCGTAAAGAATATCAAGTTAAAATAAAAAAGACCTCTCGGATATTCCCATCTACGAGCCTCTTCACAACTGTTGCATTTCGTGTAACCTGAACTAAAGGATTGAAAATAACCAAAGCCTTCTGAATTGAGTGGAAATCATATCAAGGCTCAGCCTAAATGCTACTGCGCTTACGCTGTAAAGAGGGAAGCTGTTCACTGGTACACTCAAAGAGAGACCGACAGCCTTGGTTTCATATTGTGCACTGCAGAGACAAGTTGCTGGGGATTACTGACAGCAAGCGATAAAACAAGTGTATTATTCCCTGTACATGTGTGTGCGTCTGTGTGGTATTGTGATAGTGGATGAGTGCGCCTGATACGACCGAACTGGCCTCTACTCACCAGTCTAATGTCCAAGACAAGCTGGCAGCAGTGATATGAGTAATGCTCACTATCACAGCGAGGCAGGGAGTGGAACAACTGGCTTGTCAAATAAGAACCACTTGACAACTTCTCAAAGAAGATCAATTATGGTCAGTGTTTGGATCAAAGCACCTACACACTGCAGCCGTGTGGCCCGGTCATGTAAAAGCACTTTAATAGTCATAGTTGTTTCACATTCTCAATGACAACCAGTAATTGCATTTCAAATTATTAAGTATGTGCAATTTTAAAAAAAAAGCCTGTGTGTGCTACTTAACCATCTTTTGCCCTACAACAAGGTAGGAGCAGTTCTCTGTGGAACAACGGTAACGAGTTACAGCCCCCGAACCCGACTCCTCCACCTCCCCGCCCCCACAAACGGCCCTCTTGCCTCGGAGATGAGGCTGGCACCACAGTGTGACAATATAAGCAGGGGGTGTGATTACCAGATCTTAATCGGCTGTAATTCACCCGTCATCGCTGTCGTTAATATGCAGCCGCTGTGCTCCGGTGAACCCGGACGCCGGATGACACCGGCTCCTCCGCCGACAACGTTTGATCCAGCTCGCGAACATTGATGTTTCTTAATGACTGAGACGATGGAGTGGGGGAGTGAAACGAGCTAATGGGGGAAAATACTTGCCGGCCAGGTTAATTTGGGGTTCATCGAATTACTGTGTGAATTAGCGCTATGTCGTAAATTACAACAGGCCGGTAATGAAGAAATGGAAAGTTTGAGGGAAAAAAAGGGAGGCTTTCTGCGGTAACAGCAGAACATACCTCCTCCCAGATAATTAAATAGAAGCCCAGCTCACCAATTAGAAAGGCTTCTGTATTCTGAGAAGGGAGGCTAATTTGTCGGCTGTAAAGGCGGGAATGACCTGAACGTGGCCCAGGAGGGGAAGGGAGGCAAAAGGACAGATCTCTGCCGTATGAACCAGTGAACATGCAGAGAGTCAGGTAGGGAGGGGGTGGGGAGAGCCGTGGTAGAAAGAGGTCACGCAAAAGAGTCGGTAAATAGAGGACAATTGTAGGGCAAATTTTATTGGGGGATTTGAAACAAGAGGCAACGCTGGCAGAGGCAAGGGAAAGCAATAACGATAAGCTAAAGAATGCAGAGAGAAGTGTGTGTAGGGAGGGGAGGGGCGGTGGTGAGACAGATTTCACTGCACCCCATTTCTCTGACATCCCTCAGCCCATCTCCTGAGCCCATCCATCTTGGATGACAACAGCGTCCTGATTTGCATCCCAAAAACGCTTTCCGATATGTGCCTTCCCAGTCGTTGCGAGAGATTAGAAAATATCGACAATTATTGACAAAACCCGAAGGCGTGGGCAACATTCCATCTGGGATATTGCACCCACAATTTTATGCTCTTATTTGCTTCTTTCTTCCGTCTTATGAGGGAATGTTATTGACTTGAATATCTGATTGCCACTGCTGGGGCTCATGAGCAGAATTGGCTTGTTATGGAAGTGGCTGTTGCTTTGGATGGGAGGTTATGTTGTTATTGCTTGTTTGTGCACATTTCCCAATGACACAGACTTTAATTAAGATAATCATCACTGTGGCACCCCGCATGGCTCTAGAGTGGGGCCTATGCAGATTAAGGCTTGTGCTACACAAACCCCGGTGCAATCAGCTATTCTGCTTACAGGCAAACCTTGTGATTACAGTGATAAATACATGACATAAAAGAGAGGAGAGGGATAGAATAGAGGCAGAATTAAAGGGCCGAGGAACAATTGCTGAGATATTGAGGAGCATCAACAGTCCAGAACTCATGCCGAGAGGTGAGGGAAATGAATGTCATTAATTGAATAAGGCAGACACCATAAGGGATGTCAGTAATTAAACATCCTAAAATATGACATGCATCACCGGCTTGAGTGTGGTATCAGCATAGGAACAAATTGGGAGAATTGCTTCTCTTTATTAATAAGAAAAACTAATATGCAGCACAATAAAATGTTTTAAAGAGGTCATCCTTGCAGATGAGGTTATGTCTATGAATAGAAATGGAACAGAATGGAATCATAAATGTCCTCATGTCCCATTCCCTGGCTTTAGAATCACTCTGAACTCCACTCTGCGAGGGCAAAGATCTTGTTTAGAGCGAGAGAATCTCCTTAGCACTAAACAACCTCCGGTCCCCAGGTAATTAAGTTCCTCATGTCCTGGCTATTTGTCGTCGCTTAATGAGAGCTCTGGACTCCTCTTGTGTCCTTTACTGTAATTAATTGGAAAATAGGAAGATGAGGAGTTGGAGGATGAAGAGCAAGAAGGATGCAAGTCTAGTTGACCTGCTGGTTGCCCCCCGAGAGGCTCTCCCTCCCTCCCCCGGTCTTTGTATTCCTCTCTTAACTTGCTGCTCTTTTTTTTTCCAGAGGGCTGTTTGACAAGCTGCCAGTTCTAATGCCCTCAGTGCAATGTCCCTTGTCAACTCCCATAAACTCTTATATCTATCAGAGCTTCCTCTTAACAAAAAAAGAAGCTTCCATTATCAAAGTGATTAAAAATGATCTTTAATTTCGGGGACAGCCAAGGGTATGGCGAGTTTAGACAAAGAGCCAATGATTAAAAGATAAAGTCCCACATCTGCATATCTTTATTATATTCGTTTCTTGTAACCCATGTCTCGTCTTTTTATCCGTCAGTACCCCGTTTCTCCATCTGCTCCTCCTCCTCCTCCTCATCGATGAGAAGTGTTAAATGTTGCAACAGTAGTGTACACGGATGACATAGATCAATTGACCACTCTGACCTTGACAGCAAAATGTAGCTGTAGTTAGATAACGGATGATATGGGAATCTGCTACATCACATGGACATGGTGAAAAATGTTCAGAATATCTAAATTTGATATGATAACCTTACATTTCCATATGCAATTACATAATGTAGGCTATAGACTCATAAATCAATTGCAAGTCGTCAATAGTCGGCGGAACTAATGAAGACATTAAATTACGTTTGAATAAAATTAGATTATATTACAAGCTCTTCAAGTATCACATTCAAATTAGTATAGAATATATGCAATGTCGTCATTTCTTAAACCTCCTACCAAGGTGAGATGAAATAGCGAGGGGAAATAAATGTGATATAGTGCAGTGAATAAAAGTTGTGGTGATGGTGAAAAATACCTTAAGAGCATAACTCTGCCATGCATCAAAAGTACACGCTGTAGAACTTGCTAATTTAATCACCTAAGTTGTGTTGGGGATTTTGGATGGCTGAGGAGGTAGTTAGTCTCCGTGCCAGTGGAGGCCAAGTCCGTGTCACTCGGCTCCTCGCGCTCGCTTCCTGCGCGGATACACTGCCAGGCCTCACACAAACGCTGCCTCAATTACATTTCCAAGGTGGCGGCGGTGAGGGGTGTGAAGAGGAAGGAGGCGACGCAGACAGAAAGTGGATGGGGGTTAAGGCAAAAAAAAAAAAAAAAAAGAGCAGGCGTCAGTAAGAAAAAGAGAGAAATGGGTTTTGGATAAGAGTTTTGGACAGCAGAGTGAAATGCAGGAAAGCTATAAATATGCCAGGACAAGCTTAATTATGACTATTAAACCGGTGGCCATATGGGGATCACGTGGGTTGTCCTAGTAACGCAACAGCATATGATTGATCAAGCCCACAAATTGATGAGTATTGATGTTTGAAGCCAAGAACGGAGCGCGGCGTGGATTGTTAAGGGGATATCCGACACAAAGAGGAGGCAAGGTGCAGCGCGAGCGCGGGGGGGCCAAGCAAAAACAAATCACAATTTTCGGATGGCCCTTCAGATGGGAAATTGATGAGCCGGATAAATGCATGCGGTAGAGGACTTTTTGGAGGCAAGCGATGGAGAGATGTGTGGAAGAGGAGATGGAGGACGGAGAGGAGTTGTTTACTCTCGGGCTGCGCGGGACAGGATGGGGACGGGACGTGATGAATCCTCCCTAAGAGCAACACTGGACAGCACACAGAAAATGCGGCGAGGCACAAAGGGCTCCCAGCGCATATCAAACAGATGATTTCAGCCTGAGTGATGTTGTCTTGGCATTATCGACTACAGTGAGACTGAATGATAATGCCAGCGGCCGAGCGAGACGACAGGTTAAGAAGAAGTGCTCGGACAAATCTACGACTGCGTTTCTAATGCATACCAAATTCTCCGCTCTGCATTGTGCTCCGCTTTCCGGCGTCACACTCATTTGGCGTGCACCGCTCCGTCTCGCTGTCTGGGTTTATATCACCTGTTTGAGCGAGTGCCAACCTCTCCTATCCATTTTCTTAGCATCTTCGGGTGGTTCAGCACGGGAACTCTTAACTCTCCACAACTGTTACACAACCTGTTCGTCTCCATATCTCAAACCAAAGCTCCATCAAGGTATTTCCATAATTGATATCCTTAAATTATGTAACATGAGAGCAGTTTCCTACGAGATAATAGGACAGTAGGGTCCTCTTTTATTCACAAGCAAATTAAATAAATCCTATTCAAGCATACAAAATGATTTAAAATGTACTGGCCTGTGTCTCCACTGCACCTGTAAACCTATGTTACCCCCTCTAGGGGCAGCCAGTGGTTGTTTTCTGGGTTGCGTTTTACAACACCATCGTTCAGGATCTTAATTTAAGGGGATGGAATACTTTTTTTTGTTGTTCCACTTTAGGCTGTCCAAAAAAGTTTATTTTTACAGAAAATATCTGACCGGCTTAAATCTTTAAAGATGACTGACTACAAGCCAGATGTCCACAACTCTTCCAGGCCGCGCTAGTGAAGCATGTTGCAGTGTTTCTGGAAGAAGATTATCCCTCTTTGCTGTGGTTTTAAACCCAGCCCAGGAGACATAGACATATTATGAAGTTGATGGTTTCTGTTTGTGCCTCCAGGCTGCTCATGTCTGGGTAAGTGAACTTCCATGTCTCCTGTCAGCGTTCCTGCTCTGTGAAATGTAAAAAAAAATGAAAATAAAAACGGAGCAAAATTACAAAGCGCACAAAACAAACAGTGGACCGACGACGCAGTGAACAGAATGACGCGAGTTAGAGAATGGAGAGCAGGTGACAGCGAGAAAGTGACATAAAAAAGATGAGGAGGACACGGAGTAATAGGGCATAGCGCTCCGAAGACGAAGAGAGCGGAAAATCAGGAAATGAAGGATGGCCGAGATAGAGTCATCATGCTGCAAGAGAATTAGAGGGTCTCGGCTTGAGAAAAGGAAACGTAAAAAGACTCGGAGTGAGAGAGAGAGAGAGAGAGAGAGAGAGAGAGAGAGAGAGAGAGAGAGAGCGGCCATAACACTGCAGTCCGTCACACGGCCGCTGTAGTATTCTCAGCATAACAATAGCAGCAGATTGAGTTGGACAGGGTTCACAGGCCTGAATACAAGCCAGCCAGACAAAGCTATCAAGTGGCTCGGCTGTGTTATCTGGCCGGCTTGTGAACACTCCCCTTCTGCAGAGGTGAGCAGGCTCAGGTTACAGGGCTCACTGATCGGCTTTCAGTCCATCACAGCCTCCCCATCTGTTGAGCAGCAACTTCAGGCACTGCTCTATGATGATCCGCCGAGGCTACACCGAGATCCAAGGACTTTAGGGGAAGAATAGAAGTCTTTCCGCAGGCGGACTCAGATAGCGGTGAGGCTATAGAGTTATTTATTAAAAATCTCCCTCAGATATCAGCTATTAAGTGATGTTGTCATTGGAAACAGCCCCAGCTTAATACAACAACAATCGCTGCAGCTTCCAATCTATTTGTTTTGTTACGTCTGACATAGAGATTTGTCCTCAGCTGCATTGTCATTGACCCGTGCTATTTCTAATTATCTGATTCACAAAGGACATCGTACAGCTAAATGCAGGACATGATCCCCATTATGTCTCTATGAGATGTCATGTCTGTAATGGAAGTATTATCTCATTGATCACAGCTGCTATTGTTTTCATGATAATTACTACTACAGTGTCATTTAGATGGTAATTTGGCCATTTCATCATATTCATAGTGTCCTTTGGGATTGGCTATTGTTCTTGAAGATAAACAAGGCTAGCCTGGATTTTTGATGAAGGTACTTGTTGTACTTGCGTCATGATCTTGGGCATCAGCACTGTTGTGGGACTTTTGCGAATTTAAGGGATTTACACCAGTTGACCTTTTGTCCAAGGCCCTCCCCATTTCTGGCCCGTTCTCTACCTTCGAGTGACTCTTGTCACGGAGAAGGTCTTATAAATATGGATGCTTTCTTCTCGAGGCCGTGATGCAATTTCAGAAATAGGAGGGATTTTTTTTTGAGCGGGTAGAAATCTTCAGTTATGCTGCAAAAACTGGACCTGCAGCCTTTGCCAAGGTTGCTTGTTGTTATTTTTGATCTTATACAGTGACACCGTTATTTATTTATTTATGCCACAGCTCGTGTCGCTGCATTGCAGAGAAATCTGATGGATGTGGATAAAAAGAGAATATAAGATATTTACTTTTTATACTGCAAGTCATATTATATGATTTCTGGAATAAACAAACTCAGAAAAGGTGATGCTTTTTGATATACGGTGCACTTTTCTTCCCACCTAACATGCAGGACATTGTGCCGATATGAAATCACTGTATCAACTTGGCTGCTCCTTATTGGAACATCTGATGTCTTGTAAAGATTTCCATTCAGCCATTGTAATAGCCGAGCTGTGCTGAAGGTGTTAAGGTCAAGAGGGCACATGCCAGAATACTCACAGCAACAGTTTAATTCCACTGCCAAGAATAGTTCAGCACACTGAAGCTTGATGCTTCAAAATGAATCTAACCTATGATATCAACAATGAACAAAATAATTAACCAGAAACTCTTATAAGAAACTTTTTTTACATAAAAGATCACATTACAACAAAGCCACGTTCTCATCTTGTGTACCTCTGTCTTCTTTTTTGCAACTGAGATGCATTTGACAGTAAACTGTTAAGGCCCCAGGTGTTTGGCATTAAGTGGCGTGACCCTGTGATCAAATCTTTGATAAGAAACATGCCATTCATTGTCTCCAACAAATGTCTTTTACGCAAGACTGGCACCACTCCATTTGCTCACGCCACCCCCTCACGTCTCTTCCCTCCAACCACCTCATCACACACACACACACACACACACACACACACACACACACACACACACACACACACACACACACACACACACACACACACACACACACACACACACACACACACACACACACACACACACACACTGTACATCCAACTCAGGGCATTTTGCTCGGAACTCGTCAAGAGGAACAGATGTCATTATCAACAGAGATAAAGAATCATTATTTTGACAGCTTTGCAAACAGCCATGGCACGCCAAGTGTGGATGACAAACGACAGGAAGTTGTCCTGGCGAGGATATGAACGGTAAATCTTGTGCATGCGCAAGCACATATAGCCACTTTTTACTGTGCAGTCGTTATTTTCGGAATGCTGCCTATAACCAGCGTTAGCGATACCCTTCATGCAGTCGGAAGCACGTCCTTGGCGGCAATACCCACTGGGGGGTAGAGAGAGAGAGGCTGACAGAAACTGAGCTATAGGAAGAGAGAGAGAGAGAGGCAGCATGCAGAGTGAAGAGGAGGTAGAGGCTGCTTTATTGTCTGAAGCCACTGGATATATTCAGCAAGAAAACTAACGTGCTACAAATGTGCATAAAATAAATACAGAAATAATGATTAAAAATGCAATGAGAAATTATGAAAACCTTTATATATCTCATAGCAATACATCGTTATACCTTATTTAACCATAATGAGGTAAATATTTGAGTAAGAACACACATCTGAATCGAAACAGATAACCATGGAACACTAAAAAGGTGCAGCAATATAGAATCAGTCAATTATTATAGATTTTAAAAGAGTAGTTTGTAAGTGAGTAGATAGTTGGTACTTGCATGTGCAATGTTGCATGGTTGTCAGCTTTTTTTCAAACACTAAAATCAGAGTTTCTACAACGAACGTGACCACGAGTGAAAGAAAAACAGGAGTGATATAATTGTATAATAATATATAATAATATGTATGATGACAATATTTATTGGCAACCAATTTTCTCTTTTTTTCTGCATATTAATGTGCTTTCCATTTCTGGATGGCAGGCACACATACTTATATTGTGCGCATGTATTTGTGTGCGTGTATGGAATACTATTGGGGGATTAGGTGATTGCTCATATCCTCAAAATTGCTTTTCTGACACCACATGAAAAATCACCTAAATCACTTTCAAAGATAGTAGGAAAAACTAGGCTGGTGTGACAAATGCCAAGGCAAATTGAACATGTGAGCAAAAATGTATAATTATTTAATATCAAACAAATAATTCTATCTGGAGTTCCTGACTTAATTATTCAAATAAAATTATTTTAATAGCACAGCAATGGCTTACTGATGGACATGGCAAAGGATCTAAATAATCACTCCCAACACATCACAAATCTGTGGAACGTATTGATACATAATTGAAATAACCCACACAATTCAATTTGTATGTATGCCATCACTCACTTATTGCAGAAATACATTGACACATAATTGTGTTACACATTGTTATTTGAAATTAAATACGTTCCCTGATGAAAGGTGTAGAAATTGAAACCATGTTATTAATTGTAAAAAAAAAAAAAAGTATTTGGATAAGTTAATATAAACTAAAATTAAGTTATAATATCTAATATTTGGTTTGTAATAATTTCCAGTCAACTGGCATAGACGCTTTGTATTCTCGCTGGTGATCACCTGTACTGGAGCCATATCCATTTCATACTTGTTTTAAGTGTTGTTTTCGACCTTTAGTTTGGTCTTCAGACAGTCAGTCCAGATGTCAGCCCGATAGAAGGAGCTATTTGTAAATTCACTATGTTTAAAATGGAGAGTACTTCCATTTTAAGTTCTTCTTAACTACTAGTTAGTGTAGTGTGTGATTAAATAATTGTATCCAATTGGTATCACTCTTCTGGCAACCTGTCAGGATGCACCCTGCCTTCATCCATTGTCAGCTGAGCTCCAGCGCCCACGCGACCCTAAACAGGATAAGTGGCTACAGATAATGGATGGACGGATGTGTGTGGGGACACAACAGGAAACCTCAGGCATGCATGATCTCAGTGCCCAATGGTCCATCATGGCCAAAACATGCGGAAGCGTGAGGATTCCCACAGAGGCATATTTAGGGATATGTACCCAGTGAGCAACCTTGTTAGGACTGAATGGGACGGTGTATCCAGTTCTCCTTAATCCATCCATGTTGGCGCCGTTAAAAATAGAGAAGGCATGTCTTAGCTAGAAAGGACTTTGCAGATGTTTACTAGCATAAATTTACATATGACCATGTGTAGTGGAATGTCCAATCAACTGTCAACAGGATATCATTCGAGCATTACAAGCTGAAATAACTTCCAAAGAAATTTGTCATTTGTACATGTAGAGCACATCTAGTTTTACTGGAGCCACTTTACTACAAGGCTAAGGTGAGTTTGACTCATAAGTGTTGAAACTTGAACAGCTAGTGCATCCAGCTTAAGTTTATTGACTTCAGAAGATAAGAGCTTCCCAGTTCACACACACATTAATGACACCAAGCTAAAGAAAAATGAGCTCTTGGAGCTCATGGTCATTGTTTCTGTCTAAATCCAATGTGGCATAGTAGAGCAAAATAAATCCTCCTCACTACTCTACAAGGCCAGAATGGTAATGTCAAATACTCCATTACAGCATGTTTTCACTCCGCATGTGATTCATGTACAAATGTAAGCTATATTGTCATGCTGAATCTCTGCCTCCCATCTCTTCTCCCACACGACTCATTTTGGTCTGACATAGCGTAATAAAGTTCTGATTAGGGAGCACGATATGATTTCATTACAGTGAAATCTGTGCAAGCCGAGGGAGCATTGAGGTTGGAGATGTCTGAAAATGTATTTCCTGGTAAACAATATTTCCCACTCTTATGTGTGTTAAATTGTTTAATGTTTCATATGTTAGAAATGCTCATTAAGGCCTCATGTAGGAACATTGGACAACGTGCATATGTTCACAACAGCAAAACAGTGGCCATAATGCTTCCATCTATTGTTATGACCAAAAAGGGCTGGATCTCCTGGCTGTTGAGGTTCAGTGGCATTGCTGGTCCATTTGTTACGGCCAGTTGATATTTTAGAAGGGCTAATTAAATTAGCCCTGAAACGGAGCGCTCATTTTAACACTGACCATGCGTGGGAGAAGTTTGGCAGGTCGAAGTGAGATGAGTCTTCTGAAACATTAACAAATGTGTCCTGTTTAGAACTGAAGTGCCGTTGTACAGCAGGGCAAAATAAAAAATGTATACAGTAGCACTCACTAATTTGAGCATACACCTGCCATCTAAATAGGTGATCATGCACTTTACTTTAATTGTTTTAAAATAATTGTTGGTTTACTCTATTTACATACAGTCGCTCAAGGGTGTCGATGTCTGAAACCTAGGGGTCTGCCTCTCTTACAGTGCTTGGAACACAGCATGTTAAGTATTGGTTGAAACCAGTTACTCACTGTACAGTCCACCCCAACGGTCTAACAGGCAAGAATTGAAAAACTACCAGATGTTTTCACACAAGGCCAAACACTTTAGCTGACTTTCAGCAAGAAAACCTCCATTTATTCAAAACAGCAGTGGGACCAGGCCACAACACTTTCTTTCACATCAGGCTATAATAAACATATAGAGGCACAATGAGCTACTTCTTGGCAAAATAATTACATTAATTACACAGTATGGTTCAAAATAGAGCCACAGGGGCCCGATTTGACATATAGAATAGCATTTGAATCCTACGCTTTCTCGCATGCGAGTAAATTGTAAACACTGGATTACTCTTTTGTTTTGCTAATATTTTCACACAAAATGCAAATATGCTTTTCTCTCATCAAACTGATATTAGAGATGGCCACTACAACAAAACAGACACAGTTAATGTATTACAAATTAAACAATTTTGCATTTTTATGACAGTAAAGCAACAATATGAGCATGAATGACAGGGAAGTCCTGGGTTCCCTCGTATTGTTGGAGAGAATGACCATATAAGGTTTCAGGATTGGTGTCACAATGCTACTGTCCCCTGGTTGACTCACAACCACAACTAATGGGGTGATTTATTCTGATGAGTGTGGAGAGTTGAATTTTCTTCCAGGGCCACTAGAAAGGAAAATTGCAGTTTTCAGACAGACATAATTCCATGCACAAGACGCATGGACTCTATGAACAGGGGGAGCAGGTCTTAGGTTCCATAGTTTCTACCCTTGATGAAGCGTAAGACAGCCTTAGCAATGCCCTATATTTTCTGTATATTAAGAATTATTTTAAAGTTGCGACCTCAGGGTAAAATTGGCAGAAGCCACAGAGCAACAATCCTGATATAATTCTGAGATTCTTTCCTACAGAGTGCGTCTTCAAAATGCATATTTGCATCGTTTTAAATGTATTTGGAATATGTGACCGATGTATCAGCTTTAAAGTATTTAAAGTATGCAACATTATTTTAAATTGCTGGTCTCTGTATAAAACCCATACTGTTCCCAGGCTTGGGTTCTCTGTATTATCCCGACCAATCAAACGGCTGATGAAATATGTAGACTCACCTTTAACCCTGTATACTGAATAACAACTACATGTTCTATAAATGCATGAGCACGGGGCTCCAGTGAGGCGTAAGGATGGGCATATATAAGAACTGTGGTGAATGTATGCATATGTAGAGGTCAGATTCTTTGATATTCTTCTTATTTAATGTGCCTGAAATTGAAGCCATTTAAATCCAACCCGATAATTACATGTTGCTCAGTATTTTTGGAAGAGCCGGCCTTTGAGATGATTTTCATCTCATCCTGTGATGATCTTAGGGTTACCATTCATGAGTGAAAACTTTCCAAAAGTCTCAAACTTGATAAGTGTATTCATCAAAACAACTTGCAGCATCTTGTCAACAAAACTATAGGAAAGCAAGGAATCATGGGTATTGCAGTTTGAAGTCATGGCATTAGTCTAAGTAAGGCCTTTAGTCGTATTGCCTGTCCCAGTTAATTTGTTGTGGAGTGTCATAAGAATGCAGCATGGAGTAAACAAGTATCAGAGCCATTAGGAAGATCAATGTGCACCTTTCAGTTGTACAATACTTTTTTATCGTGTTGGCAAAGAATGTGGTCCTCAACTTTTCTCCCCAACAGGCTAATAAGTTTGCTGCTGCTCTACAGTGAAGAGAGGCCGGAGCATAATGTATTTGTAATGCATAATGCCTGTCTGCCAGAAAGCTGGAGGAACGCGTTTTCCCTTGTTCGTTTTTCCTCTCTGGTCCTTGCTAAAAAATGACCTCCATGGGCACACCGTCCTCTGCTAATAAGACGCATAATAAAGCGTGAACACCTCACTGCGAGGCATTGCTTCTATGTTTTATTTGAAAACTCTGGGATTTTGAATCCAATTTCTCACCTTTAAGCGGCAAGTAATACTCAGCAGGCCAGATAGGATGGTGTGTTGCATCGTCATCTAACAAACTCATTGAGATATTAGTCAAGTCTATTAACAGTTATAATCGTTGTCTTTTTTCAGTTGTTCACTTTTCAAACACCTCTCCTTTTTTGTGTCGTTTATAATAGAAATGAAGCTTGAAATAATAACTACAATAAAGCTGCCTACTCGACCACATAAAAAACAAACATGAACATTTTACTTTATTACTGCTTCCCTCATAACTCATCGCGAGGGCTTAAAATAGAGCATTTCTCATTTTGCTATTTTAAACCTGTCGCCAACTGATAAAGTGGAGAGAAAACAATGAACAAAGCTGAAAACACTATCAATGTCCACATTTGTCATTACCTTCGAGGAGGGGTGCGGAAAAGAATATGCAGCTTTGTGATTAAACCAGTAGACTCCCCAAAAATCCTTGCAGTCAAAGTCCAAAGTCTGGACTGGTAAAGTTCCAGGATAAATCCTAAACGTATCTGCAACAGAAATCGCTGCATAGTTGAAAACTAGTTTGCGCTCTTCTATTCCACACACTGTTGCTTTTCTGTATGCTACCTGTTGTAAAAACCATGTGACCCCAATTCCTGGAATAAATGAAAAAAGAAAAATCAAGTTCCTACCTCATGCCTATCATTAGTTGAACCGTTCTACTGTAGTACAGACGGGATGGTTGCCTGAGCAGTACTGTTTGTTAATCTGATCATGTTTGTGTTTGGAGCTGAGCAAACAAGCTGCCATAAACAAGCTGAAACACACACACACACACACACACACACACGCACACGCACACGCACACGCCTCTTCTCCAGGGCTAAATAATGAAGAACGGAGGCACATCGCTTAGGTGATTAATTATCCATGTCACCAGATGGGACGATGAGCAAAAAAAAAGTCAGATTTTGTTTTTGTTTTTTTTCCCCTAAATGCATTTCAGAGTGGGGATTCGATTGGGGTAATGACAGCCATATGTTGATGAATGATCACGAGCTAGTATTAATCAGAAATACAGAGTTGGGATGTTACCAGAACAGAGGAATGTGTGTGTGTGTGTGTGTGTGTGTGTGTGTGTGTGTGTGTGTGTGCGTGTGTGTGTGTGTGTGTGTGCAACCCTATGGAAACCAGAGTGTTTTGTTTAAAACTACCAGAAAAAAAGAAAGTCTAAGCTCTCGAAACGTAGGAAGAATTGAGGAGAAGGAGAAAGATAGTGTGAGCCAGCACATTTTACATAATGTATTTTAGTAATGAGGTTATGTACTGTAGAGAATATTTAAGAATATGTTTTGGACCGTTTAAAAAGTAATTCCAGGTGTATCTGTTGAAAAAATAGCCCATGTATCACATTTAGTCAATGCAAAATGAATTTATTTTAAAATTAATCACTTCATTTTTTCTGTTTGCCAAGGAATTGTCAATAAAACATTCCTTTTCCACCATGACATCACCTAACCAATCAAACTAAAACTGTATCTTGTTCACAGCCAATTTAAAGAATGCCTAAAATCAAATAATACAGGTCGAGAATATCTATTAGAATGCACTACTACCTCTATAAATGTGGTTATAAATAGAGTAGCAAATAGCAGTATTGTAAACAAATACAGAGGCTCTTTTTACAAAAGCCCCATAACGTACCTCTCTGAATGGGAAGCTCAGCATGTGTGTTTGGCCTATGTATCCCAAATACAGAAACAAATATAACAATAGTTCTTTGTATTTAATAGGAAACAATGGATGGACCTACATAGCATGTGGCCTATGTAACAATGATACAGCTTACTTAGTACTGGTAATACTGGGCACCAAGTCACAGCTACACCGTCAATACTTCCATGAGAATTCTCTAGTGGGCATCTGTTAGACGGAAATTCTTCTTTCAGAAGAAACATTTAGAGCAGACATTTAAGCTAAGAAAGTGTGTCCATTTTTATTAATGGATCGGCCAATGTGGTCTCTGACAAGCTGTGGTTGAAAAGACAAACACCAAGTTGCCCCAGGGATGCTGGGAGCTCACTGGGGGCCACTTATGTAGCCTGGTCAGGCGGAGAGCAGTTCAGGTCATTTTATCCCTCATTACGTGGGCATACATGTCAAGAATCTACACCCTGGAGCTCCATCTTTTCCTTTTGAAGCCAGTTTTAAACATAATAAATCAAGCAAAATCTAAAGCACCATCACTTTACGAATACGACACTAAGAGATGAGAAAATAGCATTTGTTTTCTTGTTGTCAGGAAAGAGAACGTTAATTCTGTTTGACACTGTCTGGGCTCAGTAGCTCAATCTGGGAGGACTTTGCTCGGCAAGAGGGTAGCCAGTTCAAGACAGACCAGCGCAAAGCAATTCTCACCTCCTGGGCACTACATAGGCGTCCTTGAGCAAAATTGAGTGATTTTCTTTTTTTAACTGACGTGTTAATTTAACATCCCCATTGTGTCTGGTGAAACATTTCCCATAAATCCCCTGTGGCTACCGTACATTGGGTTAACAGAGTTGTTGACCTCAATACGCATACCGCTTGATACATTACAGCAATGATACTTTAAAAATGGATCACATATGACATTTTCTTGTTCCTACATCTTTCAATATGAAATGCTGCATTTTAAAACTGAAGCTATCAAGTCTCCATTGGGTGAAGGGCGTGATATGTCACCGAATTTGAGACAGCTGGCCTTCAGATGAAAAAAGTAGGCATGAATATAATCCTGGATTAGAAAAATACTTATTAAATCCTTGCCCATCAGCATCTATTATTCTTTTAAAAATGACTTACTTTAAAGCGACAACTCCATGAAGATCTTAATTCATTGTGCCTTGAAAGAAGCTCATGTCAATGCAATTGACAGAGAATTAGCTTTTCTTTTTAAACTTTAAAATAGAGCTGTGATCACAGAAGAAGCTCCATCTTTTTGGTGAGGCTGACTGGACGATATGTGATATTTAAAACCGGAGCAAATGTGTTCACCGTTTCCCAATGAAGCGGCAGAAAATCAGTTGTGGCCCGAATATGAAAATAAAGGAGGGTTATGTATGAGTTAGAAAATGAAATTCAGTTGGGTGGCGGGAAGAGTGACCTCTTCACCCATTGATTTCATTCCGTCTAAATGGCACATCATCAGGGTGTGAGAAGCACATTCATTTTAAAAACTGATAAGGCAGAGCTCCCTTTGACAATCTTTTGACATACCTCACACCTACAAAGACCGTCTCTTATTATTATTATTATTATTAAACAATTTCAAGAACGTGCGTCTGTTACTTTACCACCTCAAAACACATGTATGTACCATAATGCTGTCACACAGACTATTTGTGCTTCATATTTAAAGCTTTAAAAGCTAACTACCCATAAATCACAACTGATAAAAGCACACAATCAGGCAACCCCGTTATCAAGGAACAACATTGGTCTTCTGGACCCATCGATGGTGAGTGTAGTGCGTCCTTTCAGGTTGTAAACTGTCGGAGACGCAGGACGCATGTCTAGAAACACTGGGGTGAATATAAGATTTCCTAAACAACAAAAGGCAAGCTCTTGAAAACCCAGAAATCACAGCACTTGCAGTGAGTAATCATCGGCTACATTTATAGTGCCTTTGTACGTGCCTGATGGCCTCCTTTACCATTGGACATCTGTGAGCTTACCCCTCAGCTTGCGATAACAGCAACATCACACTCTTGACATAATTATTCCTTTTAAGTATACCACTTGCCGGTGAAGAGTTCAGATTGGGGTTGCTGTCCAGAGTACACAACTAAAACATGCTTGATATAGATCTACAAGACAGAGTGGCTCCAGCTTTGTGGTGTTTGGACGATGCACCCATTTTATTCGGTTGTCACTTTCTTTAATCCACAGACTGTGAACCTTGAAGGATTTAGTCGGTTTTACTTCTGAAGAGTGATTCATTCGATGCATTTACACTTTCTGCAGTCTGAGCGTCATTGAGTCAATGCCTTTGATGAATAATTAAAACAAAGCTCCCCCAGAGTTTTGACCATTTTGTGCTATTAGCCAAGTGTCACGGTAACAGTTACACCCCTCACAGAAGCCTCAAGTGAAGAATAATTAAGCCTACTGTGTTGACGTCTACTCTGTAGTACTTGAGAGGTAAGTCATGGGTTCTAACCTTATACTAGAGACATTCATACTATATTTTCTGCAGAAAGAAATGTCTGACGTAGGAATGGAAACCTTTATTATCGTACAATGATATCATGGTGTATTGATTGTTGTGAGGAGTTGTGTCTGATTGGAGGCATATGCTCAGTCACCAATCAGAGGCATGTCTCCCAATTAATTCTTCACAAAAAATATGTAAAAGTGAAAGCAATTATAGTGTTTGGGTTTAAGTCACACAGCTGGAAGAATAGATAAATGTCTGGGAGAGGGATGGGTGTGCTGTCCTGAATTTCTGCCTGACAGCCACAACAATAACAGCTTTTGCTTGTTCTCCTGTCACTTACTGTAGCTGACAAGTTGTTTCGAAATCCAACACTAACGCAGAAGACTGCCGCTCACATTCAGCTCCCTTCACTTCAAGGCTTTTTCCACATTCTTGACAATATCATCACACAAACACACACTTCTAACCACACACGAACAGAAAATCTCTATGGCTAATAATCAGAAAACACTTCAGAATGCACATTGGATCAGAATAATTTCCGTTTGCTATTCCTGCTTTTTTATTCGTGAACAAGTGGTGGCCAAGAATTGATTGACAATTTCTTAAAATGGTTGCAAATGGCAACCTGGCAATTGTTACTGTTCTTAACCCATGATATAATATGTATAATGTAACAACATTTGCTAATTAGCACTGAACACAATGTACAGCTTAGACTGACTGGAATGTCATTAGGTTTAGGTATTTTGTAGTTCATAAAACAAATTATTGGATAATAAAATAATAATATAAAACATCATCACACTTCATCCTGATATTTCAGTCTGGAATTGGAAGACCGGCAACAGACAAACAAAGCACGTTGCCAATACAGCCATGCTGCTAACACTGCTAAATGGTTTTCTATGTAGCTGGCAATTAGTAGGGTCTACATCCTAAACTCAAAAGCTGCCAATCTTGGTGTAACATCCAAGGCATGATGCATGAATCTGAATGTGGCTTCTAACAGACCCTATAGTGCTTTGGTTTGATAGGTATCTTAGATTGGGGTAGATACATGTGCAGATAAAAGTATAAAAATATCGCTCTGTGAAGTGCAGATCATGTGTTGGATAAAGGGAGTAGCAAATGTTGGACAGGGAGCCCTCAAACATGATCGGGAATAAAGAGAGCGTAGAAAGAACAATTAGCAATTCTATGTGATGGTTATAGGAGTAGTAAGAAAACATTGTTCTAGTTATATTATTTATGTATAGCTTCAAGCGAGGCTCGAAATCACTCGCTAACCTTAAGAAATAATATCCATTTCTCTTTTACGTTATTTTACTTTTATTTACACAGGCAAGCCAGTTAACAACTGCTTTTTTTTATTGCTCAACCATGATATTGTTACAGTTTCTAAGGATTCATGGTGAATTGTGGTTTGAAAAGGCCCTTATTTCCTGCAAAGCCACTGTGTTGAGTAAGATTTGGGGAAGGCAAAGCCATGAGGCTGGATTTATTAGGACCTGCAGCATTAAAAGTAAATGAGGGAGTAAAGTAATAATAGCAGGGTTCTGGGAGGCATGTATTGGCTGTGGAGCGAATCCAGAGCCAGAGCTGGGATGAGGATGGGAAGGATGCAAAAACGGAGGAGAGCAGTTTGCCATTACAGACTTGATACATATAATCATTGGTTTGATCTCGAAATGGTCGACTGCGTTTACCTCAGAAACTAGAAAACAGAAATAAGTGTAGTGCACCCTGGTGCTTCAATTTGATTAGGCAAATACTACACAGAGCAAAAGTTCTCAACCCAAAGGCCGAGTCTGCAGCTTTTCATTCAACCTCAGTTTTACAAAGTAGTTTATTGTCTTAATGCAAATCAAGGATTCACAATGAAGTGCAGTGCAAAAAAAAACATTTTTCATTGCACAATCCTCTGTGCCAATAACATTACCATCATCATAACATAAAAGATTTAACATCAGGGATACATTGTCCATCAACCTCGACTATGTTTGAGCACCAAGCACCATTAATGGAAAGACCTGGGCCCTCATTTATAAAGCTTGCGTACGCACAAAACGGGGCTGGAAACGGGCATACGCCACTTTCCACGCAAATGTTGTGATCTATAAAAACCAAACTTGACGGGAAAGTGTGCGTACCCGTAAGCAAACTCTGAGGCATGCGTACCGGTATGCACATTCTGGAGACTGGAGGGGAATCAGCGATACAGATGTCAGATTGTAGGAAGTAAACGTGAGAAGAACTATTATAGTTTTGATGACTCGCACACATTTAATTTCACTCCATATCATACGTTAGATCCGCGTTATCATGAGGAACTCCAGCAGTGTTTTTGACGCTTTTACCGAGTGATATTTTTTCATAAAGACCGTCTTTTAAAATCCAACTCGTATCTTAAATCCAAATAATTTCGAAATATTGAATCAGCGCTGTCACCGCAGAAGGAGGAGGAGGAGACGGCCCGACTGCATGTAATACAGGATACAACACTACCCCCCATTAGATCACTGTAGAACACAGCGGGAATAACTAAATATTCTCCTTATTTACTATGCATATGTCATCAACACATAAATACAGCCACTACGCCATCGTATAATTGTTACACTTTATCCTCGTTATCAGTCCTTACTATAATGCTGTCCATAACAAACCGGCATGAATAAACGTGTTCGCCTATTACACTTTTGTTCAAATTGTGTCTCGGGGTGGGAAATACCACCAATTAATTGGCAAGGTGTAAACAATCACTGTAATTGCTGTCAACCTATAAATACTACGGTGACCCCCGTGCGTAATGCTGCATGATGGCGTTGCTGGCACTGCTGGAGGACTATGCCAATGGCAGAATCAGGAGAGGACGAGTTTTCAGGGACCGTAATGACTTGCTGGCCCATGATGATGACTGGCTAATAAGCCGTTTTAGATTCCCTAGAGCCTTGCTCTTGGAACTATGTGCTGAATTGGGCCCAGTATTGGAGAGGGCGACACGCCGGAACCATGCCATTCCGGTGCAAATTCAGATCCTGACGACTCTGGGGTTCCTGGCAACCGGATGGTTCCTGGCAACCGGATGTTTCCAGCGGGAATTGACAGACAGGTACGTGTTTTACATACATATTATATATAATCAAATTCATTAAGACCTTTTGATCTAATATATTTCTTTTTTATCCAATTCTATAGGTCTGGTATATCACAGCCATCCCTGAGCAGATTAATGCCTGCCGTTTTGGACGGAATTAATAATACGAGTCATAGATATATCCGGTTTCCCTACACTGTGCAAGAACAGGCCGAAATTAAAATGCAATTCGCAGCAATGTCCGGTTTCCCTAATGTAATCGGTGCAATTGACTGCACTCATATTGCAATAAGGGCTCCATATGAGAACGAGTTTGGTGTATGTTAATCGAAAAAATGTACACTCGATTAATGTACAAGTCATATGCGACTCGAATATGACCCTAACCAACATTGTGGCACGCTGGCCTGGCTCAACACATGATTCATTCATATTGACACACAGCAGTGTAGGGTACAGACTGCAGGCAGGCGCAGGACGTGATGGCTGGCTTCTTGGTGAGTTTAACATGAAGAAATTGTAACCCTTCGTCCTGATGAACCCTATATTTATGCATCAACTGTAACCTGCAGGCGACAGTGGCTATCCCCTAAGACGCTGGCTCCTCACCCCATTTTTAAACCACCAGATAGCAGAGGAAATGCACTATAACGAGTGCCACGCTCGTGCGCGCTCAGTCGTGGAGCGTGCCATCGGCCTCCTGAAAAGCAGATGGAGAGCGATGGATGCCTCAGGAGGCCGACTACTCTACCACCCTGTAAAAGTGTGCAAAATAATCAGGGTGTGTGCAGTTTTGCATAACTTGGCCCTGAGGAACGGCATCCCTCTTCCTCCTGACCTCCCCCCCAGCATGATGACCCCGAGCCACAGCCCCCTGCAAGACTGGAGGGGTATCAACGGGGCGCAAGAATCCGCGAGGATGTCATGCAGCGTTTGTAAGGTAAGGAAGAACAATCAATGTTTATTTTTTAACGGATTCTTTTATTAACATGGCAATTTCTTGCAACACACTGTGCATTTGTCGTAGCTCATCAGCAACGTTGTTAATTGCGGTTGTTGTGTCTTGCTGCATTTGCAGGACGGCATCAGTGAGCACCCGACCGCGTGTGCCATGCGCCCGGGGTGCGCTGCTGCTTGGCACGCTGTTTTGTGCCGGACCCGGACGCTGTGCCGAGGGCTCATCACCGTCCTCGCCGTCACCCTCCTCACCGTCACCCTCCTCTACGCCCAACGCTGCAAACGGAGGGACAAACTATTTAACGTTGTGTGTTTTTTATTTACAATAAAAGTATACAATCTGTTTACCCTTATACCTCTGGTCTCAGTCGCGTCTGTGTCTCCCTCCTTTTCGGACACAATCCCGGACAAGCTGGCCTCCCCAATTATGCCAGCAATTGTGCGGTGGAGTGAAGTGAGCGCAGGTGTGCTTGGCCCCCCACCAGTTGCAGCCACACTCCTTCGGTTGGAGGACAACATTTTTTTGGCTTCCACCTTGCATGAATGACATTAATTCTCACATTTAAAATAAATCGCATCAAAGTCAAACTTCCTCAAATACTCAAGCAATACATTAAATACATTTTGGTAAAGGAGCAGACAGATGTCATTTACCTTCAGATCGGACCACTTTTTCCTTTAGTTCTGCCACCGTCCGCTCCGTCCCACTGACGCCGTTGACCGCAGCAGCAATGCGTTGCCACTCGCACTGCTTCTTTTTGTTGGTGATCCCGCTGCTGTGGCCACTAAATAAAATTATTTTTTGGGCCTCCACCTCCCCAACAAGTGTCTCTATTTCAGCTTCGGAAAAGTTACGCTTCTTCGTTTTTCTCTGACCTGTCGCCATGATTCATCACATGAAAACGATTGCATGCCGGCTCATTAACATAGTAAAAAGTGGGCGTGTACAGGGCGGGAACCCAGGTGCGCACACTTGTTGGTGATTTGGGATTTATAAAGGGAACATTGCGTACAGCTTGCGTGCGCACAGTTTTATAAATCTGATTTTTTTTTGGCGCACGCAAACTTTGGCTTCTGGGCGTACGTACACTTTTAGTAAGGATCCTACGCACAGCTTTATAAATGAGGGCCCTGATCTGGTGCTCGGTCCTGTTCTCCACCCGTCTAGTGAAGCTTGATCTGAAATTCCACGATGGACCAGTGTTGCCAGGTGAGAAATGTAGGATTATCGTACCAGAGACATAAAATGATCGTATTTTGAGGGAAATACGGGAAAAAGACGTTATTAAAACCATGTGCATGTGTTCCCGTAGAGCCCAGGTCGAGTTTGGTCAGCGTGGCCGCCGTAAAGGCACGGCCGTTAATTCCTCTTGGACAAGGTACAGCATGTTGTGTATTTCTATACTCATGTTTGTAATATAGCGTTTGCTAAAATATGCCTCAAGGTGATCTGATATGTATGTATTGTTTATTCTTGCAGGGTCTCATGTGTATTTTGACGGTCGCTGTTTTTTCCCCCCATACTCAATGTAGGCTACTGGGCCCTTTTTTGTTTAATTTGTTTTGGGCATTTTAATTGTTTTGTTTCTTTTGTTTGTTTTTCTTTTGGCATTAAGTTAGGTCGGGCAGGCGCAATGTGTCACTCTGAATAAGGTGTAAGCCTAAATCGTAGCCTGGTTGAGCGAGCATCATAGACTTGCTGTTATTTTAGTGAGGCCCTCTTGTGCGCTCATAGCTTGGTGGCAGGGTGCACATCTGCATATAGTGTGCCGTGATTTGTGTGTGTGTGCAGTGATATCTTTTGTACGGAAGCCCTAAACGGCCATGCATACAAACATTTTATTTCATCCGTTTTCTCGTGATAACGAGATAATTTTCCTCTGTTTTCCCGTGATAACGAGATAACAAATGAAACGTGATAGGCGAGATTTCAAATTCGGTAAAGTTGGAAAGATATTCACAGATTCGAACTGACCATAAAGAGACCCTTGATGTGTGATTTTGGAGTCTCTGTAGGCCTACTGTATAACAGTGGAGTTATTTATTGTCTTGCAATTTGCAGACGGTGCCTGCGCACTCGCCCGGCTGCCGGTTGCGCATGGAGATCAATGTTCTCCGTTCAGCTCGCAGGACGGCTTATTTATGTAAAAAATTGGGGTTTTGGTGCTTGTAGCTCGTAGTCTTTGATATTACGGTGAGACAGAGGCATCATTTGTGTTTGAAAAACGTTTCACTTCTGATTTATTGATCCCGGAAGTTCGACTCTGTGAATATCTTTCCAACTTTACCGAACTTCAAAATGATCTCGTTATCACTGGAAAACGGGTGAAAAATTATCTCGTTATCACGGGAAAACGGAGTAAAATTATCTCGTTATCACGAGAAAACGGAGGGAAATTATCTCGTTATCACGGGAAAACTGAGGAAATAAAATATATGTATGCATGACCGTTTAGGGCTTCCGTACTTTTGCCCTTTTGGGTCTTAGTCTTTTTTTGCCACATGTGCGTTGGGTCCTAAATATAATTGCAGCCTTTGAACTCCTGTTATACCAGTACTATATAGACTAGTTGCACTAGTGTTTAACGAACTGTCCAGTTTATTATCTAACTAGCCTGTGTATATTGCACAGGTTAGGTCTGCCACGATTTTGACTAACTGTCCAGCTTATTGTCTTACTAGCCCACGTATATTGCACAGGTTAGGTCTGCCAAGATCTTGACTAATTGTCCAGCTTATTGTCTTATAGCCCACGTATATTGCACAGGTTAGGTCTGCCAAGATCTTGACTAATTGTCCAGCTTATTGTCTTACTAGCCCACGTATATTGCACAGGTTGGCCCTGCCACGACTTTTGACCAATTGTCCAGTTTATTGTCTTAATTAACAAGTGCCGGGTAATGTAATTTCCTACTGTGTAGCTTAAGACGTTTTTAATTAGGATATATCAAATTGTGTTTTTATCAGTTGTTGAAAATAAAAGTTGTCATATTTTTGGAGCCATCGGCCTCTCGTCTTGTTTATTCCGGACTGTACCTGACTCTAAGTGGTGATCTAGAGTGCAAATCCATAACGGATTAGTCCTTATGGCCCTTTTCCATCACTACATCTAGATGGGAGCTATTCGAACTTGGCTTTCATCTGGACTCTCCTGCCACTGCTACTGGGCCGACGATGATCATCTCAAGTCTGCTGCACTTCATCAAATCCTTATCCAATGTTGATGAGAGTACTCATTTTGTGCTCCAGTATAAAACACAAAAAGACAACAAATAAAGACAAAAATGTAGCATTCATGGGAACCAGGCACAGCATACACATGCACCACCATTGCCACACCAGCTGATTTATGGATTAGATCAGAGCATCAGACGAAAATAATACTTTATTTTACTGCCATATAATAAATAAACTGAACATAAGAGAAGAAATGACAGACTGACAAATCATTTTGAACATTATGGTAATAATCAAGGCTGTATATTGTAATGACAGGAAACGTTTTCTTTATCCATTTAGTTGACATTTTTGTGTGGGCCAAAGTTGGTGTACAGACCAACCAATCAACCCAGCCAACTGAAATTCCCATCCTAGGGTTGCCAAAATAATCTTGATAAAACTACTCAAATACTGAAGCACGCCACTTCAACATAGTTCACAAACAAGACCAGTATATTTTCCAGATACAACTGTAATGGTTTTGGTTTCAGCTAAAAGGCAACAGCATCCACATCAGCGCTACCCATCACCCATCAGCCCCGTCATTTCCTCCAGTTGATATATGACCACCGTGGAGGAGTCCATTACATCAAGACCTACAGACAAAATATAACCCAACACAACCCACATGGGGAATTTGGGAACATTTGTGCAGGTGAGGTGAGTAATAGGGGTATGTGGCATTTTCACGCTAAACGTACCCACCATTAGTAAATGCCAGAGGGTCTGTCCGAACCCTCCGCACACTATTAACCCACTTGCAGGGCCACTGGACTGGGAAAATGGGGAATGACAGGATTTAGCCCAGAGGAATAACGCTATATGTATGTGAAGGTGCATGCATGTGTGGGCAGTACAGGCATATATATGCAGAACCAGATAGACGTGAAGCGTTAGTTTCAGCATGAGGCGTGTGTGGTTGAGGTGTGTGTTTGTGTGTGTGTGCGCGTTTAAATGTCAGTAGAGGCAAACACTTGCCTGAAATGTGTTCACACATGCAGTCAGATGAATGAAGCTGTGGGGTCGGAGTTGAGCTGTGACAGTGGCAGCTGTCAGCACTGTGGTGTGTGTGATGTATGAGCTCATCTGTCACTACCAGTCCCTTTCTGTGGAGGGGGTGGAATAGTAATCCGACATCATTTCCAATTCTTCCCACGGTTAATTCTCATCTTGAATTCGATCAGAGTTTTATTGTTTCTTGCATATCTTCTATTTGCCTTGTTTATAATGTTGGCACAGATAAGTGAGACTGAGCAAATGTTGGTAGGTTTTCCTTTGTCTCTCGCCGTCTTGGTGAGCATTATGATGCAAATGTTTGCCTGTAGATGGGCTAGACAAGTGTGAAAACATGGGCATGCAATCACAAGATTTAAACTGGAAAATGCATTACTTCAAATCCATTTCAAAGGCATTAGAATCATTAAAACAAAAACAAAAAATGCTTTGGCTATGTTTTTGGCAAATATGTATTTAGATTTAAATATGCAGTTTCTAGGCTCTCTCATCTAGATAATTTAAACGAAAAAAAGCCAACACACACACACACACACACACACACACACACACACACACACACACACACACACACACACACACACACACACACACACACACACACACACACACACACACACACACACACACACACACACACAAATATATTCATATGCATAAACTCCTTCACCAGCAGCAGCCTCCAGGGACTGGGACTGAATACCAGGGGACACACAGGTGCCACAATGCCAACATGCAGCCAGTTGGCCACACCTGAGTCAAAACCCATAGGATGAGACACAGATGCAGAGCAGGGACACTACCACACACATACATAGTGTGTGAGTGTAAAAGACTGAGACCGAGCCCAGGGGATACAATAAAAGAAAAGAATGCTGACGAGGAGAACTCAAACAACTCAAAATAACAAAATTAATTCCTTGCAGGCAAAAGTTGCTGATGCGCCGTGTACTTTACTCCTTACCGATCTATGCCCTTATGTCCTGATTATTAGGTAAAATAGATCTCCTTGATGGATGCAAAAACAAAAAGTTGCTGAGCGAGGGTTGGCGACGATACAGTCCGATATCAGATACCCACGGTGTCCGATTCTCTGTGCAGGAAATATTAATAGCCTTGTGGAAGGAACGTCTTTGAGATTAAGTGCAATCATAGGAGATGTGTTACCTCATGTCCTTTTACTTACTCCCCCCTAAGGCCCACTGAAGCACATTGAGCAGTCATCACTGAGATCCCTTTATGGCTGTCCATTCTGTCCTCATGAATTACATCACACATAATTTCCACCTTTGTTCATGCACGGCGGTGCCAAGAGCCCTATGTCTGACACGTGTATAAATCAAAGAGCAGTGCACCGGTTGGATTAAGGTTGCCGGATACAAGCCATCGCTGGAGTCAAGCTGTAAAGAATGGACATGAGCGTTCCCCGTGCACCGTGCCAAGTGCAGATGCAGAGCCAACTGCGAGGCATGACAAGTGAACATAAGCATGTTTTATATTGCTAGTTTTATGCCTCACCATGTTTACATCAATCACTTTAGATGGGGACATGCCCTTCAAAAGCAGTGAGTTGTGTATGTTCTCACAGTGAGCTGAGACAAAATAAACTTGCTCACAGGTTAATTATACCTTCCAAATTGCTGTGACACCGAGCAAATACGGGATTAACAACTGATTCATTTCTTCCTCTTGTGATTATTTGCTTGTAATACTTTTCTTTGCCCTTCACGTTGTGGTCCTATGTGGTTCAGTTGCACCGAGTGACAGAGCATTTTGTTGCACTTTGTTTGGAGGGCCACACACACACACACACACACACACACACACACACACACACACACACACACACACACACACACACACACACACACACACACACACACACACACACACACACACACACACACACACACACACACACACACACACACACACACACACACACACACACGCTATGACTCATGCAGTAGACACGTTTGCATAACTCAAAATAATTACATAGCATCCATCTCCAAAAATCTAGTTATACCCTCCGCTCCCTTTTCTTGGGTTCTCTTCTTTTGCCCTCACAGTGAAAGACACAAACAAGAAAACCAATAACAGAGATGGCAACAGCAGAGTTACACATCATGAAACAATACGAACAACACCCCAACTGTCTTTAATGCGTGCAAGCTTACTATGCACAGCAACCAACCTGCCACTTATCCATAGAGATAAAGAAGAAGTAACCACAGGCTACTATCTGGGGCCAGGAACCACAGATGCCTGTGGGATCCGCCGAATCTTTCATGGCTGCCCCCTAATTAACTGTATTCTCCTCTCATGAATGCAGTTTGTTTGTGATTGTGCCACTTTCCCTTCTTGATCTCACTTCAGCACATTATGGTCTTTACTTCCAGCTGGCTTAATGGCGAGCAGAAGTGGTCATCGTGATCCTCTCTAAACAGTCTCTTCATCTGCACCGGTTAATGGGACGTTTCCATAAGCAACACCAGCAACTTGTTGGGGGGGAGAAAGTTGTGCAGAGCAAAGACAGGCCATGGCAAGGAGTAGGATGGCCTATGGCGGATGCTTCACAGCATTGTGCTCTGTGCCGCTACTGCTGTCAAGTGTAGGTGTGCATTTTTGTATTTTAAGGTATGTTGTTGAAAGTAGAATCATAGGAGTATATTGAGATCCCAAAGGCTATAGAATGTACTTTACTGTTGGTCCAGAGTGGCTGAATTCATTTTTATTATTATTATCATCATTTCATCCTGAAGGCTTCTCATGTCTCTATCACTCTGTTTTTTTGTTTGTTTGTGGGGCTGGTGGTCTCCGAGGCAGCACAATTCCATGTTAATGCATCACTACCACTTGTCAGGCCTGTTGGAAGAGATTTTGAAGAGGATGCGAGAGGACGTGATGCTAGTGGAAATGAATAACCCGAGGCCTACACTATGCTCTTATTGACAGTAAAAACGTTTCACACATATCTCATGTTGTATTACTACAACATAGCAAAACATCCGTTTCAGGTTATTAATATTTGGTGTATACAGGGTAGTCCATTTGCTTTGGCAGAAAAAAAAGACTAAGTGATTTTGTTCTAAACAAGCCAAATTTGTGTAAATACAAAACATTAAATGTGCTTTTGGTGCTACATATCTCTGCTGCAACGAAAATACTGGCATTAAATTCATATCAGTTTTAAATATCTAACAATTAGAATTAAACAGCTCCAAATTCACTAATTAAAGGGATTTCTTTTTCAGCCAATATTACCAAAATGAGGCAGCCATTTGATTGCCCGTGAATGGATGGATTCCCAAGCCCCTCTTGAAGATACAGTATGAGAGATGAAAACATTTTTGTTTGCTGATTTTTCTGAGACTATTTTTTAACTTTCATGTCAGCAGTAGCCTTACGGTTAGATCAGTGAGCTTGTTACAGGAAAAGTCCTGATAGTGTCTTTGGTTCATGCATTTTTTTTCTGTAAAAAGCACATCCCTCTTATATTCTAGAACCCTGCCAACATCTCTCATTGCAATTCAGTATCACCAGACCCTTTTTTCCTGCTCTCCTCCCTCATTCTTTCCTCGTTTCTTTCTGTATTTTACAGTCTTTTCGTGGCTTTGTTCCTTTCCTACTTTTCCATCTTACTTCTCAACTTTGAACAATTCTGTTCCTCATTTCCACTTCCTTCAAATCTCTGTCTTTCCTTCTCAGTCAGTCCCATGCACCACCACTTTTGTATGTAGTCTGCTCCATTTTCTCCTGTGTAGCTCTCTGAGGTCTCATGCCACCACAGTTGTATTTATGAGGGCATGTGTTAACGTATATGTAGCCTTCCAAATAAAGCATTGTGCAATATCGTTGCTTCAGATACGTGTTAAAACACCAAGAGTTACGTTTTATAGATTTGGTGGGTTTATAATTGGATTTTGCATCAAAATTGACATTTTACCTTCACCTTCGCATCCACATTTACACTCCTGCCAGCAGCTGTATTGACAGACTTTGTTGTTCTACTGGATCCTGTTTATAACGGAGCTTTGATTGATAGGTTGTAGCTCACCAGAGGGGCCGTGCATGTAAAGTGTAATCACTTCAAGACATGATAAGTAGTCAGTACAAAACATATTTCAGAAAACACCGTTAAATTTGAGTTGCCGGAATGACCGGCCTGAGGTGCAAAAAAAAAAAAAAAAAAAAAAAAGTCAGTTTTTACTTCTCAATTAAATTCTCACGTTTTATATGTAAACCTATGTGAGCAAAATTATTTCAGTATCAAAAGTGGATTCATGGTAATTATGTATATCCAATAAGCTTCTACAAAGATTTCACCCCACGATTGGCAATGGAGGCAAACTAATTTGAACCTCAGTGAAATTATGCTCCTTCTGCGTGTTCAAATCAGCAGGAGCAGTGTTCCTTCGAACACAGGCTCTTAAATCATTTCAGTGTGACACAGCTTGGGTGGTCATGCAGACGGCTCTGGCAAAAACCTTAAACCTGGCTCATCTTAGGCTGAAACACAATGCTTTTTCATGTGGTCATGCACACTCCATTGAGTGCACATTCCGAACTACTTTGTAGCATGCAATTTCACCTCTTGCTACGTTTCCAGAGTTAAATAACATAATATAGTAATTGTAACACATAAGCATGCAAGTTCAAGAGATACATACATAGGTCAACACTATTGTTAGTATGTTGCTCACTGATCATTGAACCAGCAACAATTGTTTATCCCTGTGTTGGAACCACAACAGAGTAAGTGTAATATAACAAAGCCAAAACCCTGGAGGCTCAAGTTAACACTGCACACGTTAATACCCTGACATTCCAACCATCGGCTACGTTTATCTAAATAGGTTTGGAAGTTAGCAAGCTGCTTACAGAGACTGACCAGTTCTACTAACTGAGTGAGTAGGTTGTGCTGTATTGATGCTTATTTACTTTTGTTGGGACCTAAAGGCAGGAACACACCGGCCCAACCGTTGGACGTCTGAAGCGTTTGGAGAGGCTCGGACGAGGTCGGGAACACATATGTTTGCTGTGTACAGCTGCGTCGGAAGCTTTCGGAGCCGCGCGGACGTTGTCTGATCAGACTGAGCATGCGAAGTCTGAGGAGGTGGGCCGTTGGACGTCTGAGCCATTGGATACTCTGATTGGCGGTGTGCTAGTGAATCAGAGTATCCAATGGCGGTGTGTGGGCGGGGCGGAAGTGACGATGGTAAACTCCGTATTACTCGTTCCCTACTGAGACGACGTCTTCGTAAAATAATGAGCCCGAGAGCACACAACGCGAGTGTCACCCTAGCCAGAGTCATCTTTCCAGAAATGAAAGAGAAAAAGTATTTAGTCCACAAAGGTCTTCTCGAGTCGAACGAATACTGAACCAAGACGTGTGTGCATTGTTTTTATCTGCACTCTGTTCCGTCATTTCCTGTTTTCCTGTTTTGGAGTACTGGCACGAGACTAGCGCCACCCGCTGTTTAAGGAGGCTTATTGCATCTCGCGCAAGCGCAGAACGTACTCGCTGCTGTGGTGTCGGAAGCACGTCGAAGCGGTGTGTACAACGCAACTTTTCTGCCGAACGGGTCAGACGAGAGGCAACAGAGTGGGCGGAGAATGGTCGGATAAGGCAGTTGGACGTCTGGGCGGTGTGTAGGGGCCTTAACCGTTAGGACTACACAATGCGGCCTACAAAGCCTACACAATGCGGCCAGACAATGGGACAAGGGAGATAAAAAACTACAAACCACCATTTTAGTGTCACCTCCACCTGGTCACGAGATCTGACGTCACACAGCTGGCGCCCTATTGGCTGGCAACTGCATGGGACTCCAGGGGGTCCCCCGGACCAGCCGTGAGCTATAAATCCCGCGGCCACCAGAAAAACGTCCTCTCTCCAAAGTAACTTGCGTTACGCCAGGAGGTGAAGATTACGTCTGCAGCGTTTCCCTTTATCCTAGGCCGCAGTCTTTCCCCCAAACTCGCTGGACGAGCAACAGACTGTTTTCCCCTCTTTTTCTCTACTCATTTTATTTTTCTTTTGTTTATCATTTTGGATCCCGAGGAGACCACCGCGACAGCGCGACTCTCCCGTTCCCCGCGGTAAGAAGAAAAACTTTCTTCGTCCCAGCTGCCAGCAGAACGGATAACTCGACCCGTCTTTGTCTAAAATCAGCTGACTAAATCGCCGAGCCCCGCGATTCATCGATTCCCTGCAGAAGGAAGAATAACTAACGGTTTTCTTCAATCAATTGGATCCGGCGCTGAACGAGCACCCCACGAACTACTGTCCGTTGCCGGCGTCAAGGAACGCCATCGCCGCACGGGACGAAACCCTCACATCGACGCATCTCACATCGACAAAAGTAAGAGGCTATTTGTCTGGGCAGAAGCAGAGATTCGATAGCGTAGGACATGCTTGTAATTCTTGTTAATGTGTTTTAAGTTCTGATCGCGGACCGCCGAGTCCGTTTATTCATGTGCTGCTGTATGTGAATGCTGATCGTGTACCCACGCAGCTGGGTTGATTTCTGTAACAGTGTTTCCGACTAACCTCAGCCATATTCGCGAGCTCAGAAAGCCTCTACTATCAGTTAAAAGACCGGTCTCGCGGAATAAACGCCAGTTCATTCACGCGCCCGGGTGATAGCGGCACGTTTTCTGTGCCTCAGAATATCGCTTGCGCATTCTCTCTTTCTTTGTTTGTGACCCGCTAACACACACACACACATACACGCCGCACACACGTGTCCTTAGCCAGCTGTTCCCGGCGGACGCTAGGGACATAGCTACATCTGGTGGCTACATACGGCTATATCTCTCTCTCTCTCTCTCTCTCTCTCGCTACTCCATCGGACCTCAGTGGCTCCGCCCCTGAACGCTGCGAGGAATAGCTCCATCTGGTGGCCGCCCATAGCCATCTCTCCCTCTCTCTCTCTCTCTCTCTCTCTCTCTCGACACGCACGCACACACACGCACACGCACATGCACACGCACGCACGCACACACATACGCACACACACACTCCACGTGTGTATCTCCCTTTGTTTAAGCTTAGCTTTGTGTGTTAGGTAGTTAGGTAATAAGGCTTTGTTAATTGCAGTGTTATTGATTGTGATCATTATTACTGATTTTAATAAATCTTATTATATTATAACTAGCGGTCTCTTGTGCTTGTTGTGTATATGTCACTGGATAACAGCAGGTTGTGAAGGCTAGTGCTTGAATTTCACGCCCTTCTTTATTGTTAGATTGTTTTTATGCTTCCATGCCAATGATCACGATGATTGGCATGTGAGTATAAAACCTTTATATTGAGACTGAATACAGTTTTAGGTTATCTTTTCCCTGATCCCAGGGTGGTGCCCTGTTTATTCATGATTATATCATGATAATATATTAAATATAATTATTAATACCGATTATCATATTGATATTGATAGTTAACTGTTGATAACCAAATCTGCTCCTGCTACAACCCCAACACTTTGATCCCAACATATTATTAATGTTGGCTGAATCACCAGACCCCCTGGTCTGTAATGTTCATTCTTGCTGTAAAATATAAATCATATCAGTCATATGCATGAACTAATCTGAGAAACCATGGATTGATCTTTCGGCTATAATACATTTATATGGTGCAGAAAATGATTTGCACATATGGTAGTATGCATGACAGATATATTATGGGAAATATAGGCTATGTCATAATAGTAACTCATAATCCAGTATGAGATTCAGATCCATTTCTTCTAAGGTAATTGATGTGGAAAAAAAATGATGGAGATACTCAAGTAGAGACAGTTATGCATTTTAAAAAATGGCAATAACATTTAACTTGTAAGTCCAAAAAAGAAAAGGAAATGCTGCACTGATGTTGATAGCAGATGTGTGAGAAGCCCACCTTAAACAGTTGCTCATGATCAGAAGGTTTGAGAGAACATCTGAATACTGAGTGCTGTATTTCAGGGAATGAGCAGTTTAAGTCAAGCTGAAATGAAAAATGGCTGTTTAACCCATTTAGATCACATTCCTATTCATATTGTGCAGCAAAAAAAATGACAAAAGAAATCTGTTTTTATATTTGATCAACATCCAATGTCTTTTTCTTTCCGGAAAACAAAAGCAGACGTGTACTTATATCAGCCAGTACCAACCTTTCAACCAACAGTATCATGACATCTCATTAATCAATGATAATCTTTTGAATGATCAAATAAAATTCTGACAAACGTTATGTCCTGCCTGCCTGTCCTGTTTCACTTGGAAATATGTAAGAAGACAGATAGGCTACTCTTCAAATGTCGTTCAGCTCAACTTTAAGGAAGATGTACAAATAAATATATATTATTTTCATAGTTACTCATAAGACCAATTATGTTTGTTGTGTACACTGAAGTATGCAATAAACCTATTTGTGGTCTGTTTATGGTCTATCACCCCAGTATGCTCATCTTTCCTTCATAGTTTGTGCACTAAACAGTGTGGACGCAAAAATAACAGTCATAAAATGCATCATGGACAAGAAGCATTAAAAGCATGAATTGCAATATGGGGAAGTTGCAGTTGTTGTAAGGGAGTATTAATTTATGGGATAAGGCAAAGCAAATACGTTATTCTGATGTTAAACTTCAGCTCTTGTTATTATAAACCTGTGATAGCAGACTAGTTATGTAATAAATGTGATTTAAGGTAATGTGGCATGGTGTTTAGTTACATATTTACAGCTGCACTTAGGTGCTCCTTTACAATACTGGCCATGTGTTCATCTTGTGACTCACGTATAAGATGCGATTCATTTTTCAAAATGTCCAGGGTACAACTCTGTTCGAAAATTATCCTAATTTATTATAAAGTAAGATTACAAAATTAAAGACCAGTTCAACAGAAACGGCAGCACTTTGACGCATAAGATAATCATATGCGACCATAACGTCTTTAATAACTGAAGTACCCTTTTTGTTGTCACCAGTTGAGATTTGGTACATTTTACCAACATGCTTACAATAATTTTCATATTGTAGGTGTGCATTTTATTATAAAACATTTTCCAAGGTTTATAACTTTTTAGTCAGATATCAACTTTCATTTTATGCTCAATATCAATGAGTCAGTAGATGGAACAGGACATCTGGGGACATCTTTTCAAAGGATGTTTTGAAAAAAAAAAAAAAATTATTTTTCACTTTTCCATATTTGCTGACCTTGGGTGTTTTTTTTGTGACACATCATCAACAGCACAAGGACTAACCTGAGTCATCAGCTTAGGTTTTGGTACAAGACTCTTATTCTCTGGAAAACACCTGAAATAATGTTAAACAGCAGTATTTTGTTAACACGGCGCTGATAAAAGATCCAAACTATTACTTTGTCGTCTTTGTTGCGAGTATGCAAGCCGGAGCATGTTGTGACTTCTCAAGATTGAATCATCTGTCAATCAATCGTTGCCTGTACAGTATGTCTGCGGCAGTACACAGGGCATCAGTAAGGTGCTAATTAGATGCTGCAGTGGACCATGGGACAGAGTGAGTGGACAATCACCATTGTGAGGGATAATTTCACACTCTCTGCCCTGATAACTGTCTAACTGCTGCTGGACGCACAATTGGCAGTGAGGCCTCGCTCAGCAATCTCTCTGCAGGCTAAACCAAAGCAAAACAACCAAATAATCTCATACTGTACAGGCATGTGTGTGAGGATCTTCCATAGGCAATCAGTCATCCAATCAGGAACCTGATCATAACCTTAACACAAGCTCCTCCAACTCATCCTTAGCCTTCATATTTTAGGATAGCATGTTGCTGATGCACTCTTCACTTTTCAGTTATGATGTGAACCTGAATTTGAGTGTTTAATCAAAGATCCAAGGAAATCTACTGTATGTCTAAGGCCTACAAGGTGTAATGGTATGCTTGAAAAGAAAAAACCTCTAACGGTGTGATGTTGGATCTCATTGGAAGAAGAAGAATGTTTAAACCTGACCCAAAACACCACACTGTAAAGCAAGAGTGGAAATCTGGCTGTAGGAGACGGAATAGACGTATACATGGACAATGGAGCACATTCCCTGGGTTTTACTTGGAAGGCATTCATAGTGTTTCACTTATTAGTATAGTGCCACACATTGTGCAACAGTCCCTTGAATCTTTGAAGCTATGAGAAAGAAATGACTGAAGTGTCAGTTGAGTATCACTCACTCTGGTGCATGAAGGTTAACATAGAAGTCTCTATGAATCACAGGTAAGGAGGACTGAAGTGCAAGCATCAAACAATCAAGAGCACTCAACTGATTTTCAATTGCAACCATCTGAAAAAAATCAAACCATTTTCCTGTTGCAACATGAATGAAATGACAAGATGGTTCAGAATTTTGTGTCTGTGCTTCATGTATTTTTTATACTAGTCTCTCATGGTATTCATCAGCACAGGCCGGGACATTCAACAGCAGAGGGAACCAAAAGGAGAAAATAATAGAGAAAGTAATGAAGAAGACTGAGAAAGGGAAAAGATATGTTTGGCTCATTTGGATGGTCCTGTAATGGAGGTTTGCTTCATTTGAGTGATGGGTACTTGTTTGTTGTTTGGCCCTTTGGCAATATCCCAAATTACATATACTACTGCCATGGCCTTCAATAGACTTCCCAAACGTAATGCTGGTTTTAAAATAGCGTGCACCCACACACGGAACCACACCTCCTACCTTGCTCCCTGTGATGCACTGCAGAGGTTAGATGTTAGTGATTAGCCTCGCAATGATGATAACCGGTGTCTGTTTCTCGGCTTCTCACCTTACTCTCCCAGTATCCCTTCCTTTATGTGTCACTGTCTGACGCACGCACGCATGCACACGCACACACACACACACACGGTCTAGCCATCGTGATGTGTGTGTTGTTGCTAGGTCACATTATTTGTTAGAGGCCCTCCGGCCCTAGGGTTCAGCTCGAATAAGTCGTGTTCCCTACCAGAGGATGGGCCATTTACACATGTTGCCAGGCAATTAAGCGCTTGTCTGACATTGGGTTTTCTGGCGAGGGTTGACAGCACGTCCACATGTCGGATGAGAGAGTGTGAAAGCATGATAGGCTTCTACTGGGACACAAAATGGGGCTCATGCTGCCTTCCCAGACATTCTTTCTTTTGCGTCTATCATGCGAACCTGGTGTCCACGCGGCAATTACAAACAAAAAAGGGCAGAGAACCAAAATGTACCTTTAGAACTAATGTCAAGAAAAGGTTCTGTTATGAGACCCATTCCTCAGATGGTTTATTCCTCAACAATCTTCTTCTGAATGTTGATACCTCAGATACAATGTGTCAGAAGAAACAAAGTCAACAAGTAGCTGTTCTTTAGATGATTGCATGATGCATTGTGAGCCAGTAGTCTTTGTGGGTCGATCACACTCATTAGAAGGCTGGATATGCTGGTCTAGACACATAGTGGACACAGTGACTCATATTGGGCGGTGTGTAGGACGAAGATGTAAAAAAAAGACTCATCACTGCAGAAACAGCCAGCACCGGTCAATGCATTATTGAATCCCCTTCTGAAATATTTACAAATAACTTAACCAAGTCTTTAATCATTTTTAAATTTAGATCCGTTTTTTGTTGCCTGAGAAACCAGAAACACCCTTTCTTCACAGGGTGGGCTTGTACCACTACAAATTAATTTAGGTGTTATGAATACATTTCTAATTATACTATAGCCTATAATCAAATTGCAGAATCAAACTGGATGATGTCAACATAATTATGCCGTATAATTTATAGCCAATTTTCAAAGCAATTAAATATAAAATCCATTAGTGAAAAACCTAAACAATAGCAGAATAATTGCACATCCCACGACAAGTGCAACCCCTTGTAAAGTGTGTTTTCAAAATACAAGAAAATATGTCAATGCAGCGAGTTCTCCGAAACCATTCTTAAAAGCCACTTAAGAATAAATCTGTTTTCACAAATGAGTCTTTGGGACTTGCAACAGTCAATCCTGTCCAAGAGGGTCTTAAGAGGTTGGGATTATGAACGATGCCATTGTCCATCTCTGATAGCCGACTGCCATCGACCACTGAGCAGTATTATGATTTAAAATATAGAGCTGTAGCCGGTTTCGTGCCCCTATGATTTGATCAATTTGGATGACTCAAGCAGCCACGGTCCGAGTGCTCAGCACTCAGTCAAGCGGCAGCGGAGAGACCTATACAGAGATGCAGCAAGAACGCATAGGGTGCAAGATGCCTGAATATTTCTGAAATTGGACCAAATCATCACAGTTAAAGCTGTTAAAACTATAGTATTTTCAGCACATAGTGTAGAGATGACAGAAAATATTGCATTCACAAATGTGAGAAGTCTATGAAAAAAAAGGAAATGAATTAGTATGGTGCAGCATTCATTGTGTGAGCATTTTTCATAATCAACGTAGCTTCCTCGAGGGTAGCATCAGGTGCACACGAGCAACCAAGGATCCTCATGAAGCTTTGTTCCCTGGGCCAAGGTAGTTATGGTCAAATACAGAAGAGGCCATTATTACTGCGTAATATAATACATCAAGCAGAAATATTTCTGGTAGGTATCGCAGAGTTTAGTAGTTCATCACAATCACAACAATGGGAAACCAATGATTTCTCACTATCCATCCCTTAGCCTGCTTCTTTGCACCTTGTTCACGCACACAATCACTCCCTTGAAACATTGTTTCTTGACAACTTAAGACTGATTAGCACCATTACAAAGGTTGTCTGTGCGTGCCAACGTCACAGTGCAATTTGACTCGTTTCATTTGGTTTTCAATGCCATTTTGATTACCCTGTTTTTATCCACCCTCACTTTCTTATACACACACACACACACACACACAAACACACGCGTCACATTGCATGACTGGCAGACCCCATGTCTGCTCCCCTGGGCACTTTGGTCCCTTTTATTAGAAATGTATTCTATCAGTGCTTTTAATGTAAAAATGCAATAAAGTCATTTCACGCCATGTTGAGCAACTTTGCCACATTATTGTTAGGTCTCTGTGGCTTTCTATGGTGGGACCACACACACACAAATACACTGATCTTGGCAACTTCACGTACCCCCTCTGTGACAGGTAGAGGAAAGAAATGAACTGCTGAATAGCTCAGTAAACCTCTGTTTTGGAGTAGAGTCAGTGGCGGGGGGAATAAGCCTCGTTGAGACTTGCAAAGGTTTGTAGCAGATGGATTTTACTGGGATATCACAACATACTGTACAGTGATATTCCATGATGGTTTAAACAGCAGTTTGCCTGTGGTGTCTTTACTAAACGATGCAATCTTTATACTGCTTGAAAATGCTGCTAGAAAATACAGAAAATATTAATTTCATGTAAAAAAAGCATGTTTTTTTTTTTTAAACTATCTTTTCTCCATTCGACTTTTCACTCATTCAGTTGTGATCAAATAAAGTATTATGCCATGTAAGCCCTTCGTGGCACTCTTGTCGTGACAAATTCAGACACTTCTGAAGCTCTATTTTTCTCCTCCAAACCTTCAGTATTGAGAAAACAACCACCAAACTTCTGCTTGCAAACTTTGCACAGCAGGTACTCTTGGGAGGCTGCTAAAAAGACAGTGGTGAAAGCCGATGAGTTATGCAATCAAACCAGTCAGGGGAATGCTCATTATTGTGCTTTTTTGGCTTGTTTTTTTTTTGTGCAGCTTTTTTTCTCTCCCTCCCATCACTTCTCTTCTGTCTCGGCAAACTGTGCCATCTCATCTGAGGGCTGTTCATCTCTTAGTCATATCGCACAACTGATTCAAAATATTCTTATGCACAGTGCCAAAACTGACATGGCAACTTATCAATGTGGGTTCTAGTAATCACTCAGGTTCTCCTCTCTTATTCAACCAGCTGCTTTGTTAAAGGCTATTTTCTTGTGAGGATGTAATGACCACTAAAGGAAAGGTTAGGAAAAAAAGTATTAGTGTCCCCAAAAGAACTGATGGTTAATTTGTGCCTGGCATTTTCTGTTCATCAAGAGGATATCTTTGACCAATTTGCTACTAATTTGGGATAATGGCAGCATGTTCCCTCCTCCACCTCCTCAAAACAAAGTAGTCTTCCTAAAGCTGACTGTGTCTGTCCATTTTGTCTCTGGGCTCATTTCATGACAGTATGACGGTTGGCACAACCAGCACTGCAACACATTGATATGTCCTGTGCTTTGTTGATAACTTTCTTCATTGCTTAATGCAGTACACACGGTAGGACAGAAAAAGAGAGACACACAAAGAGGTGATATCTTGCAGTTAAGGGAGTTGCAAATGGAGGTATTTTACTGAAAGTGGTCTTTTTAAAATAGCTCCAAAAGTCCAAAGACAACAGGATAAAGCTGTTGTTCATGTCTAAATCATACAAATGCATTATTTGAAAAAAAAAAGAGAAAAAGAATCGTAATCATTCTGATACTAGGCACGCTTGCACAGCCCTCATTTGAACATCCACAAGCAAGAAACGCCCTTAAACGTCCCTCAACTTTTGCCCGCTCCACCTCTCATTAGACCCATCAATGATAAATAGGAAAGATGTACAAGTTCACTCTGCTTCCTTAACAGCGTCAGAGCACATGTCATCTCATACAGCTGTGGCCATCCATACCACCAATACATCACAGTGTTTCTGCAAGCCATCACTGCAGTAAATCCTCAATCATCATGATCATTAAACACCAGAAGGATCATCCTCATGTTGAAACAGACTTAATGAAGGATTTCACAATTCAGGATGAAATTCTACGATCATTAGCAGGGAGATGATGGCTCAAATGCTAATAAAAAAGGGACGAAATCCACTCACTTGGGAGTAAATTAAGTTTAGAAATGCACTTGTGACGCAGAATGCTGTGTAGACTGCAAAAAAGAAATAGGACACTCTTCATTTAGATCCCAGTTTATATGTGGGAAAAGGTGTACACATTGTTTATATATGGCCCCAGGGGTTTTCAGAAAAGTGCCATGCAGTTGATAACTGGTGACTCCATCATTTAAAAGTACTTAAAACAATAAGGAGAAACTACAGAATGATGCCAAATAACAATAAAAAACTCTGAAAACACTCCACACACCAGCAGACACACAGATAAGCATCAAACGCTTTAATTGCACTCAACCACCTGTGCTTTGCTGACTGAAGTTAAGCCTTCCCCTTCAGCTGATTGAATCCCTACTGCCACCTGAAGGCATCCATTGTTAACTTCAATCATGCACAACCTGGCTCCTCCAAAATAAGGACACACACACGCACACACAAATTCTTTGTCCTGTCTTGTGCTTCATAGTTCATAGATCCTTTCCAACTTCTTCAAAGGCTTTTGGTTGACTTGGTGACATAGTTTTCTGCTGGTGAGTCAATAAATCTGCCTGGATTGTCAAAAACAGGATCGTAAACAGGATTATAGAAATGTGTCAATTAACACAATCATAATCAGCTTACACAAACCATTTCACTTAGTTTTGGCAGCAGTGGTATTATAGTCACAAGTAAATGTAGCCAAATCGAATTAAATGCTACCATAGTAACACAACCTAAATGCAATCAGGATTTTTCTTCCTTTTAACTTTTATTGTTCCAATTCCAACAACGTAGCCTAAAACAAAGTCAGGAACCCCAGGATAAATATTGTGTGGATAGTTGCATCTAAAAATAGAAAAAAGTTCATAAAACATTATGCAAAAAAAAAAAAGACTCAGCATTTCCACAACATCAAATTTTAAAAAGGCACATCATCTTATTTTGGATGAAACCTATTTGTTCTCCTACTTGGAGAAATTGTTCTCTCCATGTGGTGAGCCTCCCTTGTCGTCCTGTGATTTGTGAAGTGTTTAAAAAAGGTATGAAATGAGTACTACAACCAGCTGAGAGGAAAATGATGAATCATAATGCCCGTATATATTCCACCACAGAGCAAAAGTACAGGTGTGCTCGAGGACATACTCATTGACCTTGTGTAAATGGCCGAGTGCTTGATGCTGGTCTCACGATTGCAGAATTGCTGAGGGCCGTACCATAGGCCTAACGGAAGTGTACAAGGCAACACATTGTGTGCGTGTCTGCATCCGTCAAATGCATTACTTCACTCATTCTGTGCATGCGTGCATTGTGCAAACACTTCATTGTGTGATCATACCGTACACTGCTATGTCTGTCTGTGTAGATGCACTAGTGCCTGTGTGTGCTGCTGCAGTGCTGTGATGGTCCTGACCTAGAAAAGCACTGAAACAGAGAGCTTAGACTCTCTGCACGGCGACAGAAGGCGGGGGAATCCATGCGCCGGTGCTCAGCTTCACCGAGGCAGGCGGCAGTCTCGCTCCGTCGGTAGCGCTGACCCGCACTCCCCTCTCCACTAACTGAAGGGGTGCTGCAGAACGCTGCTGCTCCAGGAGGACAAGCACCAATCAGAAGTTCGCCGTATCCCTCTGAGAAACAATTTTGGAAAACATTTGAAGTCTGCTTACATCGCACTGCATCAAAGACACTAGCTGCTACTCAGCAGCAAATCAAACGTTCATCATTTCATCTTTCAGCTCACACTGATTCAAGTTGCAATAATGTTGCACGCTTCGAAACGCAGCGTCTTTCAGGCACTGTTTAGTAGTCTCAATAGCAATCATTCCTCCCGTAACACTGGGTTTAAACCGCGTGCCCATGCCGTGTTATATTTCACTGACAGATTACTTCTCATGCCGTTAAGAGGACAATGGTACCGGCCGACAATGCTTGAAACACTTTGGTAACCTTTAACCAGATAGCAGTTGGTGTTTTCAGAACTATAATTGAGCCTGTCCCTTATTGAAAAAGACTGTCAAGAGATAAGGAAGGTGAGGCAACAAGGGAGCACATCTGTGATGTATCATGGCAACCGAGGCAGAAGGAGGAGAGGACTGTCATAGGAAGGCCGTTCACAGCTGCACAATAGATAAGTCACAAACGCACACACCGTCACGAAATGCACGCCAGCACACATCATCCTATAACATCAATCAGGCAAGAGGCAAGCATATTCTTTGCGATGAAAAGATCCCTTACTCCACATGAAGAGTCAAATTAACTTTCTTTAATTACAGCCCAGGCTTCCCACTGTGCACAACAAAGACAAGTGGCTTGTGCCCCGAGCATCCAGCATGCAGCTTATTCACCGACTGATAATGACCCCTGACTTATATTTAGTGGGAGTAATGTGACACACGGGGCTCAGGTGTTTTTTGTGTATGAAGGAGCATCCATTCAGACATGGCAATCAGAGCTCTAAGCATCCAAATGTGCCTCATGCGTTCGGACCTTGTTTGGAGACACCGTCAATTTGAGTGAGATGAGATTTTTGCGTCTTAAAATAGCCCTTAAATGTGGGCACACTTCTTCAAAAGTAGTTCAGGGCACGTCACTTGCCATTTGGAGTTTATGTACGAGGGAGAAAGAACACCACATGAAAATATATTCTTCCAGTTGATGTCAGCCTAGCTTTAACTTCGTAGGTCCCTCGAGGCATTTAAGACTTTTGTTCTTCTGAGATCAAACAGTCGGGCTAAACTGCTACTCTGTCCAACCAATTAACATCCTCTCTTTCCACAAAAGGGATGAAAGTTGGCGCCCGGGTGAGGTTTGGTTTGCGGCAAGTGTGTTGATTTATTGCGCCACCCTTCTCACTTATCCCGCCTTTAGCAAGGCCACCAGTGGTAACCGCAAGCAGGGAGAATAACTAAATAAGATATAATAAGCTTTGATATGTCTAATAGACAACATCTCTTGCTATTTCTGCGAAGCCCTGCTATGTGCATTGCTTGTGGTGTCAGCTATTTCTTGTTTAGTTTCCCCACAAAAAAGAAACATCATTTGAATTGAATTGGCTAAAAAAAAAAAGTGCAGATGATTTATGTACTTTGAGAGACGGTGAGACACCAATTAAATCCAGAGTTATTTTGACACAGGAAGTTGCTGTGGTATTTGAAGGTTACCTCTTTAGAGCTGGACTGGCAGGAGGATGTGTTACATCTCTACTGGACGTCTGAATATGTGACATAAATGCACACCAAATACATGCCAAAATATCTAAATATAATAATACACTTGCAACATATATCAACCTCAAGTCTGTATTTATATTGTGTTCCCTTACTTGAGGTCCTGAAGGGATTTTGCTTTATGGCTATGATATCTTGGTGTCTCTCGTTTTCCTGTCTTCTTTTCTTTTGATTTAAATCATTATTTTCCTTTACTAATTTAAATATTAAAAGATTGTTTTGTTGATTTACTTTAGGTCGCATTTAGTTTAGAAGTCATTTGGTAATAGTTTGGATTATTTTGTTTATTGCAATAAGTTGATTTTGGGTTAAATATTATGTTCTATCTTTGGTAATAATTAATTACTTAATTGTGTATTTGGTTTCCTTTTTCTGTTTTTGTAGATGCTCCCGGATGTCTCCACACTGTGCCTTGTGTTAATTTAGTGTTTTTCATTGTTTTACCAGAGGTGCTGAGGCCCAAGCGAGGCGGCAGCCCTCCCCTGGTGGTGGTGTTTGACAGTCTTTTTGGTTGTAGTGCACTGGTAGTTTATAGTTTGGATTTTGTCCCTTTTTGAGTTCCCTGCCGCCGTGGTAAGCCACAGCTCTGGTTGGGTTCTTTTTGTTGGTTTCTTTTGCTGCTGTTGTGGCTCCATTTGGGCATATCCTCCCCCCCCCCACACACCTTGGTCAGCCAACTCCACAAGCCTCATTTATTTTAAAGTAATTTTAAACTATTTGTTAATAAAAAGCATGTGTCTTTGAAACCACATCCTCTGGCCCTCATGTGATTGTACAAACCTGTGTTAGCCTTGTAGAGCTATTTCCTGGGTTAAAATCCCAGGTGCCGTTGTTGACGACACACACTACACATGCGCACACAAACACACATCTGCTCCCACCACACCAGCTATTATTTGGTATCTGCTGTGTGTGTGAACACAGCACCAGAGAAAGCACGTGGCCATTCCACGATGAAAGCACCTGCAACCATTGTGAGGAACATACTATCTAGTAAATTAAAATGAATAAATCAAAATCCCAGCAGTCCGCCCGATGTGCAGGCTTTGGCACATCAGTTTTACAGCATAGAATAATTAACTTGATGATTGTACAACAGTCTCTTATGGAACATTGTGTTGCATTGATAAGTATCAGTGAATGTAAGCCTGGTTATGGTTAACATAAACCTAGGAGAGGAGCTCAGTAGTTTAGATTTAATTAGGATATGGAAAACAGTAAAGCAAGTTGACATAAAATGTTGCCATGAGCTGAAATATGTCTCTAATGCTTAGCTAAATAAAGCTATGAAGCACGAGGAGAAATAATGAATGTGACAACTTATCCTACATGGACAAAATACACATGCCAAGACAGTTTGAATGAAGTTTATACAGTATGTCGCCACTGAAACAACCATAATGACGACCTAATGTGACTTGGAAACATGTGCTCATTAGTAATCAATTCATATATTGCACTTCTACATAGCTTAAAAACATTGCAGCACAACACATGTGCCAAACAACAACATGCTCGTCCACAGCAGGAACTCACACAAGCTGATAGCAGCCAACAAACATGAGAGCAACTAGCATACACCATGATGTGGAGCAAAACAAACAACCAGCAGCCTCAGCAACCTTGCAGCACATTACCAAACACACAAACAGCAAGCGAACAGGGCCAAGGCCTTAACACATACAACAGCAAACACTTACCTTGGTGAAGTGAAGCCTTATTCCCCAGCTGGTCAGCAGAAAGAGATCCAGTTAAGAAGAGCCAGAAGTTGTCCCAGTTAAGGCTATTATAAGAAAACAGGGTTGTTTCTCCACTGACCCCTTCAGGGGCAACATAACTGGATTGTTAGTGGGCTAGCTTGCTTGCTTGTGAAATGATATGAGAACCAACAGGACAGGTAGCAAGTGACAGCAACGTTAGCTAGTTAGCAGTGCAGCAAAAGCCCGAGAAGAGGGGAGAGAGGATGGAGCATTTACACCTTAAATAGACATTCTAATCGTGTCACACACAAGAGGGTTGAGTGTTGCAGGACGGTTGAATTAGACGCCTGTTGTTTTAAGTGTGTTTGAAGTTCCTTAGCTCCCCCAGCAGCAGCAGCATTTAAATGCACAGGTGGTTTCAAGCTGATTGAACTTCTGCTCAGGTTGAAGTTGGGCGGAGCTATACGGAGACCTCATCAGGCTTTATGTAAAACACCTGGGTAAAGCAGGGGGCTGGAGGGCCTTAAAGGGACACTTCATTCCAAAATAAATATAAAACTACATTTTTTTTTCTTTTCACCTAAAGTGCCGTTTAGTGCAGTGGTGCTAGGTGAGCTAGCTTATCAGTATCAGTGGGCAATAAACTATAAACATAAGTCCCCATAGGTACATGCTTCCTTCTGATATGTCTCCCTAAACTTGGAAACTCACACCAAAACAATCTCGACTGATCAATAGCACTAAGGGTAAACAAAACGTGGGTTTTTTGGGGTGAACTATCCTTTTTGAAAAGGAAAATGTTCACAATTTCACCAGACGAGGATCTGTTAATTGAGAAGATTCACACAGTCTGTTCAGCTTCCTGCATCTCATCCCGGGACAATTTATAGCCAGACTACCCCGGGCAACAGGGGGCACTTAAAGGTAAAGTGTAAGCACAGCTGCACACATATTTATCCAGCAGCAGCAATTTATGGGGAGGGAGGCTTGTCACCTGTCGTAGCCTAAGCTGGGGATGACAGCAAGGGGACAGCGTGGGGAGGATGGAGGGAAACAGAGAAAGCAGCAGTCAGAGTACTACTGTATTAACCTGAACAGCCAGGTGGTTTGTTCACACAGAACCGTCTGAGAAGTTGTTATTGGAAAACTGTTTGGAAAAGGGCAGACACTTTAAAAAAAAACACTTGGCAGGTGATTGGATAAACCGTCCGTCAATCAAACTTTTACTGAAGCCAGTTTGGAGAAGAGCAAAAACTGTTTCCATCGAGAAACAACTACACGCATTGATTTATGAAGAAACACTCCCCAGTTCCCGATGGATTTTTGTGTGATATGTGATCCCCGCGGTCTGGCTTGATCTTGTGATATTGCGAGAATCCAGCTGCCGTGCAAGATAATCACTGTATGTGAGTAGGAATAAGTAGAGGAGAAATGTCTAGAATGTGAGAAATATGCACAGTCTGGCTTTCCATCTCTATCTTTTTTTGTCTTTCATTCAACACACAAGCAGACACACACCCACTAAGAATACAGTGCAATCTCTATGCACTGGGGTCGTCTCACAGCAGGGTCAGACTTACAAAAAGACCGAAGCGGAGGCGGGGGGTGGGGGGGGACCAGTAAAAGATTCCAATAAAGAATCCATGCAACGGAATGATAAATGATCGCAATGAAATCAGAGCTGGTTTAATGACAGCATAATGAAGATGGGTGAAATTGAGGGTGCGAGGGAAGAGTGAGAGAACATGAAAGTCAAAGCAGAAAAGAAAGCGCCAAATGTAATGAAAGTGGCGGTGGAGAAAATCTATACAAGACAGAGCGAGGGAGAGATGGAATGGCAGTCCCCTCTGCTGCAATAAGCCTCCAGCAGTGAGGGTAAGAGGCAGAGAGGCCAGTATTCCTGACAGAGCCTTATCTCATCTTCACCCTGGAATAAAACCCATTTTCCAACCCCGAGACAATAAAGCACAAGGTTACCGAACCTCACACCCGTGACACCCCTATTTAGAGAGGGGCCTCGGCCCAACATAAAAATGCATAACACCATCACCATGCCGAGAGGTAGTCTATGACACCAGGGCCGAGCTCGCTGCGTCTGTGTGTGTATATGTGTGCTTTATGATAATGCCGCAGAAGTGTGTTAAATTTCAATGTGTTGTCGAGCAGATAAAGTCTATCTGGGAAACGGAATGGGACCGCATTCCCGTCGCGCCATGTTTGCCGCAGCATTTTTTATTTTTTTTTGTCGTTGTTTCACATTTGCATAAGGGTTCATTTAATTGCATTGTTCATACCCTTGAAGAGAACTAGCATGTGCGCATGCATGCATTTGAACAATTGAATGCGCTTACACACCCGCATCATGCGTGTCTGTTTACCCGGGGATCTTTCTCTCCTCGCACGTTGACGTGAACGTGACAAGTGGCCCCTCATCATCACTAAGTGGATTGAGCGGTGTGATGGGCATATCAGGCGCCCTCAGGAAAAATGCCACGCGAATCATATAATGTGATTCTCGCCCGTCGTAATGGGTGACAAGTGTTTCCTGTCAGTCCACCCACCATTCCCCCGGATCCATCCATCCCAGAGCAGCGCCTCTCTGAGCTTCGCCTGAGGAGACGTGGAAGCGGAGACGATAAGATGGAGAGATCGACAGGAGGGAGCAAAAAGGAGGGGCTGATGGGGAAAAAAAGGACAAGATGCCTCTGCGCATTGCTTCGAGCCAAGAGATGCCCACGAGTCTTTAGGTTTCTTGTCTCATTCGCTCAGAAAGAGAAGGCAGGAAAGTGAAATGTGTGCTGTGACAGAGAAATAGACTCTGGCAAAGGGAGATGCAAACACAGGGTGGCTTAGGCTAACATTTGCCCACAGCCAACGTCTGCTTGATTGAACTTTTTGTATATCTCTCTTCCTCTCTGTCTGTCTTGCGCACACACACACACACACACACACACACACGCATGCATGCACACACACGCATTGAAAACCGCACCGCCCTAAAGAGATGTGAATGAGAAGTAGCACACCATCATGGAATCACTGTACTCTGCGCTGTTTTCTCATATTATGCTAATTAGGCCAATTAATCCAATGCATGTTTGGCATCATGGAGCGGTTCGTGCCGTTTGCAGAGCATTAACAGCGATGTCATGCTAATTGCGAGTCTGTAGCAAATGTCTGCCCAGACGCTACTATTTGGCTCAGACGTGGGCGAAGCTCTGTCTCCTGGCCTTACCTTTCTCATCAGAGGCAGACATGCAAAACTGGCCCAGGATCAGCCACCAGCCATGAGGGAAAGGCTTCTCTGGCTCACTGATTTAAATGAAATAGCGCTACTGAGCCAGGCTCTGGCATTCAGAGACTGTTTTAATTGCTTGAAACAATATAGAGCGGGAAAAGGAGTTATTTGACTGGAAAGTACACTTATCTAATCTCTTCTGAACTATTTCGCTTGGAAATACAGCTCTGGGAAAGCCGAGACAATTAGCACCTTTTAGAGCTGAGATAGATCTTGGGCAGGAAATGATTATGGTTCCTTGTAAAAAAAAAAAAAATGCCTTTTGTGTGAACACACATATCAGGGAGAAAGTGATGGTGTTTGTGCCATCTTTATTTTGCATTCTACAAGATAGAATACTGCAGGCACCACTGATCTCCAAAGTAATATAACAGCCATTAAAAATTGACTGCTTTTATAGCGAGATCTGTTCTCTCATTATTGCAAACGAAAACAGCACTTGAATGCATGATACACTTGCATTTCCATCATCTGCATTCTGAAGTAAGAGCACACAGAGTGTACTTGAAAGCAGCACCTCCACGGGCAATTTGCGGCGTGAAAAATAGCTATACTCAGCTAGCATTATTTGACAATGATGAAATGTGAACCATACATTTTCCTTTAGGTGTTTGAGAGAGCAGAAAAGTGTAAAGGGGTGATGGAGGCTTAACTCCCTCTCCAGCATTACGGACTGAGCCCAAAGACTTTGAGTGTTTTTTTTTTTTTTTTTTGGGTGAAGTGCACAAGACTGAGTCTTTGTGTGAATGTGTGCGTGTTCTCTGCGTGTGTGTGTGTTTGTATGTGTGTGTACAGAAGCCCTTTATCAGATGCTGGCAGAGTGGAGCACAGGGAGATCGATAGAGCTTTGGCCTGAAACAGGGAGACAGTACCTGGATCTCAGCCGGCCTCCACCATTCCTCTCATTGATCTTCATTACCTCCACAGACTGGAACTCAAGCAGGAAGGAGCTGGACGCAGTGGCCCGAACACACAGGAACACATACTGTACGCACTCCCTCAACCGTAACACACACACACACACACACACACACACACACACACACACACACACACACACACACACAACTGAACAGTCACCCACAGTCACAGTAATCTCTCTGACTTTTTAGGGACCGATAGTGAACTGATGCAAGACACACCGCCACTTATCTTCACATCCAAATAAAAGAATAAAGCAAGTATTGCATGGATGTAGATTAGGCAACATCAGACATTAGCCAAAACATCTGTATCATAATCTATTTTAATATATATAATTATAGAGAGGTGTTTAATTTTAAATTAAAAATAAAAAAAACCCTGTCTTCCAAGATTTTATGAAATAAACATATTGTGAAACCATTCCAGTAAGTGCGTCCAAATAAAATAATGTTGAACTCAATCTTTAATTGTTTAATAAAAATATGGATGCAGTCTCTGTGACATTACCCACAGGTTTCTGAAGAGCCATGGTGAAGCTCAAAGTGGGTGGCTCCCGGTGTTGCCATTCTGACAGTGACAACACGGCCTAACTCCTGAAGAGGTGTACCAGGATGTCAACATGTTGTTTTTGCTGCATTTGCTTCATTTCTCAGCATCGGAGGTTGCTGCCTGATGCTAACCCTGACTTGACAAATAACTCCACAGGGACAGATTAATATTACATGCTATTTAATATAAGACTCATCCATCGATCACTGCTTGTGCTTTTAATGTTCGTGGGACTTTAATTTGGTCCAGTCCATACTCACAGTTCCATGAATACTGAGGAAACTCAATCTCCTGTTGACAATGTGATGAGGTCAAAAGGTCAAGAACATACAAGTCAAGAACCTTGAAGACTGATGTTTCAAGGTCAATAATTAACTGTCAAGCTGCCCTTTTGCACAGCACCACATGTTAATGCTGGGTAGGTTTTGAAAGGGTACTGCAGTTTTCAGATTGCACTTCAATAAAGTTGAAGGACTTGTAAGAAACATATTTTTTTAATGTGATGAAAGAGAAGCTGCAAAACAATATCTGACAGTACATTTCCCATAATGCATATTCTGCTTAAATCCCACATCTGTAAAACTCCACGCACACCCCTTCATAGCAAAGCTTCCTGTTGACTGTGAAAAGAGGTGAATACAGTACTCAGGTAAACTAAGCTCAGTTTCATTTTAATGTCCTGTATATCTTCACACTAAACAGCACTGTTGAGCAGATGTAATTAGTATTGAACCTACAAATTTTATATTCATATTAAAGCAATGATAAACACTAAAAAGTAGCTATCAATTATTACAAGCAACATAAAATTACAGTAGAATTAATAACACAACTAATTAAGTTCAACTATTAAATCAAAGAAAAGAAGTGTTTTTTTTATTATTATTATTTGGAGTACAACATGACTTTGCAAGAAAGCTTCTTTGGACCTTCTCACAGTCGGCTGCTTTAATTTGGATTCAAGAGCGAGAGACAATAAAATGAAGGTTGAACAAAAAAAAATAAAATTCAAACCAGGACTCTGTTTACAGAGCATTTTTGGTTCTTGTCCAAATAATGTATCTGTATTCATTTACATACGTCCCAAGTGGGCACCCTTTCTCCTTTTTTGTTTCCACGAACGCAACAAAATTGGATGTACACGTTTCATGTTTTAATTCAACCCCAACTTTCAATTAAGCCACTGAAGGTTTTTGTCTATTTGAAGAGATTGGCATAATTACTTTTTTTCAATTTATTGAACCGAATGTTCTCGACAATGCAATAACAAACAAGCAAACAAATGATTTTGAGTCAGGAAATAGCTTGAAATACCCGTGCAGTCTTTTAAAGATTTGAAACCATTACAATTCAAGACCATTTACAGTCAACAAAAGCAACCGAATCCACAAAGCCGGTGAAGACGTCAGGTCTGGCACGTGGATTAGAGACGATGTTTGTGCATTGCTGATGTGTCTCTGTTCACCTTGTCTCTAAGAAGTCAGGCATTTAATGCATTAGGAAAGTGAGTTAAATAAGGAAGAGGAAAAGTAAGGAAAGAGAGCGAGTGAATGAAAGGTGGGTTATTGAATAACCAAAGCTCTCAGGTGCTATTCTCCCCTTGTGACTTAAGTTAATTTAATTCCCCTCCCCCGTCCCATCAGACCTCGTCTGGAAGTAGACGGCATCAAAGCAGAGCCGGAAAACACTAAATGATTGTAACTCAATTGTTGCTAGGCCATCATTGATTGTTTGCCCGGAAAGAAGTTGGAAGAGACACTTATTTTCTCCACCTCTCCAACCCTCGGTAATCACTTTTACGATGGATGTGTGTGTGTGTGTATATCTACGTGTTGGCACCTGCAAGGATGGAGACACTTTTGTGCACTGAGCGTTCACCTGTACTTGCAAGGTTCGGGCAAACAAATGTAGTTAGAGATCAGGGGGAAATCCATCCATCCATCCATCCATCCATCCATCCATCCATCCATCCACCGTCTACGAAGGCAGGGTTCACCCTGGACAGGAGATCAGGGGGAAATGTGCATGAAAAACAGAGAGCACTCTGCAGATGCACACACTGATGGATATTTAATAATGTCACACTAGACTGCCACTCGCTTTATGTGGACAGTGTGATTACTTTCTTAATATTCAGTGGTAAAGTTGGTATTAAGGAGGCACTTTTAGGCACACAATTTTTTCTTTTCAGACACAATCCTCTGTTTATTCCTATTTAAATGCATCAGTCATCACTTTTGACCAGGTGCAATGATTACATTATGTGTCCCCTCTTCCATCCATCCATTGTCTACCGCTTATCCTGTATTCAGGGTCACGGGGGGGGGGGGGGGGGCTGGAGCCGATCCCAGCTGACATTGGGTGAAGGCAGGGTGCACCCTGGACAGGACGCCAGTCTATCACAGGGCTAACATATAGAGACAAACAACCATTCACGCTCACATTCACACCTACGGGAAATTTAGAGTCATCAATTAACCTATCTCCATCCTGCATGTCTTTGGACTGTGGGAGGAAGCCAGAGAACCCGGAGAGAACCCACGCTTACACGGGGAGAACATGCAAACTCCACACAGAAGGAACACGAACCGGGAATCGAACCCGGGGCCCTCTTGCCGTGAGGCGACAGTGCTACCCACTACACCACCGTGCAGCCCATGTTTTTTTATCCTATTCGGGTAAAATTAATTCATGCATAACGTGGTAATTTGCAAATTATTCCAACTTTATGGGCGACCCTGTATTATAAAGCCGGTGACAGCAGTTGTATAATGTCTTCTGTGGCTCCAGAGGGAACTTTGTAGGCCTAAAATATTAACCCTGATGGTGTCACTGTGAAGTCACCAGGGTTAAATCCTCTCGGGCTTGGAGAAGAAACTTTGTTAGTGTAACAAACTTGTGCTGATAGTAAGGTGTCATTGCTATCTGTAACCAGTAGAGGGGGGCCTCGGTCATGCCCCACGTTGGGCACTCCGGATGAGGGGCACAGAAGAATAATAAAGTGACGAGCGGGTTAGCTCGTGAAAGACAAACGTCTGGGTCATTTAAAGAATGATGAACAAAACATGGTACCAGGAGTAAAAGGCAGCTAATGAAGGTCGACTCGAGATGGAGACGCTGAGGCCACCGGAGGGACTGAAGCTAGTGGGGAATGTCGACAGCAATTGGCAAAGCTTCAAGCAGCAATTCGAGCTGTACGTGGCGGCAATTGGACTCGACTCAAAGCCCGACGCCAGGAAGATTGCGTTGCTGCTCACGGTAGCGGGTCCCCAAGCCATCGAATTCTTCAACACCTTCGAGTTCGACGAGCGTGACGACCGCGGTAAATACGACAAAGTTCTTGAAAAGTTCGAGGCACATTGCTCGCCGAGAAAAAACACAGTATATGAGAGGTACGTGTTCGGTTCCCGGATGCAGCAGCCGGAAGAGACTTTTGATTGCTTTGTGACGGATTTAAAACTGAAGGCGCAGTCGTGTGATTTCGGGCAGCTGAAAGATTCCATGATCCGTGATCAAATTGTGTATGGGATCCATGATAAACGGACGAGGGAACGGCTGCTGCGGGATCCTCAGCTGACACTAGAGGTGGCAGAGAGACAGTGCCATGCAAGTGAGTTAGCATTACAGCATGCAAAGACATTCAGTGGAACAGGTATCACTGCTGGAAATGACAATGCAAACGTGGCTGTGGTTAAACACAAAATGAAAAGAGGCTCGCCACAAAAGAATTGCAAAGACGACGCAAGCTACTCCTGCAAACGCTGTGGTGGACGGCACGAACCCCGGCAGTGTCCTGCATATGGCAAGAAGTGTGCAAAATGCAATGGAAAAAATCATTTTGCAAAACAGTGTCTTTCCAAAGGTAAACCAAAATCAGTGAGAATAGTGGAAGAAACTGACTTGAATGAGACTTTCTTTGTCGGGATGGTGTCATGTGATGGTGCACCAAAGCAGGAGGACACTGAGAAAAATGAAAAGTGCTCAGATAAAGGAGACACTTGGTTGGTGTCACTCCAAGTAAACGGAGCAGTAGTACCACTAAGAATTGATACAGGTGCACAGGCAAATCTAATCAGCTTGACAGAAATCAGAGCTATGGAAGAAAAGCCCAAAATAATGAAGAGGAAAGTGACGCTAAAGGACTACAATGGGAAAGACATTGAAAGTATGGGACAGTGCAGACTCAAAGTAAAAGTGAAAAATAAAACATACAATGTACTGTTTTCAGTTGTACCTGAGGGCCGTGAGTCACTGCTGGGCGGGACTGCATCAAAGACATTGAACCTGGTGAGGAGAGTCTATAACATTAATTGCTCAGAAGCAATAAGTGCATGCTCAGGCACAGTGGACTCTCTAGTTCACCATTTTGATGATGTCTTCAAAGGAATGGGATGTCTGCCATACACATATAGAATTCAACTAAAAGAAGGTGCAAACCCAGTGATTCACGCACCAAGAAGAGTTCCAGCTCCACTTCGAGAGCGGCTCAAAAAGGAACTGGACAGGATGTCCCAGCTGCACGTCATCACTAAAGTGGAGGAACCTACAGAGTGGGTAAACTTGATGGTGTGCGTGGATAAAAAGAACAAAAACAAAGAGCTGAGGATATGCATGGATCCTGGAGATTTGAACAAGAACATAAAACGTGAGCACTACCAGATACCAAAGCGTGAGGAGATTGCAAGTGAAATGGCAGGAGCCAAATACTTCTCAAAACTTGATGCAGCGCAGGGATTCTGGCAGATCAAGTTGGATGAAGAAAGCTCAAGATACTGCACGTTTAACACACCTTATGGACGGTACAGGTTTCTCAGAATGCCATTTGGCATAATCTCAGCATCTGAGATTTTTCACCGTGCCATGGACACCATGTTGGAGGGCCTAAAAGGGGTTCGTTGTTATGTCGATGATGTGGTCGTCTGGGGGTCCACCCTTCAAGAACATAATGAGAGACTGATCAAAGTGCTCCAGAGAGTCCGTGAGAATGGGCTGAAGCTAAACCGTGCCAAGTGCCAGTTTGGTGTGCAGGAAATCACATTTTTGGGCGACAAACTATCTGCACAGGGCATTGAGCCTGATGAAAAGAAGATAAAAGCCATTCTAGACATGCCACGACCAACTGACAAGAAAGGTGTGCTTAGGGTCATGGGCATGATAAACTTCATTGGAAAGTTTATTCCAAACTTGTCGGTCAGAACATCAGCGTTGAGACAGCTCCTTCGTGATTCAACAGAGTTTGAGTGGACAGAGAGAAATGAGAGAGAGTGGAAGGCTTTAAAGACCACACTGACAACTGTTCCTGTCCTCGCTTATTATGACTCAACCAAGAAACTGAAAATTTCCACGGATAGTTCAAAAGATGGGCTTGGTGCTGTTTTGCTGCAAGCAGAAGGAGAAAGCTGGAAGCCAGTAGCATATGCCTCCAGATCCATGACAAAGACGGAAAGCAAATATGCACAAATTGAAAAAGAGTGTCTTGGACTGACTTATGGACTCGAAATCTTTCATTGTTATGTTTATGGACTTCCCATCTTCACAGTTGAAACGGATCATCGTCCTCTTGTGTCAATCATCAAGAAAAGCCTGAATGAGATGTCGCCGAGGATTCAGCACCTCATCATGAAGATGCAAAGGTATGATTTCGAGTTGATATACACACCTGGCAAGCATCTCGTGTTAGCCGATGCACTATCACGTGCTCCAGTGTTGAGTCCTGTGAGCTCCACTGAGAAAGAAGTAGAGAACCATGTGAACATGGTAGTTGAGTCTCTGCCAGTGTCAGATGCCAAGATAAAGCAAATAAGTGAGCAGATTGCTACAGACAAGGAGCTACAGACTGTGATAGAACACCTCCAAACCGGCTGGCCCAGAGGTTCATGTCCAAAATATTATCACATCAGATCTGACCTAAGTGTGGCGAATGGACTGTTATTGAGAGACAAACGGATTGTCATTCCACACAGCCTGAGAATGGAAATACTAGAGAAACTGCATGAGGGACACTTGGGCATTGAAAAATGCAAAAGGAGATCCAGAGACTCTGTATACTGGCCTGGAATAAATAAAGACATTGAAAATATGATTGGAAAATGTGAGACATGCAAAAGGCACCAGAGTAAACAGGCCAAGGAACCCATGTTGATTCCTGATCTTCCCACTGAACCCTGGAAGAAAGTAGGAACAGATTTGTTTCATTGCAATGGAAGAGATTATGTGTTGGTAATTGATTATTATTCCAACTTTCCAGAAATTGCTCTGCTCGCAAATGCAACTGCTAACAGTGTTATTACACATGTCAAGTCCATGTTTGCCAGGCATGGAATACCAGAGACTGTAGTCAGTGACAATGGTCCGTGTTATAACTGCAATGAGTGGCGGCAGTTTGCAAGACAATATGGTTTCCATCATGTCACTTCCAGTCCCCAGCATGCGCAGGCAAATGGCAAAGCGGAGAAGGGAGTGCATATCATTAAGCAGCTTCTAAAAAAGGCCACAGACAGCAAGTCGGATCCATACTTGGCTCTACTGAGCTACAGGTCTTCTCCCCTTGACTGTGGTCTCTCCCCAGCGGAACTTTCGATGAATCGCAAGCTGCGCACTACTCTGCCCCGATACACGGAGAACCAACAGAAAACAGAGATCCAATTGAAAATGGAGAACTTAAAATGGAAACAAAAACAGCGCTTTGACAAGTCAACAAGATCTCTGAGACCACTTGCACAGGATGATGTGGTGAGGATCCAAGACCAGGATGCATGGAACAAGAAAGCGACGGTTCTTCAAGAAATAGGGCCTCGGTCCTATGCAGTGAGAACTGAGGATGGACATGTGTTCAGAAGGAACCGGCGTCACCTTCTAAAAACCAAAGAGACTGTTCAAAAGACGCTAACTGATGATGCAGATGGAGAAGATGCTGTGTCACAGACTGACACAGTGCCTGAGCTGACATCAGATGGACACGTACAGGTGGACACAAGCAATGTTGCCACAGAGTTACCTGTACTGACTTGACCTATAAATCAGTATGATAGATGCTGAAGTTCTACTGTTAAAAAAAAAAAAGAAAAGTTAGCAAGAAGTTAATGCAGAGCTGAAAATGTTGTAATTGTGATTTTCAATAATTGTGATTTATCGTCTTGGCATCATATGAATGTGTTCATGCATATGTTTCTTATGCTCACAGTTCATTACTTCAAAGAAGGGAGGATGTGCTGATAGTAAGGTGTCATTGCTATCTGTAACCAGTAGAGGGGGGCCTCGGTCATGCCCCACGTTGGGCACTCCGGATGAGGGGCACAGAAGAATAATAAAGTGACGAGCGGGTTAGCTCGTGAAAGACAAACGTCTGGGTCATTTAAAGAATGATGAACAAAACAAAACTCAGAGCATGTAGTTGAATGACACAAGCATGGATGGTCTAATTAAAGGTGCGGTTGGATTATGGGAAATGTGGGATCCAGTGTTTTGGGGCTTGACACATACTTGAGACTAAGGCTTTGTTAAGACAGTTTGCAAATCGGATATAAACCACATTTAGAGGTTTGATTATAATCTGATTTCTGGATATTATACCCTTTATACCCTATATCCTTTATCTGGCATGTTTACAAGTGGCGTGTCCACGAGTGGGGGGCCAGGGGACAAATGCTGCAGGAGGCTTTGTCATCTGTAACGAGAAAGGGTGCCACAGGTGGGAAAAAAATGAATTGACTTGAAAGTGATTGCGAAAAGAAACCAGGGATTGTGGCACACAAAAGACACATTAGTGCCACAGAAGGGGGGCAGAGTCACTTCAGTGTGATCCACAGATGACAAAATAGCAGCAATTATTGCTGAGTAGTCTCAGAAAGCCATCATGCCTGATGGGAACTCTGACAGCACGACTGCTGGAGGAGGCAAGGACCATCATCATAAAGGGTGCATAACAAAAGTCGTATGTATTGTAACACAGCAATGCTGTGGAAAATTAAGTGATATAAAATGGTTCAAACTGAATGCCATGTCCTCCACATTCGATCGACACTGCTCCAAAAGCCATTCAGGCTCAGGCTACTGCTGTGTGTATGCTGCTGGAATTAAGAAGCTTTTATATATTGAATAAAAGCCTATAATTTTATCAGACTTTTCATCATGGACCAAGAATAATCACTACAATAAGAACTACTTGGAAAGCACGTAGTACTACAAAAACACTCACAGGTGAAGCAATGCCTGACAGGCTTGATCATAACTGTCGAAAGTTGACGACCAATGCTGATTTGGAGTGTGATGAATGGTCATTTATGCAGAGACACAAGTAAATACAGAAGCACGCTCCATAGATTCAGACTTAAGGTTACTTTCTTGTAGAGTACATCCCTGAAAGTCGGCAGCTTGACTCACTGAGACATCCCCGTTGAGAGAACTGCATCAGTAAGTCTTTGGATCATCTGGTTTGGCAGTAATCTTTATTACTTAAATACTGAGTTATTTTGGACTTTCTAGAAACACACATACACCTGGTGTTGTTGTTGGACCCATCAGCACCCTCCAGTTCCCAGATGCCCTCCCATTTTTAATGCAGCTGTTTTTCCTACTTAATTAACCAGGTGGGATTTTCTTTGATTCAGCATCTAGTGGCCATAAGAGGAACATTTCATTCTTCAGGGTTCTTTCTTTCCAAATTCTTTTTATTGGTTTTTATTTCTTCAGGGTTCTATTCATTTTTGTCATCTTAAGCAGCTAACAAAAGGGGTTGTGCATAATATGCTGTATTATGGTATTGGTGATGCACAAGTAATTTCTTCAACAATTAAAAAAAAAACATGTCACAAAACATGTCATTCCTGGGCTCTTCTGGCAGGTGTTAATATGTTATTCATTGGAAATAAATCTGTGATGCGGTACTTGATTTCAAACTGGATTGAAAGCTCTGAAACGTGTTTGATCGTTCTCCCAGCTATTTGGTCTCCATGCTGCTTAGTCCATAGCTGCACATATGGCATATTGCTGAGTCACACGGAGCCAAACAAACATCCTGGAAAATAAGAGGCTGCCAATGTATATGAATGAGTGGCACCGTTCATTAGTTTTAAAAGTCATTTCAAAGTTTTAATTGAAAAAGAAAAAGAAGAAAGAAAAATGGCTTCAATGCCAAATCTAATCCAACTCATGATGCCAAAATCCACTCAAATTAAAGCAAATTAATTTCATTTGCGGTAATAAGTTAAAGCTAAGCCAAAACGTTTAGGAATGCGCCGCTGTCCAAATTCTGTAGCACCATAACTGCCACATGGACATCACACTAGTTTTTAACATCCATGCTAGATTAATGGATATTTCGAGCTCTCTAGTGTTGGCTGTGTCCGTCTCGTTAGAAAAGGTCACTCATGACTCAAACCACTGACACGTTTAATAGTCCTCTGAATAACCTTCAGTGAGTCACGCAGAGCCGTTCTCACCGTGAATGTGCATCGCGGACGTACTTTTAGTTATGTTGGCAGAAAGTTAGTAGTTAGTACTTTGTCTTAGATGCTTTTCCGGAACTTTACCACAATTCCCCTTGACCCTTTAACTTTCACACCACAGTACTGTCAGACTTGGTCGTATAGGAAACAGGAAATGGACCCAAATGCAGACAGAGGATTATTTGAGTGATTCACTGAAAAGGCTTATAGAGACCAAATTAAGCAAGCCAATAGGCAGGTGATGTTAAAGTCCAATGGACGAAGAAAAGGAGAAAAAAATAAACTTTGAAACTTTATGAAATTCTATGCACTCACAAACACAACACAAGGTAAAAGGACATGGATGTTAAGGCGGGTCCACACCGCACCGACTGCCCGACTCGCGTCGGTAAATGAAGTCGGGCTACTTAATATGGCCGACTCGAATGGCGGATTACACATTTGAATCGGCTGAAATGAACACCGACGTGGGCCGATTCGAGCACCAAGGAGACTCATGTCACGGACGCCGACTCTCTCAAAGACGCCGATTTTCGGTCCGGTGTGGACCCGCCTTTAGACACATGCTACATACTAACAAAGTAACTGGACTGGTATATGTAGTGAATTATCGATCGCTAAATGAAAGAACAGGTGAGCAGGAGGTGATCTGAGTCGAGGGTGGGGTTTTTAATTGTGCTAACGTGTCTTCTTGATTCCCTTCCTTGCCTCCAATCCTTGCATCTTAATCCCACGCACAGGGAGATGTGAGTGGAGGAAACGAGGAAGAGCCATGAGGAGTGAGGAGTCCAGGCAACAGGCTTTAACAGAATGAGACATCCTTGCCTCTGAGTCATCATTAAAGAAATAACATGTACTCACATATTGTTTAGACAGGCTAATGTGTGTCTGTCACACTTTACAATCTACACTGCTCCCAGTAGAGCACACATTGGCCTATACCCAAACGACAATTCACTCGTGCAATATCAGTTCAACTGTGCAATATCAATTGCAATGTGCAATATCAATTAAACTGTTCGATATCAATATCAATGTTTTATAGGCCTATCATGCTTCTTTTAACCGATGCTTCTTGTTATTGCACTATTCTATTACTATGTCCCCGCCATGGGACCAATGAAGGATTACGTTATCTTAAACGTGGACAATCTGGCGAAAATATTACTTTTTTGCCAATGTTGGAATTGAAATGAAAAACTACTAGTCATGAAGAGGCCTTTACTTCTTCCTACTTGTTATAAATATATATATATATATACACATTATGATGGTCTTGTTCTGTTTTCTACTTATTGGTTACATGTTAAAAATAAATAAAAATGAAGTGAAACAGATGTGGTGTGCATTGCTTTAAATGTTGCTGATGCGAAACATTGTTGGGCTGCATTTCCTCCTTTCCATTTGTAAAGGATTGTCCGCTGTGTCCTGTGCTAAAGGAGATAAGAAGGGACGTGTTGCATTTAGAGAGTTTGATCAGCTCTTATCATGGCTGCCACTTAGATACTTCTGGGTCATTTCACTCAGTGGAGCCTTCCTAAACAAAAAGGACTTTTCGACCGCAGCCCGGGACTAATAGAGGTAAGGGGAAACCAATCAAAGGACAGGACAGGTGAAACCGATCTAAACCGGCAGGAACACACACACAGGAAGTGACTTGATCTGAAATGAAAGGAGAGGCAAATTATGTAATAAAACAAGAAACTAAACATGGATGATATGAACAAAGAAACCCCTCAGGAGAAGGGCGGATTATAACAAGCACAGGGCAAGCTCTCTCACTTACTCACACATCATTAGTAGTGCAATCTTTTGTAGGCGGTATAATCACCTCACTCCACGAGCATGTCATGTAATTAAAGGGCACTGCTGCGACTGACAGGATCTCACCGGTGGTGCGTATGCATGTGTGTATCTGCATGGATATATTATTTCTGCGGTAAAGAACCGAAGCTGGAATAGAGAGAAAATGTGAAGCTCTCCCTCTGCGCCGTGCGTCGTATTTTAACCAACTCTGCTCTGTCATTACGAGCCAAGTCAGTTCTTTTTTCGACGGGTAACAGTTTTTTTAGAAACGGAAATACGAGGAGAGGGTATTTGAAAATGTGAAGAGCTTTGCAGATCAGCAAAATTCTGAGAGCTTCCTTTTGTGTGGCTGTTGAAAAATAGCTTGGGATGTTTTAGATGCTGAACAGGAGTCTGCTGATGTACAAGCTTGGCTTTGGCCTCAATGCTTGATTTGAATGCCTTCCAAAAGGGAAACAAATGAAAATAGTACCCGTAGAGCTTACACTACATCCACGAAAGCATTTCGAATATTACCCACAAAAGCCTCATGTGTTATACCTATTAAAAGGATAATTATGGTTCATAACCAGCCAAAAAATAGGAACTGTCAGGTGATTAAGCATGTTGTACTCAAGCCAACAGTGTGTAATAGATTTTTTAAACGTTCTCATTTGGAGGTAAAAGGGAAAGTGAGCAAGGCCAAACATGTCAGCTTTTCACTGCATGGAGTTGTAAACTGTGATGGATGCTAACAATGGAGAGTTTGGAGAGTGATTTAATAATTAACCTGAGGGTTTGTTTAAAACTGGTAGGATGGTCTGACCGCTGCTATTGTGTCTTGAAGCATTTGCTTTCTTTAGTCATGCTGCTGGCATGGCTCGAGGGATGGAAATGTTTTATTGGACGGATTGCCATTATGTTTTGTATAGATGAATCTTAATGAACCCCTGGATTTTCATCTCGCGCCAGTGGTTGGCAATTTATTTATTTTTATCTAAAGATGACGTTGTTTCTTAGTGAAATATTTATAATAATTCAGTAACGATTGGATGGATTGCCATTACATTTGGTATATGATGCCCAGAGAATGAATCCTGATGACAGGTCTCCTAGTGCCAGCAGCAGGTTCACAATCTTGGTTCACATCTTGTCACAACTATTGGATGGATTGTCATGAAATTTGTTTTAACCTCAGGATGAAGTGTAATGAATTTGCTGATCCCGACTTTTCCTCTGGCACAATCAGAACATTTTAATTTGTCATGTACTTTGGTACATCGTATGACATACCAATCAGCCTCAGCTGTACTTTGCATTTTGTGCTAATTAGCATGTTTGTGTGTCAAAGGTTTTATTTGAAACAATAATCAATATACACAGACAGGGGTTGGAACTGTTGAGGGGAAAAGAAAGGGTGAATGAGAAATAACAAAAACTCTTAACAATCAGTTAAATCAAAAAGTACTTCATTACAAATCATTTTAAAAATGCCTCACTATAAAATGTTAAGATAAAGAGAAATCCTTTTTTCAACTGTGTGATATTATATATATTTTTTGTGAAAGTCACAAAATGTTCTGCTGATCACCACACAGTAACGTCAACATATACCTCTATGTTGACAGAAAATGCTACAGAAAGATACTATGTATTCTTTTTTGAGCCTTCTTCCCATTTTGACAAATTGGCATTAAAATGAACCTATTTCCAATTAACCATTTGCCCTTACTCAGGCAAGCAATGACGCTTCTTTTTTCTATTATTTCTAAGTGGATTTATGGTCATTAATTCACAATGGATATCAGTGATTATGATGTCCTTGGGAAGTGTCGGACTCTCTGAATGATCTTAAAATGTGCTTCATGTCTGTGTGTTAATTTGACAGTTATTATTGTAATTTTTGACTTCATGCAGTATCACTTCGTTTTTTGGTTTTGTCTTGTGGAATGTGTATCACAGGCCATATCTTGTAACTTTGATATTGTTAAAATGCTGACCGGAGCAATTGGTTACATTTCAGAGGAGCACAGTGAATATTTAATTTCCCACTTCCCCCCTGTAATAACCCTGTCAAAATAGGGTTCAGGACTCTCACAACAATAACCAAAAACTATTAAACGAACACCTAAATTATAATAAATGCAAATTATCTTTAACTTAACTAACCGTACACTTGCACCTTAGACATCACAAGATTTATATTGCCTTCGAACAAAGTGTAGGATGAGACTAATACGTGGTGGATGAAGGAATAATGATGAATATGTCTCCTTGCAGATCCACAGATGAGAAGGAACATCCCAAAGGAATGGCAACCAATAATAGCATGCGTTGTATAAATTCCCATCACTTGGCTTCATCCTGTGTTGTTATGCGGGGTCACAGGCAAAAAGGCATCACTCATATCTCCAAGATAATTGAGAATCATTTCTGAATATCATCATGCATTATTTATGACATGAGAGGTTAAATGATTATATATGTTTGTTTGTTTTCAGTTTTCATCGACCACGAATAGAAATGACACAAACAATTCAAACTTAAAGAACCTACACTAACGAGGGCGACAACTAACAATCCAATTAATAGTCCTTCAGTTATTAATAAACATACAAACTATTCTCTGGTGAATTACAAAAAGACAACATGTCTGCTCTAGCAGACAACAAAACAATGTGGTTTAGTTTTACATGCAGCTCACTGCTCCCTCAAACACCACGATCACTG